>NC_072837.1:4089375-4407500 GCF_027744805.1 Dunckerocampus dactyliophorus
TTTGAAGCTCCTGACGTACCTGGTTCTCCTCCGCTATTAGCTACACGACATACACAAACGTGTGATGTTGATGAAACTTGGTCCGCTTTGTTGTCTTCTTGGTAGGAAGAATGTACCCATGAAGAAGGTTTGGTCTATGAGTAATGTGCGAAACAGTGCTAATAAACACCAACCTACCACCTAACTTGAATAATAACCGAGGCAATCTACCACCACCGATGGTACACCAGCAAGAAACCGAGTGCACTTTCATTTTTTCCTCATAATTATGACTATTCCCGTAATATTACGTTATTCTCATAAAATTACGACTTTTTCTCTTTTTTTCTCTTAATATTTTTCAATTTATTCTTGTAAAATTACAGTTGATTTAAAAAAATTGCATTTGATTTAAAAAAAAAAATCAGTTTAGTTTTTTTGTTTAGTTTAGTTAGTTTTTTAAATTATATTTTTAGAATTGGCCACATTTTGTAGTCATTTTAAAAATTATATTTTTAGAATTGGCCGCATTTTGGAAAGCCTTGCTTAGCTTTAAGTGGCCAAAGTACTATATATAGCATTAATCATTTTACAACAGGTGCAAGATTCGTACTCCATGTAACAATAGTTTCATTGTACGCAACTCAAAAGTTTGAATGTCCACATAAAAACTCGTTCAGCGGCTGTCATGCGTATTTTGCCCGAGCCTGAAAACGCACTACAACTCAAAATCTCACCATCCTAAACACAATTTTTTGAGCCTGGATAATTTGGGCATGTCCTGTCTTGGTCGCAACTTGGTTACAACGATCATCTGTGTGCGCACTGATGATGCATATGAGTTGTTCTACATTGATGAACCAATTATGTCGGTTGAAAAGACAAAACGGTAATACTTTCAATATGAAGAAAACCTAGACACCTCGGCTGTTTTTGCACAAGATATTTGAGTCCTAATCCACTAGTATCTGCTGTGAAATCCCTGTTCTTCTTGGGGATATCTTCATGTATCATTCCGTGTCTAAGTAGTGTGGGCGTACTCACCGCCTGCATTTCCGACAGCTCTCTCTGGTATTTGATGATGGTGCTGTTGAATTTCTCCTTCTCTGATCTGAGCTCCAGCTGCAGCTTTCTGTTCTCCTTCTCCCTCCTGTGCACCTCCATGTCAATGCCTCGGTGGACTCCCTTCATCGTCTCCCTCCGGCTCACCACCTCGGCTAGCTTGTTGACGGCCTGCGTACAGAATACAGTGAGGGTGTGCAGGAATTTGGATTTGAGTTCAATGTGCTTAAGTTCTTTTTACACCTATATGGCAGTAAAACTGCCTGTGCAGTTAATACTAGTTGGTCCATAGTAACTAGGTATGCGATGTCAAAGTTTTCAACAGAAGATTTGTATTTACACTAATTCCAATGTGGAAAAAGGCACAAAAATGCACTTGGAAAGCTGCAGTGGGCTTCATTCACAAAATGTAAGCATGTTTCTAAGATAGGTTCTCATTTAGGTTAAGGCAATTACAAGAACTCGCAATAATCCTGCAGTTCTTGATAAGACAAATTTAAGAGGAAAATTGCAGTGATAGAAGCCTGCCGTTGCTGAAAATAACATTTCAAGTTGAACAAAAGCCTGCAGCCCAACATCATTTTTAGTAACGACTGGGAAAGTGTCTGGAATAATAAAGATTTGTGGAAAACATTCTTGAAAGTAAAGGAAAGAGTCAGAGGTTTTCCAGCCTTGTGTAGGCAGGGTAACACACACCACAGTTTTTAGCGTCCTTTCGTTCTGCAGCTGCTTTTCAAAGGACACTATGAGAGAGCTCATCTCCGTCTCCTCATCCTTTGCTTGCTGGAGCTCTGCAGAAATGGCAAATAAAAGATCATTCTTGTATTCCAAGAATTTAAAGGCTGTTTTTTTTGCTTATTTTCCACCTATTTGCTGAAGCTTGCGGCTTCAACAATACGGTGGTACCTCGCTTTTCGTTAATTCATTCCAAAAGGTTCGACGAAAACCAAAACATTTTTCCCATCCGAAATAATGTACATCCAATTAATCCGTTCCAGACACCCAAAAATATCAACAAAAAATAATATGAACAAAAACAAAAACAGTGCAAAATAATGCCAAATGACAAATGGATAGAAGTTATCGTTGATGCAGACTGCCCGTACAGCCTGTCCAGATCAAATTCAATACTGTTTCTCATCTTCTTTATCAAATTCGTGGCAATCACAACTTTCTTTGGCCCCATGTCGGGTTATTTAGCAGTCACGTTCAATAAAAAATACACAGACAGCAAGTCAGCAACACATATGGTGCTTTGTTTGAGCACTTGATTTCGCAGAACGATACAGTACAGGGCAAACTGACTGGTTTGCTACGTGCGCTATTGTACAAAAACCGAGGCAAAATGCTGTTTGACGGTACTCACGTTGCTGCAGTTCTTTCAGCTGGTTGTTGAGCTCCTCTTTCTCGCTGGCCAGGTTGGCAACATCCACGGTGAGAGTGCGATTGGACTCTTCCAGCTGGGAATGCGACAAGTTAGCTTGCGTCGCCATAACAACTATAAACTTTAATGTTCCAGAACAGTGCCTCACTGGAAAACACACATTCTCTTGTCCAACTTCATTTAAAATGCAGGACGCCAGCTGAGGATTTTTAATGACTTGCTCATCTGATAAGTCCCTTGTGGAGTTTAGGATCGCTTATGGACCACATTGGACCACATGTGAGCAACTGGTGGCAATAATGCACCAAAATACGATTAAATGCAGTGAAAGACAGAAAGAAAAAAGTAATTCTTTAATTAACAAGACAATACCAGCGGCACGGTAATTCAATTTAAATATTAAGCAATCATTATTTTTAAATGGATTGTAATGAAATAAAGATGCAAAAAATGCTGTTATTCATTTACGTATCCACTGTGTTCTCACCGAGCTGATTGTGGCCTCCTTGTCGCCAAGTTCCTGCTTGTGTCTGGCCAACATGTCTTTGATCTCCAGCTCCTTCATGATCTTCTCCTTCTCCAGTTTGGAGTACTGCTCCTCCACGATGGAGCGAGCCAGCTGTTCCGAGTCTGCCTTGGTCAGGCTGCTTTCCAGCTGGGATGCGAGCGATTCCCTGTGGTTGGAGGAGAAAAAGAAACAAGATGGAACTCATCAATTTAAACTGTTGAAGAAATGTATGAATGTATTACATCTGTTCTTTCATACAAGGACAAAAAAAATGACATTAGTAAAAAATGCATCAAAATAGATAATCCAGTTAAAATAGCAACTGTGTGACTTAAAATATTAGCTTCGAACAGAGTGGGATTATACACTGGCTGATAATACGTAGAAGTTTCTTCAGTTTTGTATTTCTAGTCACCCAGTTGCTTAAAAGTAAACGACACTTCACAACTACAGGAGGAGCCCCGGAGCAAAAGAAAAAAAAAAAACAGTTACTCTTCCGTGCTACTTGAATATTCATGCAGTCTTTTACTCATCCGCCTTTTTAGCCTGCAGTTACCTTTCCTCCTGGTATTCTGCCAGCCGTTGCTGAGCCTCTTTATGCAGTTTGTTCCTCTCATCACACTCCTCTTTCAGTTCACGGATCTGCGTCTTGTAAAGGGTCTTACAAAAAGAGAAAAACAGGATTTGCCATTCATTTCATATTGCAAATTCACATATTAAGTGGTTAAGTAGCACTACTGTGCGTGGAGCAATCGCTGTACAAAAAAAGATGACTTTTCTACCGTGAAATACTGCTCCGCCTCCAGCTGTTCCTTTAAATCCTTCAACAGGCCGTCAGCCTCCTGTTTCTCCCTGCGACAGGACCATCAATCTGTCATTCCCCGAGCAGTTGCCTTAAATCAACCATATGCGCGTGTTGTTGTCTGACCTGCGCATGTCGTTGTTCTGTTTGTCCAGGACCTGCTTCATCTCCAGCAGGTGGTTGAGCTCCTGTTTGAGCTGCTTCTCTGAGGTGCACAGGACGGTCACCTGCTGTTTCTCCATTTTCAGCTCACTCTGGGCTAGACTGCGCTTGTGAATCTCCTGCTCCAGGCGCAGGCTCAGGTTCTTCACCTGCGTAAGTACTCTTCATTAGAGATGCCTCATGATTTTGTGCAACTGAATGGTCAAATTAAGGAAGTTATTGTATGCTGTGTAATTTTTAAACTACGGGGTAATGTGCAGAGGGTGAAATTCATTCAGACCCTACTGATTTGCTGCATCAATGGGAAGCTGTCAAAATTGTAACGGTAAAAAAAACCCAGTGAGCTTAGTTTGGTGCAAGCTGGTTGTGAATTGTGTTGTAAATATTTCAGTACTAATAAGTTGTCATTTATACCAGTGATGCTTAAACTTTTTCATAAAAAGGACCATCCACATATCTAATCTATACTGTATATTTTGCAGATGACAGTTACAGTATCGTCACATCATCAAACCTCGTCAGAAACTCTCTCCTTTTGCGTCTGCAGCTCATCCAGTTTGTGCTGCGCCTGCTTGTAATCGCAGTCCAGCATGGAGTGGTCCTTCTTCAGCTGCAGCAGCTTTGCCTCCACCTCCTGCTTCAGAATGCGCTCCTCCTGAAGCGTGTGCTCCATCTCTGCAACACAAGGTAAGGACCAACATAAGACTAGAGTTTTTGCACTCGGGCGCCCCCTATTGTTATAAAGTGTGACTGTCATTTATAGCTCAAACTGAAAGTACTGTAGGTGATCCAGGGTCACCATGGCGATGACAGAGACACTATACTATACTGTTCAATTGTAATCCATGAAGATGTCACACAATGAAAAAAAGGAAGATGGAATTCAAATATGTTGACGTCGCCACACGTTAATGATTTTGTCAGTTTTACCCCTCTTCTCGCTCACCTTTTAAGGCGGCAGATTTTGCCACCTCGAGGGATTGATAAATTTGGTTTTCGTCCGCGAGCTTGGCTTTCGTGGCCTTGTGCTCAGTCTCCTCCTGCTCCAGGCTCTGCTGGAGCGACTTTAACTTAAAGGTCAACTCGATCTCTTGGTTGCTCTTTTCCTAAACAGACAAAGTCCTATTTTATTGACTAGAAGTTCTGATACTTCAAGGAAGGAACCAAAAATCTGAAACCAACCTTCTCGAGGTCATTCAGCGTCTCCTGTAGTTGGTTCTTCTCAGTCTGGACTGAGGAGAGACATGACTTCACTTCTTTTACCTCCTCTTGCAGGCCAGACGTGCGTCCTGAGGTGGGTGAATACAAAGAAGTAGAGAGGTGTGAATACATAGAAATAGACTGGTAACATTTGCACGACATGAGAGAGAAAAACATGCATATGGAAAACAACATGACATCCTCAGGTGAACCATGATGTAATGCCTCATATTTGTTTTCACTTTTACCTATCTCCGCCCACTTGCAGACAGGAGGAGGGGGAAAAACCTGAGGCATCAGTGCAAACAGGCCACACTTTGTTGTTCAGTGTCCCCACTCAACATTTAAAATTAAGTTTCCAAAAAGCATTTCATGAGAGGTTCTGGCCGCACTTCAGTTTTGCCATTCGTAGCCTTTTGCTTCAGGCTTTTTGAGAAGATGTTTCCACCTATGACCTAAATATTTCCCCGAGACCTGCTCCAATAAACAATTAACATCTTATTCCTTGTCTCAGCTCCAAGTGGAGCACGTGTTGGATTTTTACCACTGCAACAGATGTTCGCATACACGAAAAAGGTTATTTGGTGTTTAATACTTCATAATGATAGTTCACCTCCACTTGTGTACACAAACAAAGCCATTACATGAAAAAACAGCGGCTCACCCTGTAGGTCTGCGATTATTTCTGTCTTGATGCCGCGCTCCCTCCTCTCCGCCTCCAGCTCGGCCCGCAGCGCCGTCAGCTGCTTCTCCAGCTCCATCTTGCCCTCCTCAAGCTGCCTGCATTTCTCCTGAGCCTCCCTGAGGCTTAGCTCCAGGCTCTGGGCCTGTTTCTGCATCTCCGCCTGGCTCTTCTTCAGCCTCGCCGCCGCATCCTGCTCAGCCTGAAGCGTGGCAGCGGACTCGTCCAGCTGCCGATGAAAAGGAGACGACGTGAACCTTTCACATAAATAATCACGCTGTGAAGCTTCGTCATCATTTTACATCAGCACCCCCTTTCCTCACTTGTTTCTGCAACTGGACGTTCTTCTCGTTGGAGAGCTGTGAATTGTGGTTCCTCTTCTTCAGATCCTCTAACTGGTCCCTCAGGTTGTTCACTAGTGTGTCAGTATAAAAATATAAGACATGAAGAACAATGAATGCTGATCGAACATTATGTAGATCTCTAAAACGGGTGCTCACGTTCATTCTCCAGTCCACGTTTCCTGTCCGTCTCGATCTCCACTTTGCGCTGGTTCTCGGAACTCTCGTGCTGCAGGAGCACTCGATCGCGCTCCATCTGCCTGAGTGAGGCCTCCACGAGCTGTCTGCTGTTCATCTGACCACAGAGGGATGAAAATACACGCAGACTAAGCGGAATAAACAGAGAACATCGTTTTGCGTGATATCAAGCAGCAGTGGCATGCATCCTCACCTCCTTGTCTAATTCCTTGACCAACTTTTCTAAACTGTTGGTGGCATTTCTGCGGAGAAGATGAAGATTATAGAGTGAAAAGAGTTTCAACCATATTCTTGTCATCTTGTAACCACTAGTGACGCTGCTTTGAGGCCATCTCAGTGTTATTTCTATGCGGTTTAGCTCGTACCGGAACTTGTGCTCCAGCTCGTCTTTGGCCTGCATTTCATGGTCCAGCTGCTCCTCCAGTTCATTCACTTTTTTCTGCAGCTGCTAGCAAAGCAGAGGGGAGTGAAAACAATGTGATCAAATACTACAAGCATATACAGTAAAGCCCTGCATTATTCATATTGTGGCCAAATTTTGAGTTCTGTTTGGTGAATGAGTATCTTTAGCTCGAAATGACAACATGGGACTCACAGCAGCTTAAGAAAAATAAGGAAAAACATCTTTTTCAAACCTGCTCAGAAAATGCTAAGCTGACTTCAGTTGTGTTTAAAGGCAAAAAACTAAATTTAGTTCCTGCGGTGAGAGTAAACAGTCTTGGGTGAGCAAAAAATGCCACAAAATATGCTCCAGAAAATCTGCTTTTGGGGGAGTAGGAGAGCTCTTTTGTATTCTCAACATGCCACACTTTGAAAATGAGACAAGACCCACTTGGAAACAAAAAAATAGTAACCAGGATCCAAGATTGTCAGGGACATGAATAACTTTCCAAATGTAAAAAAAACAATGAGAATGGTGAAAGTGAATATCTCGAAAACAATAGTCAACAAAGTCTTTTGTCACTTTTTGTGTCATCTCCAGCTAGAGGATACCACTTTAACCTAAGAAATGGCCAGGGAATGAATCACTTTGGGCTCAACTGTATTATACAATCATCACTTTTCAGATTCTCGTGAATGCCGCGCTTCTATTAAATTCAACTTCTTTATGCGAGTAAACTCTTACTTCTTTCTTGTTGTCGGAGCGACGCTGTTTTTCCTCCAATTTGTCCTTTTCGTTATCAGAGTCCTCTGAGCTGTTTTTAGTTGCCTTCAGCAGCCTGGGAGAGAGGAGAAGGAAACGTCATTTGTAACATTTTGGGGGTGTTTTGCATTGAAATCAAGTGCCAGTCTGGGTGGGTTTATTTTTAGAGATATGATGATGGTAAGCAAGCATCTCTGGAAACCATTACATGGCCCTGCACCATGTATTTTATGACAAATAAAGAATCTGAGGCCAGTTTTTACAGGATGGAAGAATAGTTTCCAGATACAATCGGCAGTGTGCACATCTTTGTAACATTTTTAATTGATGTGTTTAAAAAAAGCTTAATTTTGATCTTGACTTGCACATAATAATATCTTCGTCTAGCTTGAGAATTACAAGACAGGAAACAACAACAACAGCTAGTAATAACAGTACTCAGACAACCTCAAACCAAATGAGGTTGTTACATTTTTCTTTTTTTTTTTTGTGGAATGCACTCT
Source organism: Dunckerocampus dactyliophorus (assembly GCF_027744805.1). Lineage (NCBI taxonomy): Eukaryota > Metazoa > Chordata > Actinopteri > Syngnathiformes > Syngnathidae > Dunckerocampus > Dunckerocampus dactyliophorus. Next base: position 4,097,341 of record NC_072837.1, read on the forward strand.
GAAGAGGACGCGGGCTTTAGGAGCTCATGGTGAGAGGCGAGAGCTGTTTTGGGTCGGCTGTCGGAACAAGGAAGCACAGTGTGGAGCGTGAACAGGCATACAGTGTGTGAATGCTGGAAGGTTCTATTTAAGAAAAAAAGGTAGCAGTCGTGGCTCGCAGCTCGTTTCCTGTGTCAGAGGCCCTGCATTAACGTTGCTACACGTGATGCTTTTTGAATGGGTGGAAAAAACAGATATGAAACAAAAACTAAGACTTAACAAGCAGGTGTCACAATAAAAGACAAAACAAAACTTACTGGTCATCCTTGAAGTAAGTGAAGCCGACAAATGGAAGCTGGTTGCCCACAAAGGCTTTAGGTGGCTGGAAAGTCTCGGCTGCTCCTTTATCATCCTCGATGTCATCAAAGTTGCTGGTGTCGATGTCGCCGTTCAGGTCTGGCACAACCGGAGCTACAGCTGGAGAGAGACATTTAACGTTTAAAGCCTTCAAAGGACCCTTTCACGAGTAAGCATGTCTTTTGGCAGGGGCGCTAGTAGTAAAAAAGGAAAAAGTAAAAAAGAAAAAAAAAAAAAAACGAGACATGGGCAAGGCTGCCGTGACCGGAACGGTGGTCACGCACAGTGCTCACTTTGTGCGCCCACACACACGTGCGTACACAAACATTACATATACACACACACACACAGACAGCCTTTCACAAATACAGCCTACTCTCTTACGCTTTAATTTGAAAAACGTATATGTCATAGGACAAACCAAATGGCAATAAGTGAACTGAAGACATCGTCCAATCACAAATTGTCTTCAGATGTATGATTTTTTTCTAATCAAACTTGACTGGTCACATAACATGTTATGTGACATCATGGTCACATAACACAATGTGTGAAACGATTTGGGACTGCTCCAATTGGGGAAAAAAGGATATAAGGTTATGAAAGGTAAAATAAAAATGCAGTGATTTAAAGTTGTATATGTTGGCAATTATGAAAGTTGGATGTGCAATTTTTTTTTTGGGACTTTTGGCATCCACATCGAGTCACATGAGTGATATACTGTAGCTTAGTTTTTACGTCGGATGCCCTTCCTGATGCAAACCTCCCATTTGTTTAGGCTTGGGACCAGCACAGACATCCCCAATGGGTGTTTGGGCCCTTGCTGGTAATTGAACTCAAGCCATCTACGTGAAAAAAGTTGGTTGCAAACTACTGTTTGTAAATAAAAATGTAAATACAATTTTGATTCTGATCCATCATGCTTCTAAAACACACAAGTTACAGTGATTCTTTTCCTCAAGCTCACTTCTTTCTCATAATGTGAAAATAGTGCGCAAAGGAAAGAAGCCAATCAGGGTAAATGAAAAGCACAGAAAAATAAAAAGCCAAAAAGTGGTGAGCTGAAAGAGAAACCGGCTCGCTCCAAGGAGGCTCTTGTGGCTCAGTTTCCCAGTATGCACCCTGATAGAGGATGGTTAATGACAGGCAGCCCAGGCCACAGTGACAGTGAGAGAGCGGCAACAACCCCGCGACTCTGGTGCCTCCTCTCATTAGGCTTTGCCGCACAGCTGGCCCCACCCGCCCCTAGGAGAATATGTGGGGGTGGTGCGCTGCCTACCAGCAGTGGTGACGACTTCTTTAACTCCAACCGAGGAGCCGCCGCAGCGGGGGGCACTGTTGTTATTTTAAAACTGGAGGGTGCCATAGAGGACAGTAGCAGGTCATGTTTGCAGTGTGTGTATGTGTGCATGTGTGTGTGTGCATGTGTGTGTGTGTGTGTGTGTGCAGAGCAGTGGTGGTGGTGGTTTCATATTCCAGACATGCCAGACTCTGATCACAAGTTGTGTGTGTTGTCATAATGGAAGCCAGGTGAAGAAGGCTGCATGCAGTCGTACATACAGAGAGACATCCTGCTGTAATTCTGTCATGTGTAGTCCAATTTTGCACCTTCACAAATGATGTTTGAAATGCTTACAGACACAAACTTTTGTGGAAACTGATCCTTTAACTCAAATCAGCTTTTTTGAAGAAGCTATAAAGTCAAGCAAAGGTGGATTTACTTTTTTATACACTTTTAAAAGTGTGATTCCTGTGGCCGTGCAGCGTTATAGTTGGCCTTGTTGCAGTGAAACCACAACAAAACTGTTTACCCAACGCTTGCATGCCGACTTTGATAATGGCCTGATAACATGACATAATATTTGGCTCATACTGTATTTGATCAGTGAGTCAGTGTTGCTGGAGTAGATTGCAGCGTTGTGCCTCTGCTTTTAGTACTCAGAAATGAACTGTTAGCATATAGCCCTCAATGTCTTCCGCACCATGCAGGATGGGCACATGAGGAGATGGAGATCACCCATCAACTAACTCCGAAGAAGCAAATTGCCACCAAAATGGTCAAACCAGGTCGTAGATGAGGGAATAATAAGAATATTTCCAAAAGAAACTTACTCTCTCTGATGTTGTCAAAGGTCCACTGGTCGCTCTTGAAGAAGGGATGACATTTGATCTCCTCCACTCCGGTGCGGCCCAGACGAATCTCCCTGCACACAGCAGGAAGTGCGAAGCAATCAGACTGTGAGTACCTTCCACCATCATCAACATGTCATCACAGTCACTGCTGAGTGGACTGACCACTAGGAGTGAACCACACTGACCAGCGTGGAGAACCACATGACCACTGGTGGACGTGCACCAGAACCACCTCTGATAACAGAGGTCAGATGTGAGTGCGATAGCAACTATAACGAACTGAGCTGCCTCATTCTGCACCGCTCTGAAAACTCGACCAACACTCTCTCTCCCCCTAACCCCCCTTTTTCCTCCCTCCTCCACTGCTGGGTGCACGGCCGAAGGGGCGCGGCAGCTTGGCCTTGCCACGTGTGGGACATTCCAGACTCAAAAAACACAGCGGCGGGAAAGAGAGAAGAGGTGAGTTATAAAACCCCTGAAAGCATAAAAAGGGCAATGGAAAAATGAATCACAATAGAAGAAAAGATGTGAAGAAATCAAGTCAGAGTGGTAATCAGAGAAGATGATCTTTGATTGAGTGAGGGAGCGTCACTGCAGACTTTTTCAACTGTGGTGAGAGAATGGCGAGGAAGAAGGTAAATAAACAGAGTGAGGAAACCTGAAAGGCTCCTCTGTACTGAGGCAGAAATGGTCTTGTTTCAGCCTTCCCAGGGAGGGGCGGTGTTACGCACGCTCACTTTAGTTTTTACAGTCAAGCTAGTCCTTACAAAAGTCAAATGCTTTCATGAGTTAACCTTTTTTTTTAATTAAGCTTGGGAGTGATCATTCTCATCAACTCTGTATATTGTTTGAAATGTATAATGTCGCTGTGTCTTGATGCAAAACGGAGTGCACTACTTGGCTGTAACCAGCAGAGGCGCTGTTGTTTCGGTCTCAAATCATTTGCTGTACAACAGTAGTCGTGCGATACCACTGATTTCATTTTTGAGCCAATGCTGAATAAAATTCAGGCTGGTATCGGCGATATCGATCCGATACTTTGTGCAAATGCACTTCATGTGTCATGAAGAATAAGAATACATGACATCACAGTAATTTAGTTATTTTAAACCCTGAAGTATACTGAGGTAATACAACAGAAAAAAACAGAGGACAAAATCATACAGTCATGGAAAAAATGATTAGACCACCCTTGTTTCTTCAGTTTATTGATCCACTTTAATGCCTGGTACAACTAAAAGTACATTTGTTTGGACAAATAACGATGGTAACAAATACAGCTCATAAGAGTTTAATTGGAGAGCTGATATCTAGCAACTCCCATGGTTTTCTTGATAATAACCAAAGTCACTTAAGTTCTTACATGAATAGCTATAGCATTGTACTGCCAAAAAAATGTAACTCTTATGAGCTATTTTTGTTGTCATTGTTATATTTGTCCAAACAAAGGTACTTTTAGTTGTATCAGGCATTAACATGAAGAAGAAACAAGGGTGGTCTAATCATTTTTTCCATGACTGTATAAAACATATGAAAACGTTATTTTAAATAATAAAGAAGAAAATAAGCAACATAATAAAACCACTAAAATAAATGAGTTATTAAGAAGTAGGTACCATAAGAATGAAAACTTTATTCACAATTCACACATGGCTCCGTTTACGATCGGCCGTTGTTTGAACAGAGTGAGACTGACTGACGTAGCAGTCTGCCACTGTGCTTACGCTTTACGCACTGACTCAGGAGGAGGAAAAAGTAGTTCCCACCAACTGCGTATCATTTTGACAAGACCTCAGTAGTTTTGTTACTTTCCACCATGTTCCTGCTAATCATATACATTAGCTCAATTGACTGAACTATCAAAAGTGTCGATATTTTGATTTGAGAATAGATTTTAGAGCATGAGGAGGTGGTGTCGGAAGCATCGATACTGCAGTATCCATCCGCCCATCACTACTATTAAGAAGAAAACGTGGTCTGCTATGGGAAGTTGAGCTACATCCATGCAGGCTATGGCACGACTCCTGAGGGCAACATACAACACTGACATGAGCCACAGTCAAGAGTCAGAAAGAATAAAGCAGAAAAGTACAAACCTGTCTGTTAGAAAGGCACAGATGAGGGTCTTGGCTTCCTGAGACATCTCCGCATCATCTGGAAAGCGGAGGGAGTTCTTATGGTTCATGATGTTCCCGTAGGTTCCAACCAAGGATTCTGTATAGAACGGAGTCTCCCCTGTGTGACAAAACTAAGCGTGATTATCCGTGTCAATGCATTTGTCTCCATGTAAAGAGTGTATTAGCACACAAAATCCACAAGAGGTCACTCGCCTACTAACAGCTCGTATAGGACGACGCCCACAGACCACCAGTCGCACTCCCGCCCGTAGTGACCTTCGCCACCCTGAGACTGGAGCACCTCGGGGGAGATGTAGTCGGGTGTGCCTACGGCAGTGTCGGAGCGCACCATGCCTGTCTTTGGACACACAAAAACACTATGATAATAAGAAAGGAAGAGATGAAAACTGTAGGATACATTTGCACAAGTGATGTTTTTGAGCTATAGAGACCCAAACACTAAGTGAAGAAATCCTGCTGATGTAAAATACTGTGAGTTGCTCTCGCATCTTAACACTAGATGGTGCAATGGAGCTGGTAAAAAGGCAACTGACACACCAAACCTCCTGTAGCCTTGAGAACAAGGCTGGCTAGATGGCAACTTACAGAATCCATCTTCATACATGTGCCAAAGTCAGCCAGCTTGAGGTGTCCGTGCCGGTCGAGCAGCATGTTGTCGGGTTTGATATCGCGGTGGATGAAACCCATGGAGTGGATGGCGTCTAGGGCCAGCACCACCTCGGCCGTGTAGAAGCGAGCCCACGTCTCTGGTATGTCGTACTTCAAGGTGAGGGTGACCACGTCTCCGCCCGGCATAAACTCCATCACCATATAGAGGTGGCGGTCGTCTTGGAAGGCACAGCACAGCTACAAGAGAAACAAGAACATATTTCACACATGTAGCTGTCTACATTTTTACAACATTTTCAACCCAACACTAGCACCTATTTTAAATATATAGCAAGTGCAGAACAGGAAGATTATTGTGATCAAAAGGTCTATTATGCTAGTAAAAAAATTTTTCCAAGTTGTTTATATAGCGTTAAAAAAATGAATTATAATGCTTGACTGCCTTATATTTGTAGAATTAATCCTATACTGTAAAGGAAAATTGGCATTTAGGGGGTGATTTCATTGTCTCATTTCTCATAAGAAATATGTCAAACATTGACATTTGCATATAGATTGTGAATGCCTAACTAATATAAAGCTATTTAGAAGGTTGAGTGTCCAACACAGTGTGAATTTAAACATATTTTTAAAAAATCCAGACCTGACAGAGTTTTAAATGAAAGGGTAGACTTGGGTACTTTACGCTGTTTACATAAACAAGACATGCATTATAAACTAGTACATACAGTTATCCCTCGTTCATCGCCATAAGTGAATTTCCGCAAAGCAGGATTCCTTCTTTATAAATGTTATACATATAAATGTAGTTACGACATAGAAAACCAGTTTAGGATCTTCTAAATGCGTTTTTTGACATTATTAGAGCCATCTAGACATGAAATAACACCCATTTAGTCACGTTTATGTTGGTATTCCCCAATATAGTAGATATAATCACAGAAAATAAGCCATTTAAGACAGTTTACCTTGTAGGGGAGCAGAAACGATGCGGACAGGAAGTGATGTCGGGGGTTCAGAGTTGAGTTTTAGCTTGTTGTGGGCTATGGCCACAACAGTAACCCCTGATATTATTATTATGTTATTATTATTATGTTGTTATTCTTGTGCGTGTTGTGACATCATTTAAACCTGCAATAAAAGCCGGTTGTTTGAGTCTGGTGCTTTGGTGGTAGTCTTACCGAACAATTACTGACACCTACTGACCAATGTAGAATACTACATTCACAAGTTGGTATGGCTTAATGGCTTATACTGTTTGTATTTTAGTTCATTTAGCCATTTTTATGCTTCAAAAAAGTTAAGCTAGCCATTTTTATGCTTGAAAAAGTTAGGCTTACATTAGGCAAAAAATACATAAAATTGTCTTAAATATGCATATTTTTTGACTAATGATAGGCCGTAGTCAACCATGAAACAGCGATCATTTATTAATTACCATATTTTACGGACAGTATAAGTCGCACTGGACTAAAAGTTGCATTTTTGGGGAGAAATTTATTTTTATCAAATCAGAGACAAAGACCAGACATTTCATCTTGAAAGGCAAGTTATACTAAAAACAACAAAATGGAGAACAACAGACTAAAAAGGTGTCTGTTAACGTAATGTGAATATTTGGTATGTTAATGTAACATATTAGCAGTTATTCAGTTAACTATAGTCTAAACAACATAACTAGTTTGCTTGCAGCTTGTAATCTGCAGAATCTCATTTTCTTTTCGAGGGCATTTGTGTTCCGTCTTTCTCAGCTGTCTTTTTAAGTTGATGTTTCCATTGTACATTTTCAGTGCTACAGGAGTGATAGGAGTAGCAGATACTGGCACACAAGTCTAGAGCGCCCTCTCGTGGCTGTCGGTGTGAAAAAAGCATATAAGTCGCTCCGGAGTATAAATTGCAGGACCAGCCAAACCATGAAAAAAAGTGCGATTTATAATCTAGTCTGGAAATTACAGAAATTAATGTTGGGAAAATGTTCGAACCACAATATAGCGAGGGATGACTGGATTACTTGTACTTTCTTGACTGAGTCGTTCAACTGATTTTGATTCCACAACAACAGTGACAACCTCCAGTGATTGTAACAATAAGCGCAATAAAAAGTGAGCATGTGCACACCTGAACGAGCCAGGGGCTGTTAGAGAAGGCCATGATGTGCCTCTCCTCCCAGAAGAAAGCCGAGTCGGACCGTTTGATCATCTCGAACTTGTTGAGCTGCTTCATGGCGTAGACTTTGCGAGAGGCCTTGTGTCGCACCTACAGCAGAGGCGTGGGGAAGGAAAAGGCAGACGTTTAGACAAGAGTGAGATTATCACGATGTCACGGTGATCAGGATTACATGAGTGCCAAAGAGGGAGGCGGGAGGCCATACTTAAAGGCATACGCCTGGAGAAAGACAAGCTGACACACGTTTGTTTCCCCCTTCAATACGCTCTCTATTACTACGTTCTCCCACACACTGCTCCCGTCCAGACACGTTTACACTACAAAGCATTCGCCAGACACGAGAATTAAGCTTGTAGTGTCACATGAGACTACTTAAGAACAGGATCAGAGCTTCGATGCATTATAAAATTAGGTTCAATAATTGAAATATTCGTCCACTATTAACTTTGCTGTAATGTTTTCATTGACACTGTTACAGAGGTATTCATTGAACAATATGTTTATTATTGTGGTGCAGGTCTTGCATTGTGAGTATGCAGAGCAGCGTGATTCATGAGGTAGAGTGGGTTGTCCAGTAACTGGAGGGATGTTGTGTCCTTGGGCAAGACACTTCATCCACTACGCCCCCAAGATTCTCCTACACAGGGCTGCTTCACTGACCAAGATGCTGGCCTATGGCCTCCCTAACAGTGGCCGCCCACTGCTCCTCAAGAGGATGGGTTAAATGCAGGTATGAATTTCACTGTAGATTGTATATGTGATAAATAAAGTTGAATAATTATCGTGCAGCTGTACTGTGTATCCAATTCATCAAAGGAGGAAGATCTCACCAGCTGCACTTCTCCGTAAGCTCCTCTTCCGATCAGCTTCACCTTTTCAAAGTCGTCCAGCTTGACCTGCAACTCGCGCAGCTGGCTCACCGCCTTTTCAACTGTGTGGAGAGATGTGCGTGTTACCACGGCGACACGGAGGCCAAACTTCAATCGTGTTGAAAGAGGAGGGTCAGCTGTTAACAACTTCATCAGGGTCACGTGAGTCAGGCGTTCATTACACTGGACTACAGTGAATGGGAACTCTAGCAGCCATACTTGATCTTGTCGGAAAAAGTGGAAAGATGAGTGCAAATGGTCAGCCTGATCAATTTAGGCTCCTGGCACAAGAGAAATCTAACAACTGTATGTTCTAATTGACACGGCAGCTCTTACATCGGATCAAAAATGTTTCGATGTTCTTGTTCTTCCGCAGAGCAGGATAGTTCAAGTCGTGAGCCAAGGCATTTATGGAATCCTGGAAGGGAAAACAATGGTTAGCATGACATTAAACATGAGAAAGTTATCATAACATTTTGAACTACAGTATGTAACTCTCTACCGCTTCTTCTGTTCAAGGTCACAAACATGCTGGAGCCTATCCCGGCTGACAAGAGGCGGGGACATGAACAACATGCAATGGGAAGCTGAGCTGCATCCATGCAGACTTCTACTATGGTACATCATCTTTTAGCTCCAGTCAGGACCAACAGGGACTCTTAAACAGGTAGGGAGGGGGGACTGATGTAGCCAACTATGATACTGTTTTATTCTCCTTTCTTCTCTAATTTCGCACACACAGAATCCTGGGTGGTCCTGGGATAAAACTGATTCAAATGTTGGGAAACCTTTTTATGTCATCTTTTTCTATCATCTATTAAGAAAATAGGACATTGTAAGTTGTAAAACAACACAGACAGGCAGTTGTATGGGCGGGGGCGCTGAACGTGATGGCCTCACTTGTGTCATCCTTTTCATCAGCAGCGTCGGGTTTCAGCATGGAATCAAAACGCCATGGCCCGTTTGTCGGTGGACATGTGCCTGAGCAGACAGGGGGGGCATCCGGAACAATTCCGCACCTTTAAATAGCGACGGTGAGGAGAGCTCTCCCCCCCAACTGCAGACGGTTGGAAATAGACCGCATGCTCACAGGCTATTTATTGTGGGACAAACAGCTTATGGCTTTGGACTGAGGCAGCCATAACGCACACACTGTGTGAGTGTGTGTGTGTGTGTGTGTGTGTGTGTGTGTGTGTGTGTGTGCGTGCGCGTGCGCGCCTGTGTCACTGCACTGATGTTACCAAAATAAGACTGAAAACATAATGGAGGCTGTCACACTTGAACCGGACACAAATAGTCCACCACTAAAATGTGTAGACGTAAATCTACAGTGACGCATTATAGTGGAACCTTAGAAGTCAGAACAGTTTGATTGAAGTTTTGAGGAAAAATTGTCTAAAAGCGCACAAAACTTTCTGTCATCATGTACGACATCAGTATACCTCATGCGACATCAGTTCACCAAGCATCAGTGTGCTTTTTTTTTGCTTTTTTTTGAGCAACCTAAACAAAGGGTGTGAGAGGAGTAGACAAATGTACTTATTCAAGTTAAGTTTTTGTTGTTTTTACGTATCACAGTGGTTAACTTCTTTTCATACTTTACATTTAAAAATGTTAAAAAAAAAACCTGTGAGGCAAATCACCTTCACACTACAGTGGCTAACTTACATTTACACTTATATGATGGTCCAGAACATTTCCTGTACAGATAATAAAGGCTGGACTTCAGGTGGGGCAGCATGTATGTACTTTATTTATCCCACAGCGGGGAAATTTACTTGTTACAGCAGCAAGCAAGCAAGATACGCAAGTAAAGAGTACAGTGTAGGGAATGCATAGTGACTACAACATGAGAAAAATGAAGATTTTTTTTAAACCCCTAAGCTTGTTTCAGTAACATTTAAGGGCAAAATGAAATTAATGTTTAGTTCTTCGGCAGTAATCAGAAAAAGCCACAAAATGTATGGGAGAAAATCATGTTTTCTGTGAGTAGTCCGAGGCAGGACTCACTGTGCCACACTTTGAAAACCCCCCAAAGCAAGGATCCCAACCTCGTCCCCAGCCTTTTTAGACCCATGGACCGGCTAGCTGTGTAGCTTGGGAGGACATTAGCGCACGCACACAACTACGGTGCGTTCAAGGCCTGTCGAACAGGGACAGGTCACCGCTCTCTCCAAAACACAATGAGAACAAAACAACATAAACATAGAAAAACTGTGGAATTTCTAAACGTATATTATTTGTGTCTTTTTAAGTCATTTTTTTTTAAATCACTGCTATATAATTTCAAGTGACACAAGGTGACCGAGGTCGTGTTCAAAGCCCAAGTTCAAAGTTCTTCATCTTTAACGGTGACAAGGTACGAACGACACAGCAAAGCAAGTCATGTATACATTGGACATGTGACCAAATATGCTTGAAATAGCTGGTGTAACTTTTCCATTTTCCCAGCACCCTGACTGTAATAGAGCTACTAATGCGTTGTCATTGCTACTTAGGCTAGCAGAAAGACAAAACAAGATTAGATCGGTTGCACTGTGCTGCTAAAACAATCATAACAACATGGTCATGTTTCTCTGTACTATTAGCCATGTTAAGTCAGGTGTTATCTTGTGTGTTTATCCCTCTGAATCGACAGAGGAAACTCTTTTGATTGTTTTTCCTGGAATCTGAACAAATCTCAACACGGTCGGGTGAGTTTGATCTCTAAAAAATGTCAACCGAGTTGGGCATTGACTGTTACCGGTTAGCCCACTTTTCAGGCCTCACATTTTTCAAAAAGTAGTGAAAAGTATTATTTGTTTGACTGAAATGCTTCATGTTAGACTGTGCTTCTATGGCGGCACTTATGGGAGAGTCCAGATGTTAAACATTAAAAAAATTCCCCTTTTCGTGAACAAATATGAATACACAACAGCAACAGGTTAATCATGTCTTCATTCTGAACCCTAAACACCAGTTCATTCAGAAGCACACAAAAAACTGCAAAAAAATATGTATCGAAAATAATAGAAATCCACTCCAACAGTGGCATTTGTTCTACAAATGACAACAAAAACACCTTTTGTGTTGTGCAGTCAAACGGGAAAGGGACGACGCAGTTTATCGGCATCTCAATTCCAGGATGTGACTTCAGTTTCCTGTGTGGGAGCTGCCCTCCACCATAGTTAAGTTACATGGCGGACGGACATTGCTTAAAAAAATACTGGGTGGCATGAAGACATACAGTACATGCAGCATTATTTCAATAGCAAGAGTGGAAAAACAATTCAGGGTATGAGGAAACATTCTCTTAAAAGGCTGAGGCTGGACTTTTATAGGCTTTGATTGTCTTGAGGGATGGCAAACATGTAGAACTCTTATCCCAACTTATCCAGGTCAGCTCAAATGAATGAATCAGCTGTTGGAAAGTACCATTCGTAGAATTTGGGGAGAGAGCTTGTTGGTATAAAGTAGGCAGAAGGGGTTGAAGTGCAGCAGTATTCCTGATTAAAAGTTGTCAACAACAGTTGTCAACTGACTTTGTACGGCACCACACAGCATTGATGAGTCATCAGCGCTCTCAAGCTAGCCTCCTTTTAAATACTGTACACACAAGCTCATCACAATATTAAGTGTACAATACTCAGTGTAACGTAAATTATAATAATAAACTTTGTATTGCACGTGCCGTTTGATGAAGTTCCCAGTATTGACATGTGTCAAAGAAGATCACGTGATCATCAAACCTGCCGCCATGAATGACTAACGACGTCATCACCGATCGTCGCTATATGTGTATTGATTAAAAAAAACAACTTACCAGCAGCGCTTCCAAGTTTAGCACCGACTCTGGGTTCTTCATGAGGGCCTCCAGCTTCTTCAGCCGGCTCTCCAGCATGCTCTCCGCCCCGAGCATGTTTATTATTCCTCTTTAACTGTCATAAATAAATAAAAGGAAGGAAAAAAACACCGGAAGTGTTTTTTCTAAAAGTCTCTGGGCTCGACTACTCACGACTGGTAAGACTCCTCATATCAGCTCCCCGGTTCAAGTTAGTCAGGTTAATTATTGTTTACCCATGGAGTTCCTAAAAGCCTAAAGTTTAGTGAAAAGTGGCGAAAGACAGGTGAGCTCCAATTGGACTCTTCGGTACTGAACAGAAGCGGATCGGTCTTCCCTCTCAGGTGAGCCGAGTCTTTCCCAGGTGCAGCTCGGCAAACTGATCCGAGTACAGCGTGCGAGAGACATGAGAGACAGCTGAGGCGTGACATGACGCTTCCGGTACGGACTACCAAATTAAAACTCCAGTCTCTTTCTTTTAAACGAAATCAAAACGCACATAGCCAGACAAAATAAGTTAGATAAGAGTCGGAAACAAAAATAAAACAGTTTTATTTGTTTGGGCTAGTCTGCCTTTATTAAAATCAGCTCTCATCCAAACAGCTGCTACTTAAATAACTCTGAAATATGATCAAACATTAGCGTATGTTAGCTATTTTTAAGGTCAGCAAACAGGTGGAATGTTATAGTTGCTAGATTTCAGCTGAATATAAAAAAGATGGGGTTTAAATGTAGTAGTAGTATTACACTCGTATGTTTGTTGCTTTTATTTTCAAGGTCAGTGACTTCCGGTGGGGTTTTATTTTCGCGGAATAGTCACACAGCTTCTTCACCATACACGTTTTATTATTGGTAAGGGTTTGGAGTGTTCTGGTCCACCAGTTTTGTTCATCCATCCTGCTCCATGTCGGGATACACCCCCGACACATGCCCCCACCAAGCCGGAATTCCTGCCCTCTTATCTCATCAATCTGTTCAAAGCCTCCACTGACTTTCAGTATTTTAGGAATGCTGATGCACAGCCTTGCAGACATGTTGCTGCTGTTGCTAAAAATAGATGATTTTTCTTTTGCAACTAAGGTTCTTGCCGTCATGTCATGTCCCTGAATCAGTTAATTAGCGAAACACACATTCACAATTAGGATACATGACACTTGAGATTTGACATTATGCTGCTGCTTGGAATATTTTTTTTTTATTATTGATTTAACTTTACAAAGAGTTCAAATACAAACAACCTGTGATATCCATTCAGACAGCGGGCTATACGAGCAACAAAACGGTGGCACTAAATCGTTTTAAAACCAAAAATCATGTGCAATAAATCCACAAATAGTCATTTTTTTGTCTTGTTGGCCTGTGATGTGGAATGAGTGGGGTGACGTGACGTGGGTTGCCACAGTGGGCTCACTCACGCTTGAGCGATGGAGGACACACTAATGGATGTAAAGTTCTGGAATGATGGCACAAGCGGGAGTCATATTTGGATGTTATTCTATTGAGTCATGTGACTTATCCCGTCAACAGAAGGCGTGATCTTGTTTGTGTGATAGGTAACATAATGGCCTGGCAGAGAATCTATTTGGCATTTCATGGTGGCATTGTTAGTGTTTCCTGGTGTTTTTGTTTTTTTTTGCTAAAAGCAAACAGGTGTAATATTTCCAAAGCACATACTGCTCTCTAGTGGGGATGCAGTGTACAATTAGGCCCAGGACTAAAATGGAGTACTATGATTTTGCCTTCAATCACAACATGGTTTTACTTGACAACGCTTATGGTGGTGTATAAAGGCAAAATCATGTCATTGTCCAAAAACGTCTGGACCTAACCGTATAAACAGAAAGTTCATTTGACAGCATCGGCACTCATAATTATGACATGTGAGGAATAATAGACAAATGAAAGCACTTTTGTGAAAGTAATGTAACGTCATAACTTATTATAACATTGATGGGTGTCTCTGTGATGATCAGCAAGAAAGTGTTGCTGGATAAAATCCCAGGATGTGTTCCCAAAATAAGGGATTGTAATACTGATCACTGCATACTGCAGTATTTAACGCTTGAATATATACATATATATATAAAAACACCACACTTGGTAATATTACTCTTTTTTTTTTTCTGGAATCATGTTATTAGAGTCATTTTTTTAAAAACGCCAGAATCCAGATCAGTTAAACTGCCTTTACGTCAATATTTGGGTTAAAAAGACGTCAAACTAGGGACGAGCAAAATAATCCATTTAATTGATCATTGATTAAAAATAGAGTGCACTACTTGGCTGCCACCAACAAAAGTGCTGTTGAGTTTTCTGTCTGAAGAAGAACATGATATCAGCTATGGGAAGCTGAGCTACATCCATGCTATGGCACAACTCCTCCAGACAGCATTATTCTGCTACAACACTGGCGTGGAAACAGGAGTGCAGAGAAACATTCTCCTGTAAAAAAGCAACAATTAATTACCGTACTGACTTGAATATAAGACATACCTGAACATAAGATGACCCTTTTCAATATTCATATTTTTGTGGACGATAAAAAAAATATATATATTTTTTTAGCTGCTTAGCAGTTACGCATCTGTTGTCTGCTACCTTGCCAAACCTTTGGGACACTTTTTTTTCGAGTGGGTCACTTTTTTGTGGCTGCATTTCTAATGGTCCGTGGTGTGAGGGAGTGACAGGAAGAAAAGCTTGCTCGCAGAGAGGTCGTTTGGCGCCATCTGCGGGTTGGCATGTATAAATCGCTGAATATAAAACAACCTGTCGTTTTCAGATTATTTTTCTAGGGTAAAAGTCTTATATTCAGGTCAATACAGTCGTTGATGAATTATTTTTTTCCCCGTAGTTGCTCAAGGAAATTTGATCAAATGTCCCTCCATTTGGAAAAATGATTTGCTGTCCAAATGTTGATGGGCGGGGTCTTTTAAATGACATTCATGGACCACTAAAGTGATCACACACACCATCCCAGCTACTGTGTATCAGTAGATCAGTCTGTTTTATAATCTATGTTTTTTATACACTATTTAACATATATCTACAGTAGTAGACATCTTGTCATAAACTGCTCAGTCATCAGTAGACATCTTATCATAAACTGCTCAGTCATCAGTCTTAACCAAAAAGCCCTTTGTGATGATTTTTTCCCCATCTCATCCCTCCCTGAAAGGCAGAACAAGCGGATAGTGGATAGTGAGGAACCCAAACCTCAGAACCCAAGTGTTAGTGTATTTAGATTGGGCAGGGAGATGGAGAGGAGAAGGGTATCCTGTATTCCAAGCTGTCGGTCATAAAAATAAAACCTCCTGCTCCTGAAGTCTGAGCCTCCGTCGGCCAGGTAACCCAAAACCTGGAGTGGGGAGTCCGTGTGGTATACGGGGAGAGGAACAATGTGGCTCTTTGTGCAAGCTGGGCAGAGAAAACAAGCCGTTTCCCCTGGAAAGAGATCATGTTCGGGCTCCATCTGAGAAGACCACACAAGGCTGATCAGTGCCCTGTCTGCTGTGTGGAGTAAGGAGGCGGAGGAGGAGGAGGAAGACAATCACATCTGGGCACACCAACACACTTCAAGGGACAAAATCTTAAACGATCGTCTGTCTCAAACAGTCCTTGGACACAACACTAGCCGGGGATACTTGTTTTGGTCCAAAACATGCGATTGTGTTGTGTCCCTCCCCCTCGCACACCAAGGAGACTTGTGGTCATGTGGCCATGTGGGTTGCTTCTGGCTTTGGCAACCTGCTGGTCCACAGGCCATGCAACACTGGTGGGCTGTGGGGATCAGGCGGGAAGGTGTTAGCATTGGCGTCGTCCACCAGAGGGCGTGGTACTGAATGTGGCACTGCCATCCTGTGTTGAACAGGGGTGCTGTTCATTCATTGAAAAAAAACAGAAGGGGAGATGAGGATAAGTTAACACACCACATTTATTTGTTCACCCATGACATATATACACTTTTAGTCCGGTCGACACCATACTGATACCTTACACAATCAAACCAAGAACATCTGGCCTCCTTCACACACACACACACACACACACACACACACACACACACACACACACACACAAGCATATTAAATGCAAACAGGCACATGCTCATGTGAAGCCAGCGTTCTATACTCCCCCGTCTCATTGCGTTTTAGTTTCAAAAGCTCAGCGAATACTCAAGTGGTGGGTTCAGATTACACAAGTCTATAAAATATCCCAAATAAACTCAAGGAAATTTAGACAGAAAAAGTTTACTGAGCCAAAATCCCCCAGTCGGGTGCCGTTTGTGTCAGAGTGAGAGATAGTTTAAAATAAATGTAATGGTAAAGACAATAGGACAGCTCAGGTCGGAGCACAGAGGTGGCAAGCTAAAGCCATTCACGTAGGGCAGCAGCCAGCTCCCATTACACACATCGCAGGGCTATAAATCCGTCTGCACGACACAAGCAGCACGCTGTGATTTCATATGTATCGGTTACTAAGGGAACACTTGAAACCACAACAAATGACAACACACACTTTTTAGTGAAAGCAAATCTTGCCGTGCTTGGGACAAAAAAGCAGTTGACTTTTCTGTGTGAATGGGCCAGAATTTTAAAAGCTTTTATTAAGATGACTCTTGCCCTTTTGAGGGGCAACATGCAGTGGAAGAGCAGAGCAGCTGAAATTAAAAACCAGGTCTTAAATATCAGCGGATTAATCTCAGGACATACAGTGAAATGGTAACATGATCTCTTTATTGGCAAGGTACCAGTGGGCGCGGATGCACGGGTGGTGTTACAGGCATTTGGATTCCCAACCCAGAAAGTGAAATAAAGAGGGCCTTTTGATAGGTCCAGAGCAAGGGGCCTGTTCTCCTTTACTTAACATCTGGTTGGCAACGGACAGCAGTTGTGAATGCAGATGGGGGGAAATAACGAGCGCTATAGTCAGGCAAGCTGATGACAGTCGCTGTGAGTGTCACTGTGACATCTATAATGGAATCATTTGGTTTTGTCCACATGTTTTCTAAAGAAGCCCCACAGCTGTTTCCCAGCTGGGTCTTCTAGTCACAGGACCTCTTCTGACTATCTCTACATTGACATTGAAAGTTGTTTGCAGTGTCACCATTAATTAACCTTGCTTGATTTGTCTTGTTGACTGCTGACTTGAGTCTGTTCTTCACTATAACCACCTCGTGCCCTGCAAACCGACCTGGATGAAAGTATATGTTTAACACACATGCTACTGTGTGGAGGCAAAGGCATCCTGGCATGCAACCAGAGCATTGTGACTGTCAGGTTGTTGCGAAAGTGATCGCCTTTCAAAGTGACTCTCACTGCCCGTGCCCTTCACCTCCTTCCCCTGTTGTAACCCTAGAGCACGGAGGAGTGCCAGGTAACCAGGATTCTCTCTCTTTGGCGCCATGCTGTTTAGTGACCATGTGAAACCTGTGATTCAGTTTCCCCTATGGGAGTCTGTGCACACATTTTTCCGGTCCTTGGTCAAGTGATATTTGGAATCATTTGTGGTTTTTAATTCAACCGACATGGGTTGCCACAATGCAAATTGATGTATTAAAGCATTAGCAAAATGTCTTTTGAAAGACATGCCACTGTTTAATGATTCCTTCTAGCCCGGGATTAGCATTTCTTACCTCTGTCTGTTATTTGTTTTGATCGCGGATGCGCAAGCATCTCCTCTTCTGAGCTGGCTCCATGTCTCCAGAATTGGGTGTATTAGCAGGGCTTCGCAAGCTACCCTTGTCCCTGAGTTTGGGCAAGAGCAGCGGGGTGGGGCTCCCACCTGTCTTTGGTGCAGTGGGTAGGGCATAGGCATGGTCCTCATCTGGGAAATGGGGGTCCTCTCCTGCATCTGTGACTAAAGGCTCTTCAGACTGACCTACCGGACCCTCAACTCGTGCAGGGCCGACAACAGAGCACTTGTTCTCTTTTATGGACTCCTGCTCAGTCAGTGCAGTATCTGCTGGGGGTGCTGATACTCTTTGGGGTAAGAGTGAGTCTGAACTGCCTGTGGATTGTACAGAGGACATCCCATTTGGACCATGGCTCTGAGATTTCAGGACAGAAGACATGGCACCATATGGGTGGTTGTTCACTGTAGGGCTTGGTGGAGGTGACACATGAGAGTCCTTATTTTGGTTTACAGTGTCATGTGAAGGAGATTTGGGGGGTTGGATGATGTCATGGAACCCTGATTTGATACTCTGCACAGTGCGTGACTCCTCCAACCCTGAGAAGTCCTGTAATCCCCTGGCATTAGGTTCCAGCTTCACTTGGGTTCTTTGTAGTACCCTTTGTATAACTTGTCGTTCTGACTGCTGCTGTTGTTGTTTATAGTCTATCAGTCCTTCCGAGCTGCGTGTTGAGAAAGGGGATGTGTTGTACTGTGCTCTGGGGGACGATGTCCCACTGTGGCATGTGGATGATGGGGATGGGAATGGCCTCTCTGATTTAACCCAACTCATGTCCTTGGAATTGGGGTCACCATGTGACAAGTTTCCACCCACTTTGTGGTGTACAAATTGGGCATTCCCTTCAGGTATTCCAGGAGATGGAACCTTGGCGGGCATGGTTCTACATCTGTCTGTTCCCTCTGGGACAGGCTGTATAACGCCACTGTGGTTTGGGATTTCATGATTTGTTTTGGGAGGCACTGGAACCGGGATTGGAATGGGTATTGGGACAGGCAGGGGAACAATAATGGGGTAAGGTACCAGGACAGTGGGCTGTGGTAGGAGTGGACTAAAGGAAGGAATGCCTAAGTTCATTATAGGAGGTATCGGGACAGGGCCTCTAGGTAACATGTTCACTGGAGGGGAGTGTAAGCCAGGGAAGTAGGGTCGAGGGAAGGGGTGCATCAGTCCTGGGGGGTTCATAGAGGAGGAATTGGGAGGCTGCAGGTGTGGAGAGTGGGGGGTTCTGTGGATAGGGCTAGAAGAGGGGCCTGATTGTCTTGGATGGTTGGCAAGGGGGCTTCTGAGGCCCTGGGCATGAAGAGGAGGCCTGATGAAGGGCATTGGCATTTGAGGAATTGGCTGATGATCTAAAGGGGGGCGTGGAAGAGGAGGAGAGATAAGAGTAGGGTGAGGTGACACCGCCAAAGCAGGAGGTGGTTGTTGGATGGACCTGTCCCCCGTCCTCTGTACAGAACCAAGTAGCTTAGATGAAGATGATGATGACGACTCTGATGGGGAGATGGAGGATGATTCTGTTGAGCCCAAGATTGGTGTAGGCCCCTTAGGGGAGATGTTTCTATGATGCGCTTCCCCTGTGCTACTGCTGTTATTCCAAGATTCTGGAGTGAGAAGTTTTTGCCCGGCAATACTGGTGTCCGATCTCCCCTCCTGGCCGGCTCTAGCCGGACTGGAACACGTAAGAGCAGCACGGGCTTCTCTGTAGAAAACATCCATCTTGTACTGATTGAGACATTTGGTGCTGCAGAACTGGAGTCGCTCTTCTCCAGATCCAAAATCCAGGTATTCTTTGGTATGTCGGACATGCTTACACCAATCACACACCTGCATTACAGGAGAGAGAGACTGTGGAGGGTCATTAGGAGATCCCATCATATCCGATGTTAATTATAGTACCTCACAAAAGTGAGTACACCTCTTACATTTCAGCAAACAATTTGTTTTATAGCATCGTCTCAAGGGACACAACTATGGAAAGGAAAGTTGGATATACAGTCATCCCTCCCTACATCGTGGTTCGAATAGCGCTCCCTCATTCTAACGCATTTTTTCCAAAAATGTATTATTTAATGATCATTGTTTCATGCTTGACGATGGCCCATTATTAGTAAAAAAAAAAAAAACAAAGAAATACAAGTTATATGTAGTATTCTGGCTAGTAGGCATCAGTAATGACACAAAACATTAATGACACATGACCTTACATTACACTACCATCACACTGCAAGTAGTCAGCCATGGCATATCCGACATAAAAGAGTGAAAAGAAGTTATCCTATTTCGTGTGAAAGTGGTAAGTTTTTTTGGCTTCTTACTTTGTCTTTCTTCCCCACTCCGTTTGAAACCCTTTCTTATATTTCGAATAAATAAATTGGAGGCTAATTAGTTAGTGTTCCCATAGCCTGCGCATTAACAATGTGTTTTAAACAAAGAATAATAGGAGTGTGAAGGTGACTATGTTAAAGGTGTTATGTCACGTCTGCATGGCTCCAATAATGGTAAAAACATATTTATAAAGTCATCAACAGGTTTTCTATGCTATAACTATGAAAATATTCAGTTTATTAATATTGAATCCTACATCTTGTAAATTCACTTATTTCGGTCAAGTCTGGAACCAGTTAACCAGGATAAACGAGGGACGACTGTACTTGTGTAGTAGTACACAATAGTAATACACAATAGTACTATTGAGCAGTCAGTGTACAGTTTATAAAGTAGTACAGATTTGCTATCTCCTGAAAATACACAGCTATTATTGTCTAAAAAGTTTGCAACACAAGTGAGTACCAAGATGTACCAAGATGATTGTCCGACAATCAAGCATTATGGTGGTAGACTCATAGTCTGCGGCTGCATGAGTGCTGCCGACACTGGTGAGCTGTTATTTTACTGAGGGAAACATGCATCCCAGCATATTATATCCAAGTTTCTCTTTTTAGTATTGTCCCTTGAGAATACGCAATAAAAAGGTTGCCTAAATGTGAGATATTGTGTGCATGTTTTAATCTTGTAATTTTATAGTGTACTTACTCTAACATTGCTGTTTATCTTCATCACCAGCCTGGGTGAGTCCTCCGTATGGGGGTGCAGGGGGGACTTCTCACCATGAAGGTCTTCATCTCTGGCCTAATTGGTGAAAACCGGCAAACGTGAGTTCACATATGATGGATGAACTTGAATCAAAATGATGTTGTTTCTTCAAATCCAAATATTACGCTGGAATCAATCCACAAGCATTAAGGCGAATTTGAAGGCAAGAGTATGAAATGAATCAAACCCTACAATTCAGTACAGCAGAGGGAAGTGTGGTGAAACAGATATACTTCTACAACCACGCAGCGAGATGATGCTACTGATGTATTGTCATATTAATAATGCCTTGCCAGTATTAATATGGGAAATTCCTCTTGATTCATGTAAGATGATCCGCTGTGGATCCGAGTGTGTTCCCCAGCCCACCGAGTCGTGTTGAGTTACGACACATGAGGCAGCTGAAGGTAAGGTATGCACTGAAAGTGGACACCTCGCCCCAGGCCTCCTGGCCTTCCTCTCAGACAAGCAGCAACAAGCCAACCATGCCGCTTCCCTCCCCGCCTCTGACAAAGTAGAGTTTGTTGCACACGGTCTGCTCAGCCCATCATTTTTGTCTCAGCAATCTTATGAATAAGCCTCCTGCAGTATAGGCAACAGCGATGGTGAAAGCTGATATCTCTGCCTGTCACCCTGTCACTCTTTACCTCTAATTTGGGTATATCTCTGTCTTAGTGGAAGGTGATAAATGGTGTTGTGTGCATCAGAGCAGTCCCTAATAGTAGTTGTTTTGGTTTGTCTCACAAACTGAAACCACTCTAATGGCTGACCCGCACCATTAACGAGAACCTGATATGTCCTCGATACACTTTGACCTTCATCACAAGATTTTTTTTTCCTAACAAATGTTCAAAGAGATCCTTTTTCAAAAATGTTATAATACTTGTATCGGAGAGCAGCCCTGTTATTGGTGGGCCATCTGACTGAATGGATGGTGAAGGGAGTCCAGCGAGAACATGGGGGCGGGGGGGGACAATGCAGGGACACATTTTACTGGTTTGACACTTTTGACGTTCAAGTTTGAGCACTAGTCAGGGACAAATTTGATTGGCAAACATGACGAAGATTGGCCAGAATGTGCGGAGAAGTTGCAGGGATTGGACAAAGTTACGAAGTGACACATACTTTGCAGGGATTGGTTGAATTTGTGTGAACTGGCGCAATCATAACGTCACAAAATCCTTGAGGGTGTGTAAAGGGGTACGCCTCTATTGCAATGATATGAATATGAACATTAATATGTTCGCTCACAATCAATATGTTCGGTCATTGCTCACTTTATTGCGCTTGAAGTAGGCCCGTCTGCAGGCGGCGAAACACTTCTCACTGCAGAAGCTCTTCAGCTCGGAACCCATGCATAGAGAGTAGCGCTTGACACCTTCCTTCTGGCACCAAACACACACTATCTGCACATTCTGCACGTCGTCCACTGCAGGGGAGAAGAAGACAGCCGTCAAAATAAAAAAAGAACATTTGCAAAACTGCAACTTCGCAGCCCTATTTTTCCATCATACACCGTAACCGATGAGTTACAGTTTTCATAGGTGCAGCAATATTAGCAACAACATAAGTATACAACAATGTTGAAGTAGTACATGAAGTAGACTTTGTTTTATGTAACTTTGATACACTGGATAAGGGCTGCAAGACTCTGCAAGAAATGTGACTCACGATTTACTTACTTAGAATTGAGATTGCGATTCTCAGGGCCAATTTTTTAACACGGCCACTCATCCGCACGCACACACACACCCCATGTTTAAAAAAAAAATCACACTTTTTATTATTTTAATCATTATTATTATTTGACTGCTCATTGTGTTGTTCTGCTTTAAAGACAATTTTACAACTTTTTTAGAAACGGAAAGACTGAAAATAATCCATCAAGTCAAAAACATGGCACGCTCGCTCATTCCACAGTACTTTCTTGCCCATAATAAAGACAAGTCACAAGAAAAGTCAATTAATGAACGCAATTTCTTCCCCCACGAGCTGATGTATGATTGCCACTGTGCCTCGCCGGCCAGGGCAGTGGGGTTAACTTGCCCTAGTCAACTCTCTGGAGAGAATGAGGGGGAAGTGTTAGCCGTCATGCTACAGTGCAGCATGAGTCCTCCTCTAGCAGAAAGGCAGCGTTTCTTTGTGATGCAGCTCGTTAAAAATAGTTTTAGAAAATTGTTGTCACTTAGAATTAGATTGCATGTTTTACTCAGATTTTTGTTGTATAGCCCTAAACTGGATCCAACTACGACTAATCTATTACCTTCAGATATATACAGTAGATATCCTCTATGCAAATCCTCTAGTTGTACACCACAAACGTTGTTCAACAAAACAAATTGTTTTCACTTATAGAGTCAGGGCAATTAAAACTGTCACTCTCTGATTAAAATTTGAATCTTTACCTGCTGATGGCTTTATGAGAGGGACAATGACAGGTGCACTTTTGTGCTCCTTGGGTGTGGATGTGCTTGTCGATGAAGAGGAAGGTGACGAAGGGATTCTGGACGAATCCTTCTCACCACTTTTCATTGCAAGGACTGAGTGACTGACTTTGCTGTCCGCGGTCTTGGGTTTTGGCAAGGAGTTTTCTGTAAGACAAGGATCCAAAAAGTCAATGAGAGCGTAGGCGCTGCAAATCTGAATGACTTAATGTCAGTAAAACCTGCAGAACCTGTTGGCAGAGTCATGTCCAATTCATTTAAACAGTGCCCCTACCTTTTAACACAGATACATGCTGGCGCCTCTCCCTGTAGTTCCTGATCTCATTGGCCTCGGAGTCTCTGAGATCTACTTTGTCATAGCCATACCATCCCAGGAGCTCATTCATGGTGCTTTCAGCAAAAGTCTACAAGAGTAAAAATGAGAAAGAAGTACGGGATTAACATTGTTTTGAAACGTATAAGGTAACTGAGCCACAAATTGGATATTGTGTACAAGTTTTGATCCTATGCTAAACATAATCAGACACTACTACTCTGAATGAATGGGAGGGATTCTTCCTCAGCTCCCGCCCTGCTAGAGAAATGAAAGTGCGCACAGTGGAGTACAGTATGACGCTTTTTTCCATGATGTGCTCATGTTGTTTACCCTTGCTAAATCTGAGACGGAAAGGTTTAAAACCCAACACCAGTTTGAGATCTATGAATCATCCTTTTGTTTATCTCTTCTAATTGGGAAAAAAGCGGGAGAAAAGAATACTGTTCCCTACAGATGTGTGGTCTCCCCCTCTTCTTTATTTTATTATGACCAGATTTAAAAAAAATTCAAAACACAAAGGTCTCTCTCTTTATCCACCCACCTCACTCTGTGGCTTTTGGAAGAACCGGATTGGAGGAGAAACCTGATCCAGAACGGGCAGAAATCAGAGCGGGACACCCAACACCGCAGCGAGGTCCCACGCTTCTCGGAAATGCCCCCGCTTCTCTCCCTTCTTCTTCTCCACATCCATCCTCTCCGTGTTCACCATCCTCCCCTCCACCCCGACACCTTCCAGCCCTGACACCCGACCCAGCCCTGCCTCTCAGGTTTCACCCTTTTCCAGCCCAGCCAGTCTGCTGTGGTCTGTGTTGTAGTGGCGTATACCGACTGCACATTCTTTCCCTTTGCTTTTCCTCACTCCGACCTCTGCTCTCCACCAGGGCCTCAGAGAAATGGATCTCTCCCTTGACTTGCTCACTTTCTGCTGTGTATGTGCAAGCACTGGTATCATGTCCAACTAAATATGCCTAACGATGATTAAAGTCAAGTATCTGGTGTCTGGTGCTGCGCTCTGGACGCGAAGTGGAGGGAGTGGGACCCAATGTGGTGTTGAAACAGATGTATTACAGAGACAACACTGGGCCGGACCTCAACAGAGTGAGAAATCAGTTATCCTTCCTTCCAGTGTGTGAACTTCTTTCCATCTTAAGATGGCTACACATTCACTCAAGAACTCAAGTCTGGCCTCTACACCATACACACAGCGGCCAGTCACTGGGGTGGGGGTGGCACGGCTTTTCTAACATACAGTATGACTTTTGACCCGTAGGAGCTTACAGTACTTGTCTGTGGAAAAATGTGTAAATGGTGACACTGAACTCCAATGAATATGGTGTATTATTATTAGTAGGGATTGTACCTTAAGGGCCAGAAACTGTCCTTTATCATACTTGTTTCGGACAAGCTACGGCTATTTATTGAACTCCGAGGAGTTGTACCAATTGTCCCATTTTTGGCACCAAAGAGTTATGTAGTACATTAGTAGGGACAGCACCTCAAAGGACAGACATCGACCTGGACTCTTGTTTTACACCTATTTGTACCTTTACGCATATTTCTGACAGTGTAGCGCCAAGTATTAGTATCAAGGTACATGTTTTGACCTTTTGTTGTATATACTGTAGGCTGTAACTTATGAGAGATGCTTTACCCTGATTTATGATCGTCTCGGACAAGGGTTTTCAAAGTGTGAGCCGGGCCTCCCTTGGGAGCTTCCAGAAGACTGACAAAACTAAAGAAAAACAAGCTAACTTAGTTATGTCAAATGTACATTGAGTTTTAGCTTGTAAAGTGAGCAAAGAAACACACAAAACTCAACACAAAATATGCAGTCTGGTTGATTGAAAAGTTGTTTTGTGATCATTTGGATGCCATACTTTGAAAATGCCTGCTCTGGGGTTAATTATTGGACTGTAATTGGACTGTTTGTACTTTTTCCAGAACCAAAGAAGAGGTACAGGTTTGTTCTCAAGGTGTGAAATTCAGGTGTCAAGGGTATAACCGGCACAGTGACAGACTCTCTATACCCCTCTCGTAGGTACAGTGATGTATTGTTTTCCTGCGGATAAAGCTTTGTGTCGTTCATTCAACAGTTTTGTCCGCCCACACTTCCCACAATGTTGTTTTTGTTTCTTTCTGGCAGTTCAGACAAACATCTGCTTTGTGAGAGTGACAGGCCATATCCTAAACCACAGTGAAACTTGCGGCCAAAGCCAACAAGCCCGGGGCCGACCCTGAGCGATCCAACCAGGGGCAGGCTTACATCAAGTGAGGATAGCGTTTCACATGTTTTGATTAAAATTAGGGGAACTCGTAACACTACACCTCCCCTGGATATCAAAACTCCGCAGTCCAAACCACTTACAGAAAAAGCGCACATTTCCTCCCTGCACTAAATGCCAGAATCATCCCCTCCTTCCCAGCGCCTGCTTGAAGGAGCCTCAGATATCCCTTACCAACAGTCTCAAATAACCAGTGTCCGAACCCAAACAAAGCACACAGTCCATGGATACATTTCCATCCAGTAATGTGTGCATAATGGAGGGAGGGAGTCATGTCTTTGACTGGAAGGACAACCTTAAAATCTTCAGTTAGGTGGTTGTGGTGCTCCCCTCTTCTCAGCCACCCAGTGTGGGGCTGATGCAGGTTATTTAAGGGGTCCTCACGCCCCCCTCCCCTCCAAGCCCAGCAGGCGCTGTGAAGAAGTGACGCACATCTGGATCTCCAGTGGACACAACAGCGTGCATGTCCCGGCCACAGCTGGCCTCACATGACGTCACAAAAGATGAATGTTACTGTGCTAACATCTACAGCCTAATTAAAACGTCTTGACTGTTGATAGAGATGTTTATTATTATTACTGCTGGTACAAAACAATTCCTCTTATGAGTTATGGTCACATAAATAAGAAGTGCATTAAGCATGTTAGTCCTGCAGTGATTTGTGCATAGTTCACTAAATTAGGAAA
This sequence comes from Dunckerocampus dactyliophorus, assembly GCF_027744805.1. NCBI lineage: Eukaryota > Metazoa > Chordata > Actinopteri > Syngnathiformes > Syngnathidae > Dunckerocampus > Dunckerocampus dactyliophorus. Next base: position 4,123,925 of record NC_072837.1, read on the forward strand.
AACGAGCGTTTCCTCACCTTCATCTCCTGGTTTATTTCCCTCTTTACGGGGTGCGCGGGTTTCCTGCTGCGTTTACTTTCTGGAGGTCTCCCTTTCTCCATCTCTGGCATAGTCCCGGTCTGTAGAAGTGGATCCGCTTCGGATCTGCTGTAACTGTAGATGGGGCTTCACTGAGTCAGTGAAGTGAGTCCGAGTGAAAGCTGTCACTCGCAATGACAGCGGCTGTCATTCCCGGACGTGTGAGCTCCTCATCTGGGGCTCCACGCAAAGAGAACGCGGGACATGCGTGTGTAGTGCGCTCCGTGCTGGAGGCTCCACTGTTGAACAAGCCCCCACTCGCTCCTCTTTACCGCCGTCGAGCTGGTGTCAATACCGGAAGTAGAATTTCCGGTTGGCTATGTAAATAAAATCCCTTCAGAGGGGTAATTATATCTATATCTATAGATATAGATATAGATATAGATATAGATATATATATATATATATTACGCTCTGTGGTGGATATTGTATGTAATGTTGGCTGCTTCTATGCTTTTATATGTTTTGAGAAATTAAAGTTGAAAGGACCTAAACTTTGGAGTTTTTTTTTTTATACATGTAATTGCGCTAACTGAACTAGTATTTGCTGTTTCACTGGCAAAGTATCAACACACTCATTCAAACAACAACGATATGTAAAAACAAAAACATTTATCAATATTAGATTTTATCGGTAGCTTCGTCAATAAGGACTTGAGACATGACAATAAGGTCATATTGCCTCAGTGGACCAAAATGTGGATAAATTGGGCCTGCCATTGAAACATCTGAACACTGAATTGGTAAAGTAAAATAATACAAACTAAGAACATGGAAAATATGACTAAATGTAAAAATATCAAAATACGTCAAATTTAGCATTACCCAAGCATTTCTTCAACAAGTGTCAATATTTGTCAAAATGTCTATATTTTGTGAACCCAAACTATGATAACTAAAGCAGATTTTCTGCTCTGCTACGCTTTACCCATTTTTATTTTGCTTTTATTTTGAAAGCTAACCCAGCTAGTCCTGGTGTAACTGCACCACTTGATGCTGCGCTCCACACCACATTTTAGGATGGAGGAGGGAGAGCCTCTGATTTGTTGTAACCCAACACCTGGCACCCACCGCCGTCCCCCCCCCTTCCCAAATCTCAGCAGATACATTTCATAAGGAATGCAAAGACTGTTTTATCTGAGGGGACACAGTACAAACACTGTCTGTATAGTCTTGTCCTAAAATAAGGAGACGAGAAGGCCACGGTGGGTTAAATGATACCAGGCGGAGGTTTTTTTTTCCACCCGGCATCTTTTTGATCAGAGCATGTCCAGTGTGAAACACCTGAAATGCCCACAAGGTCAAGATGTGTGAAAAGATGAGGAAGTCAGGTGAAGTTCTTGTCTGTCTACGTCTTTAAGCATTGTGAGCTTTTAAGAGAAACATTTGTGCTGCGTGGTTATTCTGGATGTTAAAGGCCAGGCAGGGGAACTAGTGCCTATCGTGTTTCCCAGCCGCTTAGGAAAAGATGAGAGATGATCGGGTTGCATTCGGCAACATAAACATGAGTGAGAAAGGCGTTGTATTGCTTTTACGTGATTATTTTTACCTGGTTATTTTTACATAGCCTACATGTGCAGAAATAGAGGCATACTGCCGGAGACTTTGGGAGTACACTAAAGTACATTTGGCTTACTTATATAAATACATTTGGTATACTGTTTTGATCGAGATTTGCATACAAAAGTTGTTGTTTTTTTATCCCCATAGAAGGAACACATAATGCAGATTCATTCTGTGTACTTTCTATGGTCAAACCGTTGCTGTCATAAACTGTTGATTAAGTGTACAGGCTAGGTTTTAAGTAACGTTTTAGGATTCTTAACTTTACTAACTGTCATTTAAGTGTAAAAAGAAGTTAGCCACTGTAAGAGTAAAACATTTGTTATAAAAGTGTGAAAAGAAGTTAACCAAACCACTGTTGGTGGTAAAACAATAACACACTTAATTTAGATTTTTTTTTTTTTGTCCTGTCTAGCCATTAAGGCAGATAGTATTTGCTCTTTCCACTATTATACATAATTTATTTGACTGATGTTTTGTTGTTATGCAAATATGGAGCGTCCGGACCGGAGCAGGAGGGGATAGAGAAGAAGAGAAAAGGAAACAGAAAGGGGAGTACGGGGACAAGAGGGGGACAATAGTTTTTAATAATTTTGATTTTCAATGTTCCACGTGTGTCTCATTTCTTAATTGATGTGCGAGTGTAAAAAGAAGTTATCCCCTATTCATGTGTAAAATGTCAAACCAGTAAAACATTTTGTTGTTATGCAAATATGGAGCAGCAATCGCAGGGCACATATAGACAAACAATCATTCACACTCATATTCATACCTATGGGCAATTTAGAGTCGATTGCAGCGTCACTACAAATCTTTTAATAATAATAATAATCAGGGTTTTCATGCGAATTGCTAGCTAAATATGGATCACTGTCACTTGTCTTTCTAGCCTATCTTGCAGTCGATCTGTCAGTTTCAGTAAGTAAATCCATATTGTTTTACTAGATGTATTTTACAAATTTTAGTACAATAGTATGGGGTTTCATGCCAGGGCTAGACAAGCAGCAATCTGGTATTGTATTTTGCGTGTGTATAAAGCTGTCAATGTCACTTACTGACAATCAAAAAAAATACTTGTGGCCAATTTTGTGAATGTGTTATATCATAGTCATCACAACACGATATCAGTGAATGTTGTTATTGTGTTATTGTTGTGAATATGTCACTTTCTCTGCTATGCGTCGATCCGCCCAGGGCTTCATTCGAGCCAGAACCGCCACTGATGACAGCAGTATCACAAATATGTTTTATTAAGTGAGTACTCTGCAAAGTTTTGTGGGATGTACTGTATACAGTACGTCCACAAAAAAGGGCGTTTGAGTGTATTTCTAGCACATAATTTCATCTGTGCATCATGCCATCTTTTACACACTACCTTCTACTGTACATGGAATCTTGAGTTTAGAATTTAACATGTTGAAATATTAGTACATGGTTGGACGTGAATGTCAGTCTTCAATGGGTTGGGGTTGGCCCGGTAGACACCGAAATGTGGAAATTGGGACTGGGTAGAGGTCAACTTGCTGCCTGAAACACACATGGTGTTTAACATACAATACTACTTTGTATCCTTACAAAAATGTGGGAAAATTCAGTCTAGTGAAGTATACTTGCACTAGTATAATATAACACTAGTACTAGTTCTACCACAGAACATGTATTTCAAATTAAGTGTACTTAAAAGTGAAATTTAAGTGTTATGTTCTAGTAATGAGAGACAGCCAGGAAGACAAGACTGTCTCCACTCTTGCTCAGTCTGCTCTGGTTGGAGGAATCCAGGCAGCACCGCTCGTGTAAACAGAAATCTGACCTCGTGCTCGGGGTTTGGGTTTCGCTCCCTCGTAGACCCGCTGATGTCACTCGATCCGACCCTGCTTTGGGAAACTGGGCTTATCTGATGCCTCACAAAAGGTCCCCCCTCTCTTTCCAAATCTCCATAACAGCGCACATCTGGTGCCTCTGCAGGGAACGATGGTCCTTTCTGAGAGAGAGACGAGGAGAGAAGGGTGGGGGGTTAAAGTAGCCATCCACTTAGACAAATGACAGGGGACGCGAGGCTGTCCAAAGGGATGAAGTTACAGTCCCCAAACATCTGGAGTGAATTATGAAAAGTCCATGGATACATGATAGCAGCATGTTTACTTTCTCAATTTAAAGGATTTGGAACATCTTGGAGGCTGCCCTGACTCCTCAACTTGAAAAAGTAACACTGTATTCAGGGGTGACTTGTAGTAGCTGTAATGGCCGACAGGGGGCAATGTCTACTTGATAGAACCCCATTATCGTGTACTGTACTTTTATAAACAGTGTAATGAGTTTATTTTATTTATATATTTAAAAACATATAGATTGACAGGTAGAGAGACTATTCTAGAACAAATATTACTGTTACCACCTTTATACATACAACTATGCTGCATGAGATATAATGTGATGGAATCGTAAGATTAGAGATAGCTAGCTAGTAGTTAGTCACCACGTTAGCATGATAGATACACAGATACATTAATTAAGATGGTTGGATAGACTGACAGATAGATAGATAGTCCTAATGATGGAGTATGGATGACCTGATACAGTAAATACTGTAATTAAATTTACGTTCTGTTGTTTGAGCACTAGATGTCACTGTTGCCTTGCTTTTTAGTGGCCCGACAGGAGACGTTCAACAGGTTTACATACGCAATTTTTTAAACCTAAGTAGATGAATATAAAGTAATTCCTTGAAACTGATTTCCAAATAAATACCAACGATTAACTAAATCTGCTTATTCTACTAGAGAATGGTGCAAACCTCATTTGAGAGTGGTTTGCCAATCATGGTCACCATGGGAACGTAATGACGGTCGGTCTGGTGCAGGTGTCAACTGTATTGCTCGTCCCGTTCGACATGTTGCTGATTTCAGCCACAGTAAAAGCATAAAGTGAAGTAAGTGAAAAAAATATACAGAGGTTATATGGTCGGTTGCCCTTCCAATTGTGTTCAAAGTGTTTTAATTAACCGCTTACGTAATTAATAACAGTACAATACACAGAATATGGCGTCATGACCGCTGTCTCGCCCTTCCCTCCTCTCTCCCTCATTACTTCCTGGCTATTGGTGACGTCACCGGGCTGCGTATATAAGAGTAGTTGAGCGGCAGACGGCTGCAGCATTGGAAGCAAAATTATCGACAGAGGGAGAACGCTTTGTCCACTCGCATCGCTTTTTGACAACAGGTCCAACATGTGCAAAATGACCATCGTCCACTTGGGAGTGATTGCCTTTGCCATTTGCTTATCAACACAGGTAAGCCTGCATTGACACTGACTAAAATGTTGTGGGTTGTGTTATGAGTTGTATTGCTATTATGTAGTCTAAAGTCTCTCATTTAAGGAGCTGGAGCATCTGTTTGGGGATTTTTAGAGAGTAACCTTACAATTGATAGAATGATCTTCTGAATGGTGCAGTAATTTTAAAAAATTACATCCTTGTCATCCTATGTTTATCATCCTCTATGTGTTTTTATCCTTCTTTCTTTACACCTAAGACTTGATGACTCAGATGTAATGATGCCTGCCCTGCGCAAATGTGGCGAGAGGGTCTAAAGTTACTTCTGGTGTCAGAAGAAACCCGACCTGGGCGTATGTTGTGCGACTTCCTGATTAATTCATTTGTTTTAACTGCATTTGGGAAGAAGGGATGGATTAAATAAGCTCTGCTTCTTCCTACTTCATTTCAGATATGAATTGTCCTGTACATCAATGGAACTTTGTTAAACATGTTAGAAATCAACTAAACCGTTACCATACCGCGTGCATTTAAAATGTGTGGTCAGTTTTTCAGTGTTTTCTCTATATATCAACTTTTTTCCTCCTCATGTTCCTAATCAGGTGGTCTCTCAGAACAGCACAGACCCCAGCACAGGCATGAACTACACCTCCAACAGCAGCATGCCCACCATGGCCACGGACACCTACAGCAGCTCGACCAACACCACCAACTCCCCCACTGCAGCGGGCCTCTCGCTGCACGCTGCCTTCACCTCCTCTTCTTGCACCTTGCTCCCCATCCTCGTGACGGCAGCCTCTTTTCTGCAGAGCCTCTCTTGTTGAAAGAACCCACACCCTTTTATTACCTATCACAACACTGCACCAGACTAACAGGGATGGACTTCTTTATCCTCTTAAGAATGAAAATATGTAATATAAAAGGCTTTCAGTGACACAGGTGGGACTTTGGCTGGAGGCTTACCCCCCCCACCTTGCAAAAAAGCAACTCATGGCTTCACTGTGGAGATGCTTAGGGCTGCGCTTCACTTGTAATGTGGTCACAATGCTGACCACTTGGTTAATTGTGTAACTTCAACTCCAACTGGCTTCGCTCCATACAGTTAACCCCCCCACCTCAATTTGGCTCCTCAGTCTTCACAATTTCACAGTTGTATGTAGCAAATTGTCTGCCGCAGGACTTTATCGGTCATTTTGAGCAATGGCCGATCACCCCCGCTGCCTATTCTTTTACAGGTTGACCCAGGAAATGACTGACCACACGGGATGTGTTAATGTTAGTTCCCCTCCTTTATAGCTTCTATTTTGTACAAAAGAAAATGTGTTTGCATATTAGTTTGACTGTAAGATGATGTACAGTACAATAAATTGTTGAAACAAAATAACATGGAAATTGTTCATTCATTTTTGGGTCAAGGGAGAACACAGAAGGACGGCGCTACAGCCGTGTTGGTGCTGCCAGGCAGTCTAGACGGGCAGCTGGTGGGCTATAATGACTCAGCATTCCCTGGTACCACCGCTGATCTCCTGTTGGATCAGAGCCACAGGGACATGCAATACTTGCTATGGCGTGCGAGGGACTCGAAACAATGGTGTACGCCATTGTGAGTAAGATAACATGTTTAAAGAACCGCCAGCTCCCTATGGGTATTGACATGACCGCCTCCAATCAGATTGCTATGACAAGGACTGGTCAATAGGATAAATGCATAGCAAACGTCATGTTTTTGAGACTGAATCAGTAGCGCCTCTGCTGGTTGCAGCCAAGTAGTGCACTCCGTTGAGCCTCCACTGCTTGAAGAAAGTCATTCTTAATGATTGATTTTTATCCAATGTAGGTGCTTTGAGGCAATGCCATGGCATCACTGTCTTCATTTTTATGCCCGTGATCTTTTTTATTTTTAAGGTATTTTGGAAACCGTTTCCCTCTCCCATCCCAGAATACAAACGGTAGAGTCCTGACTCGATGAACCAGTTAGCAGCCTATTAACTCACACACGCAAACACAAATTCAACAGTCTCTTACGCGTTTGTGACAGGAATTCATTTTCATGTTCCTTTTGAGTAGCAATGGAAGCATCTCCCGCGATACCAACGGCAGGTCCCTAGTTTTACAATACATAGTCTTACATGCATAAAACATCTAAATACATATAAATGATGTGTGGAAGGGATAAATGAACATTTAAGCTTACTCACTGAAGACGTGATTGTTGCCAAAGACATGATGAGGTAGCAAGATCAACACGGGGGCGGGTAAGTCGCTGTTTATGCGCTACACTGTTGATGGGGATGTCATAGAACTTCATGTAAAAAAAAAAAAGTCCAACTATCCCTTTAATAAACAGTGGTTTACTTTCAGTTTGAAAGCTGCTTGACTTTTAGCATACATTCTGAATTAAGTAGAGGTAAACAAAATAAGCATGGGAATGTACTTTCAATGTTCTGATAAAACATTCTAGAGACGTTCTGTGAATGTTTCTGCATAACATTAGCAACTAACATTCCGATAACAAAGACAGAACTCCACACGTTAACATTCTGCAAACATTCCCAACTAACATTTTGGGAAGATGGTCAGAATGTTCAGATAACATTCTTAGAAGGTTTATTTGTTAAGTGACTACTGTATGTGACATCAATACGCCAAGCTGGGAAGCTCCAGTAATACTCAGAATGGCCGAAATACGCAAAATAGTGTAAGTATTACATGTTATCATGAATGTACCTGTTGCTACATGGTCACAGCATGGATGTAAAACCATAAAACCTTGTTGGAGGTGTTTGGAGGTATTTTAATAGCAATCCCCGTAGACTGCATAGGTGTATCCCATTACGTGCACTACTGAGCTGTCGCTTTCGATCTGTTTTTATATCTTTAAAACGCACAGTAAAGAGAAAGTGCCTTGAAAGAAGCCAATGACACAGCCAGCATGTCAAACATGTCTGTGGGTTGAACTGGACGCTGTGATGGCAGACTGAGTAGCGTGCGGCTGCGGAAATGCCTCAGCACCAGTAAAGCCAACCTCATGACTCATTAGCCCGACCTATTGTCTGTCAATCCTCTCTGCACTATTAACCTCTGCTCTATGAAACGTCCCTTTTCTGGATGCATCCTTTTTACAACTTGTCCTCTACCAGTCTTCTCTCTAGGTTGTCCTTTATTGTGTGTTTTGTGAAGAATGTGAAGGATGACAGTGTCTCACAGTCCGTTATATAGGTCACAAATTGTATATGGAGCATCAGAGTCTCAAGCAAATTTAGTGTGAGCGGCTTCTTGTACAATTTGTCAATAATGTTTAAAGGACAAAGCCTCCAGCGCTGACTGGAATAGACATAATGACCTCATTCGTTGGCAACCAAGAAGAACACAAAACGGGAACCATCCCTCCAATTTTCCTCGTTAAATGATTCCCTAGAAAAGAGGTTTAAGTGGACCCGGAGTGGCGCGCCGCGCAGTTCTTGCTCAATTACTTTGACCTCTGTTCTTCTTCAAGTACAGATTCCTACAGCAATCATGAAACACACTTTAAACGTTTCTCAATGTAGTTCTAAGAGATGAGTCTATGTGTGACTAGCATAGAGTCATCTCTCTGGCGGCGTGATGTGTGACGCCCAACAAACCTTTAATCATTAAGTGTCAGCTATGAATTATTCACATAGCCGCCACAGTTGCAGGGACAATGCCCCATGCGTGTTCACATGAAAACTGCAGTCTTCTTATAGCTGCAACCCTGGTCAAAGGGAGCTAGGAGACCATGCAAACAGTATCTGAACATACAGGAGAACAGCACGCTAGCTCGCTAGCGACAGCAACGTAGCTTGTGGGTGCATCTACAGCAGAGGGAACACTGGTCCACATCCAAGTTCATTCACACATCAAATTACTAGCACTTTGGAGCAAGACTTCAGGTACAAGTTTGCTTGTGAGGCTCGTAAATAATTCAGCACTGAGTGTCACCTGTCTCGTAATTAGCAAATGTAAAGATAGTTGCTGACTTCAAAGGAACAGTCCTGGTGGTGTACTGTACGGTATAGTGTATAATGTATATGTGATGTACTGTATAGTCACCGGGTTGGAATAGTGGGGGGCTGGATCAATCATTTTTACTGTGCAAAATAGCACAACTGAAGGGGGGGGGGAATGACTATTTTGGTTTCATTGTGAACATGTCAGGGGGGCTGATTATAGCCCAAAACTTAACTCTTTAATGACTCAAAAAGAATGCCAGCACAAACAGTCATTTTAGTTGCACAAAACACCACAAACACAGCACAAATGAATGGGACTACTTTGCTTTAATTTGGAGCAAATGGGGGGCTGGATGAAATTATTTGAGCTATGAAAGAATCAGTAATAACTCAAAAGCGAAAACAGCATTACACAAAACAACACAAACGCAGCACAAACGAATGGGGCTATTTGACCAGAGTTTTGCGTGCAGTGGAGGTCCAACTTCACCCAGGTTACGAATTGTGCTCTATAAATGAACTTGCCTCGCCTCCAAGATGACAAGTGCCTTGTTAAGGAAGCTGAAGGTGAAGGTGGAGGAGCGCAAGGTGTCAAACATCCACCAGCTTTGCTGGTGATGTCATCATGGAGGAGTGGGAGTGGATTCCAGTAACACCATGTACAACTCTGGTAAATGCCATGCCCAAGAGGATTAAGTCAGTGAAAATTAACACTTTGGACACAATAGGGGGCATGTTCACTGTGAGGTGTACACACCTGTGTTATTTAGATCATAATGGCTGTGTTGACTCATTTTGAGTGGAAACTTAATCTACACTGCTGTACAAACTGGACACTGACTACTCTAAAGTATATATACGTTTACTCTCTACAGCAGGGGGGGTCCACATTGCGCCCCGGGGATAATTTGTGGCCCTCGGCTGTTTTTTTATCGGTCCGCGCCACATTCTAAATATATTCAATTTGAAAACTGGATAGTTCAGCAGTCATTTTTCAAGAAAAAAGTCAAAATATTAAGAGAAAAAAGTTGTGATCTAACGAGAAAAAAAATCAGAACTTTGCAAAAATAACGTCATAATATTATAAGGAAGAATAACAGTAGCATAAACTTGAAATAATAAAGGAAAAAAATTTAAGTTGTAATATTATTAGAAATAAAGTTGTAATTTTTGGAAAAAGTTACGAGAATAAAGTCAAAATATTACGAGAATAAAGTCCTAATTACGAGAACAAAATTTACAAGAAAAAAGCTGAAATAGTTTACAACAAAACAACAGAAATGCAAAAAAATAAATATTTTTATGATAATAAAAAAAAAATATATATATAGTATGTATAAGTAATATATATAACAAAGTAATTTTTTGAAAATTAGGTTGGTGAAAAAGTGATAATATTATGGGAATAAAGTAAAAAATATAACATATTACAAAGATTATTTAAGAAAAAAGTTGAACTATATGGACAATTTAAAAAAACAACAGCATAAATGGGAAAAAAACACTTTTCCACCTACAGTAGATCACAGAGCTGAGATGCAGCTTCTTCTTGAAATACATATAAATTGGCCCTTGCATCCGTTCGTTTTTCAGTATGTGGTCGTCGGTGGAAAAAGTCTGGACACCCCTGTTCCACAGTGTTCGCTCTTGAGAGGAGTACAATGATTGCTGAAATGTGAGGGGTGTCGTCACTTTAGTGAGATCTGCACTTGTGCATCTTAACAAGCGACCTTCTTGGCCTAATTTGCTTGACAAATGTTTGCCTTATGATTATCTAGCAACCAGGGTGTACCCCACGTGTCGCCCGAGGTCAGCTGGGATAGGCTCCAGCATACCCCCGCGACCCTAGTGAGAATTATCTAGCAGTTTCTTTGGTCCCAGCAGAACCAAATTCTTCCAAATGGCTTCAAGTTGGGATATTTCCATGTGGACCAAGGCCATTTGCATACTTTTACATTGTTGCAAAGCAAATAAGCTGCACATTTGCAAGGTTGCCATCACACTGCAAATGTTAATACAATACAACCACCACCATGGCTTTCTGTAATATAAGGTTTATCAACTGTTAAGCCCAAACATACATCAATTCATTAAAAAAAATGTACAATGTGTATGTATTTTATTAATATCATATGTAATAATCAATTTGTTCATAATACATAATTTCATAAATAGATTACAGCATTTTACTAAATAAAAGACCCAAAGTTTTGGGAAACTGTCAGAAATGAACTTCTTATTATTCATAATGACACTTTTTAGAAGTGATTTACGTGTAATCTTTTTTTAATGTTTAAATGCTACAAGTGTGATGTTTGAATGCGGGGGGGAAATAGTTTGTCCACTGCGCTCTCGTCTATGTAAAGTGTTTGTATTGTCATTATTTGACTTTTATGACCTGCTCATCTTGGTGCTGTGTGATGTCGTCATCATGGAATCAAAATAAGGCAACAAAATAGCAAATGTGCGTGCGATGGACCGGTCGAGCATGACGGAGCTCGGCACAGAGAGCGATTTTGACATTTTATCCATAAAAATGTCCACTTCCTCCTGGATGTTCTGCTTCTGTTAAACCCTGACCACATGTTACGCACACACCTCTGCTTCCTCATTCATTGATAATGTCTTTTTTTTCTTTGTTTTTTTAAGACTCAAACACATTTGTAGGAACATCAGACTCGACTGTGTCGGTCTGTATTGACCCTGATGTAGAAATGGAGCTTCAGGGACAGGACTTCCATAATGATATCAAAATAAAGGTCAGGCTAGGGATCAGTTGAAAGGTTTTTCCTGCCAGATGGCCGCTTGTACTCTCGCACCCCTCCCATCTCCCGGCGAGGAGGCTCCAGGTTGCTGTACCAACAGACAGCTTAAGTGGATCATTGGTGGAGGCAGGCCTCATCTAATAAGTTGTTTAGATGGATGGGTTCCTCTCATTTCCACTAATCACAACGGCTTGACAATCAGGCTGTAATGAGTTTGCTCATTTGGCAGTCCACAGTTTCTGAGGCTTCCAGTCTGGTGTTGCCATGGAAACCAAACAAAAGGCAAAATGCTTGACGCCAATTGTGGAAAGATGCTTGGTGAAGTCACGCTGAGGCTGATTTGGTTCTACCAATAGCAGTATTGCACCGTCATATTTACACCAGCGCCGTAGACACTCTCCCTTTTGTGCGCCTAACTTGACCCGTTTAACACGACAGGAGCCCCAAAGAGCTAACCTGATTTCATAAGCAAATCAGGTTGGATGCCAGATTTAGAGCTAGCCCCCGACTGTCCATGGCAACCAAACCAAGTGTCCACAGAGAGTGGCTGCAAATCTAGGACACCCTCTCTCTCCTCCTCAGAATCCTCCCGTCCCTGTGTGACCTTTAGGAAAGACACCTGATGCTGTGTAACGGCACCTGTGTGCTGCGTGGCAATATCGTCCGCCCGCATGGGAGTGTGCTGAAAGAAGGCTACATGAGACGGCAGAATCCTAAAGTGTACATGAATAATCCTCCACACAATGACTGTTGAATATTGCGTGAGAGTGAGAGAGTCTGCGGCGCCATCTGCTTCATTGTCGAAGCTCAACTTACCTGTCGAAAACCACCAGACAATTTCAAAGAACCACACTGTGCTCTTGGTAGTTTTACACTCGGCTGTAATTTACCAATTGTATGTTGTTTGGGGAAAATGTGCTTCTATAGTTGCAAATCTTGTAAGACTTTTTTTTTTAAATCGGCCCTGGACACATTTAAAAAATACAGTAATCCATTGTTTATCGCGGTGATTTGGTTCCAGACCCGACGGTGATAAGTGAACTTCCGCAAAGTAAGAATCCTTATTTACAAATCCAATATTTTTATAGTGAGAGCCTAGAAAACCTGTTTATGACCTTCTAAATATGATTTTTAACATTATTAGAGCCCTCTACATGTGAAATAACACCCCTATAGTCATCTTTACAGACGCAATAACAGAAAATAAGTCATTTAAGACATAAATAAGACTCATGTACGTGTATGTTACTATAGATGTGTTCACCTTGGGGGAGCTGAGTGAGGAGCGGACAGGAAGTGACGTCGGGGATCCAGAGTTGAGTTTGAGCTTTGCTAGGGTAATGGCCGCAACAGTCGACCTTGTTTTTATTAGGGATTACTGTGCCTGTTGTGCGATAAATCACATCAGCAATAAAAGCCTGTTGTTCCAGTGATCAAGTCTGGTCCTTGTGTGTTTCATCAAACATTGCAGTAACATTACTGACACCTAGTGACCAGTACTGCATATGCTTAGTGTCCTTGAATGCCTTGTATTTGTATTTTAGTTCATATACATTATGCTTGAAAAAGCTTAATTTAAGGATAATAAATATTAAATAGGCCGTATTCAACCACAAAACAGCATGATTTATGACTTAATATATTTTTTTCAAAGCGATGATAGAGTGAAGCCACGAAAATCGAAGTGTGAAGTGGCGAGGGACGACTATATTTCTCACGGGAAAAATTTATTCCAAATTTTAGCGCATTTTGTCATGTTTTTGCCCTTTAGTTCACATTATTATTTTATATTTCTTGCAGCAATTATTTTCCCCGATGAAAATGCGCACCTCGCTGTATATGTGCACCTGGCAACACAGTTACAAAACTGAAAATGAGCCAGAGCTGCTCTTTTTCCTTAATGACAGCTCATTAGCAGCTTCACTCTCAGCCCCCACCCCACCTCCAGCTCCTTCTTGCACGCCACCAGCAGGCAGTGACATTTGTATAATGAATGTGGTTCATTTTCACAACTAATGGGAAACAGAGAGAAAATGTTGCTGCACTTGCATAAACAAGATGGTGACAAGATGTCAGGATTAGGAATATATCCGCATCATTTGTGGCACGTGGCACAATATACGGTACTTGTGTCAAATTCCGATTAAATGCTGCACCCCAGGAGAAACGGTGCGTTCCTCACACGACAGTTCTTGTAGAGTGGCAGATGGCATTAGAGATATTATCTGTGGGAAAATAGCAGCGACAGCACAGTACTTCCTGTACTAAAGCTCATTGTGTACAGAGAAGGGATATGGTATGTTTTTATCAGTTGTACATGATAAATATCAGGATCACACTTGGCTGAATGAGCACAGTTAGCATAAAGTTAGGTCACTAGTTACTGTCACTTGTTTTTAAACATGTTTAACATTTTACATTAGCTTGTGTGACAGTTAATATTATATATACTCTATATTAGGGGTGTCACGAAACCCCTGATAAGACATTCATAAGACAAGACGATACACGAGATTGGTTCTACCAGAACGAGACGGGATGAGATTTTAACATTACTTAAGAAAAGTGCAATGAAAAAATATAATATATTGCAATCTAGTAATTAAATTTCTACTACGTTACCTTGCATTGCTCTTCCCGAGGCGACACTCTTCTGCATTCTGTGTGTGTGCTATAGCGGCCCCGCCTCCACCCACCGAGACAAAGAGACTGTAAGACTGCCTAAAGGGCTCACTCCGTTCATGGTGTTGTTCTATGGAACAAACGCGGCAAGGTGCTGAAACCAATGCACAGCGTGATCTTAGAGGCAGGAGATGAGGAAAACAGACACGCGTGCACATGGCAATATCAAGTTCATTTTCATTTATTGTGTGATTAATTGGTTTACAGTATTTATGATCATCCCAGGCCTAGTGCCCATGAGACAGTTTTTTTCTCTGAACGAGAAATCGTGTCACGTTTTAATCTCGCGAGATCCTGTGACATGAGACCTTGTGACACCCCTAATATATCTACACTGTATGTAATTGTAAACAATGACATCGTCGGCTTCATTGTTAAGTAAAACGCATGTTGAAATGTTACGTTTTTACACTCGTATGACGATAATGACTTTTAAAATGTTCCTGTACAATCCACTTTGCATGAATTCTCACTGTGGTTTGCCAAGTATCTGGAGATGTACTAGTTTAATTGACTTAACTGACATCTAGACATTTTAATCCATAGTCATAATTTGAAAATTAGATTCTGGGCCGTGCGGTGGCCTAGTTAGTTAGCATGTTGGCCGCGCAGTCAGAAGATCTGGGATCTCCGTTGGACATCTCTGTGTTGAGTTTGCATGTTCTCCCCGTGCGTGGGTTTTCTCCGGGTACTCCGCTTTCCTCCCGCATTCCAAAAATATGCATCGTAGGTTAACGGGCGACTCTAAATTGTCCATAGGTATGACTGTGAGTGCGAATGATTGTTTGTCTCTATGTGCCCTGCGATTGGCTGGCAGCCAGTCCAGGGTGTACCCCGCCTCTCACCTGAAGTCACATGGAATAGGCTACAGCATACCTCCGATTAAGCGGCACAGAAAATGAATGAATGAATTACTGAATTTAGATTGTACCTTCAAAGTTGTTGGTTTAGCATACTACCGGTAGAATGACTGCAACCAACAACGTAGGATTCTTTTTATCCGCGCAGCCGTCAGGGGTAATAATTTGGCTCATTATAGGCCGGCTGTAATGAGTCGGTGCAGACAAAGCGGCCAGTTTCCAGTGTGTCCCAGTCTCTCCCCCCAGGGAGCTGTGATCATAATGACAGCACTGTTTGTTGCCTGGTATCATAATCACATAAACCATAACACTCCTCTCACCAAAATAAATGCACACCGTTTAGTATATTAGAAGCCTGCCCTTTTGTTGGTTTAAACAGGTGCATCTCAATAAATTAGACTATTTTTGGAAAGTTAGTTTGTTTCAGTAGTTCATTTCAGAAAGTGAAACTTATATTTTATAGATTCAGCATGAACTGAACCTCTGAAATCAAATAACATGCCTGATACTCTAATTTATTGAGTGCATTCAAATTTAAGATAATAAAATGTTTTCATTTGTTTTTCTATAATGATTTGAAATAGTTGTGGTTAATTAAATTGTTTCTGCCACCATTATAAACATGAATAATGTTACATAATTGAGAGGGACAACAGTATCTAATACAGTACTGTACAATGTAACTCAAATGCGGTGACGTCAGAGCCAAACCCGCGACTCCATTGGTCAGAATATCAACATCGCGAAATCTGATTCGCTGTTGCATGGAGGTCAGAGGTTACATTGTTATGTAGCCACCTAGCTAGCAAAGGGCTGTTGTTGTTTGTTTTAACACCGCGACACCATAATTTATCTGTCGTATACACGCTTAAGTGTTTATCGGATGTTGCTATTTATTTAATGCTATATTATTGACAATACAATGTTCCCTGGAAGTTAATGTTAGCTAGTTAGGTGGCTAGCTCTTAAAGGGGAAAGCGTCTTCCATGTCGGCAGTGTCATGTCTCAAAAATTGACCTTGTTGTTAGCTGAAGAACGGCTTTAGAGTCGCTAGTAATGGCGTCAACTAGACTGCTTCGCTTATTCAGGGTTAGGACAGCGACTTGGTCCCGAGCCTGGTGCCTCCGAAGACATGTCAGCTCTTCACCTTGGCGCCTGCAGAGCACCATGTCTGCCTGGGTCATCGATCATTTTGGTACTAACGAAGTTCTCAGGTACTCTGAGGATATGCCCGTCCCCACGATCACGTCCTCCAATCAAGTAATGGTCAGAGTCCACGCTGCCAGTCTCAACCCTCTGGATGTGTCGATGAGGGGTAGGTGGGATATCACAATAGCAGGCACCTGCTGTAGTGTAACCATAAGTGTCACTTTGCTTCATTTTAGGAGGGTATGGAGCTAAGCTGCTCAAGCTACGAAAGAACCCATTATCGATGATGGACAATGACGGTGAATTTCCTCTGATCCTGGGTCGGGATGTGTCTGGAGTGGTGGTGGACTGTGGATCTGAGGTTGCCCACTTTACACCAGGAGATGAGGTACACAATGGAAAAAGTTCACTGGAATGCACTAACTTGTAGCAATTTTCTTTTAGAACAAGTAACTGGCTTTGTATTGTTGCTTAGGAAATGATGTAAATAGAATTCTCTGTTCTAGGATGAAAACTGTCACGATCATACAACCTTTATTAACCACACAGGCAGTGTAAGTGCAAGTGTGAAAAATAGTATCGCTAGCAGCTAACGCAAGCAGCAGCAGTTATGCAAATTGAAACGTGATGTATCTGTAATATGTGCTCATATAATATAGTTTTTATTTTGTATAATTCTGGTTTTCCCATCGTGAGGAGTTCAAGGTTCTTAATATTAGTGTCTGCATGACACAGGAATGAATGTGATACAATTATCGTTGTAAATATATCTCAATGAATGACGAACGAGCTTTCACGATCAGTCGATAACTAATAAGTGAGATTTAAAGTACCATGTGAAATGTTATGCTGTAGGTTTGGGCTGCTGTACCCCCATGGAAACAAGGCAGTCTGGCAGAATATGTCAATCTAACAGAGTTTGAGGTGAGCTGCAGAGTCAGGCACGGTTGTAATATGTTCTTAATGAGTTGCCACATCAACTGTTAATGTTTTTGTGTGGGTGTTACTTACAGGTTTCCCATAAGCCCAAATGCGTGAGTCACATGGAGGCGGCGTCCATCCCTTATGTCGCCAGCACTGTTTTGTCTGCGCTTGTTAATGCAGGTGGTCTTTGCAGAGACAGCTCCTCCAATAAAAGGCAAGCATCCACCTGAACGTGGGCACTCAGCTCCTTCCCTCAGCATTCACACACAGAACACTGTACGAACTAAACGGCGTAAGTCCATCGCCTCCTTACAGTTCCTTCAAATCAAACCAGTTGATTACACACACCTAATTTCTACTCATATAAATTTCCCTTTTTCACCTATTTTTGTTAGTGCCATCACTTCCTCAAGTTGCAGTCATTTAATGTGCTTTCTGGGGTTTCTTCTAGAGTTTTGATCACTGGAGGATCAGGAGGTGTTGGAACATTTGCTATACAGGTAAATCACAAGCTCTTTAACGCCTGCTGTGTCTTTGTGTATATACGTATCAGTGTTTTTTTCCCCCGTTTTCTGCCAGTTGGCAAAGGCCTGGGGTGCCCATGTTACGGTCACTTGCTCCCACAATGCAGAGGGCCTCGTTCGAGGACTGGGGGCCGATGAGGTGGTGGACTACGCTGCAGAAGATGCAGCAGACCAACTCGAAATGATGGAGAGGTATGTGACATTGCTACCATGTACTGCAGTAGGTGGTGTTTTTGGTGTACAGTAGATCTGTGCTTTTCGTGGGCGTTACTCTTTGGGACCTCCAGCGAATGATGAAAAAACGCAAGTAATTGATATGCCCATACAAATGTCATGAATGGGTTAACTTTTCCACCAACTGTAAGCAAGTTTGGGTGGATTTCTCAAGGATGTCCCTTGCAAATAATGGAATTAATAAAGCTAAAGGTAATGCCTGCTGTTGCGTGGTGTCACGCGGGACACAGTTGGACCGAATAACACCACTAACCGGAGGTGGACGTTAACCGATGTACCATTGTATACTGTAATATGTATAGGCACTCACTACTAATGAATGCCTGTTGTATTTCCTGTATGTTGTATTTTCAGTAATGACTTAGGATAATACAGTATATTAACTTGTGTTCACCATGCTGTAGGTTTTCAGGCTGGATGGACTGTCGAAGCCAGTGCTTCCATAGCCAAACTAACTTTTGCGTCTCGGCACACAATTATGGTGCATTCAAGAACCGGCAAACAAAGTGCGCAACCTCAAATCTTGACGAAAAAATATCAGTGAAGCATAAAGACAAACATGTAAAAGTTTAGGGCTTTCTAACTGTGGTGCACGTATGCTGTACATTTCACGTGTATTGTCATATATTTATAAATTATTACCAACTTACGGTGAATGAGTTGTGTTTTCTGTGGTTTATTTTTGGAGGAATTTGTGAATGTTGAATCGCGATTGTGCGAGGAGCCACTGTAATCATGTCTCCACCAGGACCATGAACATTATATTTAATTATTTTCTTCCATTTTTACAAATATTGTAATGTACTTATTATTAGTACAGTGGAAACTCTATGGCCAAACACAGTCCATTCCGGGACATCAGATGGCCCATAAGAAATAATGTATATTTCCCTAATATGACCCTAATGAGGAGAAGCGGTATAGAAAATGGATGGATGGATGGTTGGCCCATAAAACAGAAAATCCATCCATCCATTTTCTATACCGCTTCTCCTCTTTAGGGTCGCGGGGGCATGCTGGAGCCTATCCCAGCTGACTTCGGGCGACAGGCGGGGTACACCCTGGACTAGTCGCCAGACAATCGCAGGGCACATGTAGACAAACAACCATTCACACTCACATTCATACCTATGGACAATATAGAGTCGTCAATTAACCTAACCTGCAAGTTTTTTTTGGGATGTGGGAGGAAACCGGAGTACCCGGAGAAAACCCACGCACGGGTAAAACGGAACAATCCACAGAAAAAAAGCAATACACTTGTGAGCTGAAGTCTCTCAAAATGAGTTGAAGTCGCCACGGCAATGTTTCCTGTAGGTTTTTGAAGCATATTTTTTCTGAAAATGTCTTTCTTCATCTTAGGAAGACGATCAGAATGTTATTTTACTGCATGCTCAAACCTTTTCCTTTCAGATATACAGTAATAAACACATGTCTAACGTTTGTGGCAATTATAACAACAGGAGGAGGATTCCATTTAAACAGCCTCAATGTTCTTTGCGGTCACTGTCTAGTTTCCATGGCTACCAAGGCTTCAGGCCAGTGTGGTTGCTCCTTTAACCATCTCATTGCCCTCGCTGCAATATTGGTGAACTCTGGTTTAAGCTTTGAAGACAAAAATAATGAGTGGTGTTTTTCCTGATGTTGTAATTTTCTGCTCTTGCGTCACCAGATTTGATGTGGTTTTGGATGGCGTGGGTGGAGATACAGAGGAGTGGGTGGTGGGCCTGCTGAAGTCCTGGTCTGGGGCTAAATACGTCACACTGGTAACCCCTTTACTCTTCAAAACGGATTCCCTTGGCCTGCTGGATGGGCTCGTTCACGCTGGATCCAGCCTGCACACGAAGGCCATACAGGTGATGTCAACACAAATCACACAAGATATGATTTGTGGAGCTGCTTTATGTGCTGAGTCCACTTGTGCTGGTCAAACAAAGTATGTGTTGTAAGTGGGGGCATTAGTGTGGGTGCGGCGAGTGCGAGCCTAGTTGCCGGCTGCTGAAGCAGCAGTATTTGCTGTTTTTTTTGCAGCCAACTGTCTCCCACCCCCTCCCCAACAAATACCAGTGTTTGTGTGTTTCTTGCCAAGCCTCCGAGCCCCTTTTGTCCACGGCAGCAGCCGCCGTGTCAGTTTTGAGGGGCTCAGCTATCAGCAGCCACACCCCCGGAGCTTCACAGAAACAACTCAAGAGCGACATCACAGCTCAACTGAGCCCTCTAGTGTTCAACTACTTGGCAACATGAATAAAAAGGCTTCTAAGCACGCTTTCCTATACGTTTCTGCATGACCCAAATTACAAATGTGGTTTCCCCTCTGGACTCAGACATGAATCAAATGTGCTCCTGCTTGTCTTCATAACTATTTTAATTACATCCACTAGTCACAAAATTAGGTACAGTATACCTGCACAAATGATTGAGATCCTGTTCTTCCAGTATAAGCTCAATGTCACCACATAGAATATTGTTCCTAATACAAAATGTTGCTAAATACAAATAAGTGAAGAGAAAAAAGAAGCACTCCCTTCTCCTTAATGCAAAAACACCCGTAATTGGATTGTCATGGAAGTACCCCTTTACGCAATGTGAATTTTGTTAATTAATTGCTTTCCTTTGCTCACTTTTATAGAATCTAATATCAAATGGCGTCTTCTACCGCTGGGGATTCTACGCCCCAGATGGGCCGGCCCTGGATGAGGTCAGCAAGCTGGTGGATGCCGGGAAGGTACCCGAATGACTCACTACGGATAACATCACTTGCATTTGAAATTAAAGCAGGACTGGTGGTTGTAAAGGAGACTGAGCATAAACAAGTAGACGTTTCCTATACTCCTGTATTAGATTCTCCCCGCAGTTTTGTTTAGGAATGCACATGACATTCCTGCTGTGTAGGTCAGTTGGTGTCTGATGGAATCGGACGCTGAATGGATTTGTACACGGTGCTGAGCAGCCATTCGCACAGGCGTGTTGGACCTCAGTGCTTTTGTCCTGGAGGCTTAGGCTACAGCAAGCAGCCGATTTAGACCGGTGGCGGGAAGCTATGGACTCACCCACACACACACACACATACACACACAAGTCCCTCTCTCAGTCAGAAGTGTTTCCAGTGTGTCATCACCACCGCGCTGTCCATTCATTGTTAATGACGAGAGATGCTGACCAGAATAACAAGCCTGGCTGCGTATGTGCCCGGACCTGCTCAGGATTGTCCAGCCTCATCACATTCTATACCCCATCCCCCCCTCACTTTTCCCACATTTGAAGCTCTGGAATTCTGGGTATTTAGGCATAAACCTGTGCCCTGTAAACCTATAAAAACACATTGTATTCTCCCAAACACAAACATAATAAGCTAGTATAAAGAGCATCATGCCATCCATCTTTATCATCAGATAATGTGATGACGTAAAATGAGTATTTTATTATTTGACCATAATACAGAAAAAGAGCGGCGTCCGTTTTAATAGACTCCATTCAATTTTTAAAATAAATGAAATATCGGATGCCTCGGTACCACTAGGTGGCTCTAATTACCTTTACGGTGCTAGGACAAATACAGCCGAGTGTAGCAGTAGATGTTATTACCATTGTACATTGTGCATAGATGGCATATGTAACGCTGGTATTTTATGGTGGGGCTTAAGGCGGAAGTGCCACTTCATGCTCCGGACTTTGTTGTAGTAGTACGTGTTACACCTGATAGATGCTTTTGTAAACTTGTCAGTTGAGTAAAGCGAGTACATTCAGTTTTTCTACATCTTCTCCACGGACAACACTCTAGAAAGTGAACTCGTATATACTTTAGAGTAGCTTGCTTGTCTTTTAAAAGATGAACAGTCACCTTTTTAGAGTGTTTTCCTCACCGTGTCAGCCATGTTTTTGTTGACAGATCTTACCAGTGGTGGAGGCCACGTTTCCATTCAGCCAGGTTCCCCAGGCTTTTCAGAAGTTGGAGCACGGTCACGCCAGAGGCAAGACAGTCATTAGCATGACAGACGACCATGAGAAAGGGGAGGAGGAAATGGTCCAGAACAGTCGCCCTGAACAAACGGCACAAACGCAGAACTAACGACAGCGATGCCAAGGGAGTGATGCTGCACTGTTTGTCTTTACAAGGTCACATTGGGCAGAGAGAACCTGATTCTGCCAAATCCAATGACCATTCTTGAAGACTTCACAAGGTACCCTGAATTCTGATGCTTAAATGTTTATCTTATGGACAAACAAGCAATGATGCAGCTATCGTGTTGCTCTGATGTCAGAACGATACTGCGCACAGACACTAGGGGGGTATATTTGCACAGTATCTGGGATGTGCTGTGGTATGTGGTGGTCAAAATACTCCATTTTTTTGCCTACATGTCAGAGGTTATTATTGCAGGGAACACAATTAATCCAAAAACATTTAGGGAACAACATTTTGTATGTATGCTCTAAATTTATCTTCATTTGGTGCATGTCATTATACTGTAAAAATTACTTCCTTTATTGTGTCGTATAGTCATGGACAAAATGTTTCTTCAGTTTATTGATCCATTTTAATGCCTGATACAGCTAAAGGTACATTTCTTTGGACAAATATAATGATGATAACAAATACAGCTCATAAGAGTTTAATTGAAGAGCTGATATCTAGCAGCTTCCTTGGTTTTCTTGATAATAACCAAAATCACTTATGTTATTACATGAATAGCTATAGCGTTGTACTGCCAAAATTGTAACTCTTATGAGCTATTTTTGTTGTCATTGTTAATAAACAAAAGTACCTTTTAGTTGTACCAGGCATTAAAATGAACAAGAAACTGAAGAAATAAGGGCGGCCTTATCATTTTTTCCCTGACTGTGTGTTTGCACAAATGAAAAGTCATACAATGCAAAGTAAAGTAGATTTGTTTTATTGCTGGATACAAAGCAAAATTACATTTGAATAAAAATACATGAGGTGTTAACACTGTTTAAGTTAATTACAATGAAAAGACAAATATATAAAACCTTGAGCTCTGTGACTGGAAGCATGAATAAGGTTCTTTTTTTATTCAAGTTCAAACCTCACTGCTTGTATGTTAAGTGGGTGGTAATACATTCGTAAGAATTCTTTCGGCGGCTCTCCACAAAAAGGCAAAAAAGTTGCAGGAAAAGTGCACGTAGTCCTTGAACCTTTGTATGTCTTAGCAGCTGCACATGTGAGCCTCCTGCTAGCCTTTTAAATAATCTCCACATCCCACATCTGGTGTAGTTTATTTGGATCGAGGGTGTTGAGAATCACTTGGTTTTTGTCGTAATGATGCCCCCCTGTAAAAGATAGATGTGTTACTATCGCTTTAAAGCATTTGGGCACAGTTGCAACATTTAACCATACAGTACTGTACAAAAGTATGAAACCACATTTAGAAGTGTTTCATTATATTATTAGCAATGCTATAGTAGTTCTATACAACTAGAGTATACCTAATTGAATGATAATAGCCTGTGTGCCAGTATAGTTTCGTCCACAAGGTGTCACTGTGGACAATGATGCACAATAATGCATAATAATAATTTACAATTAAACTATTTCTCCAATGTTGCCTGAGTAAAAGCTTACCTTTCACCTCCAAGACCAAATTGGAGTTCGGCATGTAGCGAATGAAGCCCTCAGGGGTGATGCTCCACACATGGTTGTCCTGCTCGGGTGTGAGACCCATGCGGCACCCTGCGATAGTGACGCTACCGCTGGGGCTCAGGCAGCACTCCTCCAGCATCTGCAAAAAAAAAAAAATGCAACCTCAGTTGTATTTGAGCACATTTACGGTCACAGTGTCCAATAGGTATTCTAAATAACAGTACCTTGCAATGGAGATGCCCGCCGCGGTAGACCCAGACCTGCTCAAAACCGTCCGTCTCCTCGGCCTCTTGAATCCGCAGCAGTTTGACCTCCTCTAGATCGCCGGTCACTGACATCATAAGCCGTGTCTGTCTGTTCCTTAGACGGAAGTGCACTTGCCTCTACACACACACACACACACACACACACATACACACAATAATAAAACAAAGTTGGCATTATTATCTATTATTAGGATGTGCCCCCCCCCCCCACACACACACACACACACAAACACAATGTTTATTCAAGGATGATGCAATTGCAAATGAATTGGGGTGTTGTGTCTATTCAGACGCAGACCAATATTTCACTATTTAAGGAAATACTGCCAAATGCATTTCTTGAATAATATTTCATTTATTTTTCAATTAAAAAAAAATACAGTTTGATGCCTCTAGCAGTTAATCAGGCCATGGCATTTGTTAGAGTAGAGGCCACTATTTGAGGAAATATACACCAATGCAACAATGGTGCCATTGAAGAGTACTGTTGGGATCAGCAAGTGTCCCTAATGTTGTGGCAAATGAGTACTGTATTTCCTTATACTGTGGGTAGAGGGCACCAGACTATTAGGGGTAAGCCCTTCATTATAAGGGATAGTAGTGCTTTATTTGCACAAATGCATTTTAATTATACTGTTTTGTAATTTCACCAATATGATTTCTTCAAGGATGATGCACTTGGTCATTAATTGATGCATGACATCTGTTAGAGTGGAGGCCTCTAATTGAGAAAACACTAAATCCAAATTGTTGCATACCTGCAAAAGGGGACGGAGGGATCCAATATTATTCCACTTGCTGAAGTGACGCCAGTCAGGCATCTCACCAGGTTTCACCAAAATCTGAGCCCCCCGGTAGTTGTTCCCCTCGTATAATATCCACCTGACAAGACGGGAAGTAAACACAAATATCAGCGACTGGGTTTGACCTGTTAAATATAGTCTTCAACTGTTTTCTGCGTTTCCCTAGTCGGACGTTGTGAAAGGTAGTGAAATAACCATATTACTGGCACGCTTGTTCAGGTACCAATTACAGTAGCACCATCAGGGCTCAGTTAAACCATAACATGCCAAACTGAACCCAATTGTACTACTTGGGTTGGTTCCCTCACACACTGTAAGCTCTGTTCTTCCTCAAAGTTGGGCTCACACCCGACGTCTGAATGTCGCACATCAGCAGCGCGTTTCCATCATCATCATAAATCAACAGTTTTTACCTACACATAAAAATGTCCTCAACATCGAATGGATAAAGGTAGTATGATGGTGACAAGCTGACCCTGGAACAGATTATTTCCATTATTTCTTATGGGAGAAATGATTGTGAAATCAGACCTTAGGGGCTCCACGCTGTTTCTCTTAAATGAAGGTATAGTTTTACTTGTCTACTGTGTGAGTCACTCTTCCACGCCGATTTTTTTGCAGGGATCACTAAAGTATTTAGGTTGGCTCTCCAGTGATGCAATCTTCAGTTCTGAATTGCTTGTGTGTTAAAAAATAAAAAAGGGGGGAATACAAATGGAATATAAACAGTGCACACACTGCATGGAGCTGTCAAATTCACACCATGCCGAGATCTTGTACAGGCGTGGATGTATGACTCACATGCCCCCCTCCACCAGCACCGACTGGACCCGAGCGCAGCCTTCAGCCAGCTGAAGGTTGACACAGCCGTCTGTCAGAACCACCCGCTTTCCACGCAGACCGCAGCGCTCAAAAAGAATGATGGAGGGCTGCGAGAACTCCTGCCAAGGGGGAGAGAAGCGTTTAAGAACCTCGTGGTGGGTGGAGCGCAGCAGTCGGCCATGCTAAATCAAAGGGAGTTTTTAATCTAAGCGTTACCATGACAACAGACAACACTGACCTTTGTACCCACTGTTGTCTAGCAGAGGGGTGGCTAAGGACTTTATAGTAAATCATTTGTAATTTATTTCTATGCAACTGTTTTTGAAAAGAGGCAGAAAGAAACAAGAGTGTTCTAGTAGCATGAATGCCTGTATCCTAGCATGTACCCAATAGCATAAAAATACACATACACAATCCAGAATAGCACTCATTTAGCATTAAGTGAAAACATATTGATTTGCAGTAACAAAAATAAACAAGTGGGGAAATATACATTTTGCAGTAACAACGAAAACCAAAAAGCAGGGAAAATATTCACATTGAGGTTTAAAAAAAACGCAAAAATATAAATATTGTGTAAAAAAAAAGAATAGAAAAAAAAGATATTGCATGAAAGAAGTATGCCGTAAAAACAAATAACAAAGATTCTGAAAAATATTGAAATTGCAGTTAAAAAAAAGTAGAGAAAACCCTAGAAAATATATCAGTATTGCTTGAAAGAAATATAAGAAAAATCTGGAAAAATATTGATAATGCAGGTGAAAAAATTGGGAAAAAGATTGATATTACAGTGGAAAAAAATGCAAAAAATTGGGAAAATACAACAGTACATTGATATGATATTACAAAAAATAGAGAAACTGAAAAATATTGATATGATAAAAAAAATATAGGAAAAACACTGATGTTGATATAGTAAAAAAAAATGGAAAAATACTGGCAAAAGTACTGATACCACAGGAAAAAAATACATACCGTATACCATATACGAAATGCATTTGAAAAAATCTTTTAACAGTACAGTATTGATACACCAGCATCAAATACCAAATGTTGCTGCATTCTGGTGAAAATGTATAAATTAGCTCTGCCAATTTCAATGTAAAGTATCAATACAAGTGTGAACTTTGTGCAAATGTGGCATATTTTTATGGTAGTATGAGGGGAAATGATGTGTTATCGTTGGCAAAATATGGGGATAATATCATTACTGCATGTTGTAATCTAAACATCCACAATAGCTCACATTGAGTAGATTTATTTGAAGTATGTGGTAAGAGGTACAATAAAAGAATCATTAACTTACAAAGCCAACTGTCTGTAATGATTGGATGGCGGCGCTCGCGTTGACGCAACCCATCGCCCTCAGGTCGGGGTACTTTCCCTCCTCCAGCAGATACATCCTGCCAGTGAAGTCCTGGCCGTCAAACGCCAGCCAACTGAGGGACATTAACACAATAAGCTAAAAGGAGTCATGTGGATGATTTAAGTTGAATGCTGTATATGTTCCTCACCTGCCTACCAGGACCTTGCAGGAGGCCACAGTGAAGCCTTGCTGCACGGTGGCCATGCTGTCCTCCAAAGAAAGGATGCTGCCTTGAAAAGCTGGCTCGGAGAAAAGCTGCACCTGAGGCGCGAAAAGCATAGCAACAAGCATGAGTCATCACTGCCAGCCCCTCTCATGTTTCTCTGCTACATAAGCAGGTGTCACCTACCTTGAACTTGGCCATATTCTCAAAGTCATCCTGAAATACAATGAAAAAATGTCATTCCTCACTTTTTGTTTCTACAATAATTCAATAACAGGAACTTGTATGATTTTTTTATTTCTTGTACTTTGCTTTCATTGCCAAACAACTTTGGTTTGGAAACTATGCCAGTTCATCATCATGTGCTTTATAAAAAAGCCCCCGTGATGAGTCACGAAGAGCATATGACAGATATTTTCCTCTAACATTGTTTCATTTCTTCTGGAATTTTTAGTGTCACGTGCTCCAAAAGATATAAACAACTTGTTGCTTCCTGACCTCGGACTGCATGAGACACAAGCACGGACAATGTGACTCATGCACTCACTGAATCCCAATGTGTCATATACCTTTCAATTAATCATTATTTAAAAGATATGTGTCATATTTGGACAGCTAGCATGACATATACAACATAAACACTTCCGTACGCCTCGGTTTTCGTATGGCCAAACAAAGCATCCACGCGCGGGTGACTCGGTCTCTGTTAACAATGGATTGTGGTTCTTTCAGAGCTGGAACGCTATTGACAGATTTCCGCCAACTCGTATTTGTCTCCATTCTTTCTTCTAATACCAAGCGCTGAGAGGCGTTCAAAGGTAGCAACGTCTTGCAGAAGGAACAACTGAATGGAGCAGACAGTGAGCAGCCCTTCATTTTTGGGTGTCTGTAGCAGATTGATTGGATTTACATTATTGCATATGGAAAATAATGCTTTAATATTCTTACGGTTCGATTTTCGTCGGACCTTTCGGAACAACTAATGACGAATACCGTGATAAAACTTAACTTATCCGACGTAAAGCAAGTCTTTAAATGCATCACAAACCCGGAAGTGAATTTCCTGCACTGTTACAAAATAGCGCGCCGAACAAGGACAACAGTTTTTTAAATAGCCGCAAAATGGACTTTAATTAACAGCTTCTACGACGCCCAAATGTGGTAGACGGTAACCGAACCTAAAGTGACATTTGTGGAGATTAAGTTTTCGCAGCGTTTGTTTACGTTCGTTTGGCGCCAAATTTGAGTGTCTGCGGGGAATTGCACCCGCCAGACACTTCGATAGGCACACATGCGCAAACAAAATCGAAATTGTTCATTCTCATGCAGCCAGATAACGCAATAAATACTACATCCAGTGTTAATAGTTTTAATTTTTGAGTTGTTTCCGCTGCTTGGATAAATGCTGGCTCAGTGTGAGGAGCTGCACACTGTCTTACCAGCACAACGGGCATGGCAGAGGCGATCCGGTCCTGTAGTGCCCCCCAGTCTTCTGGACTTCCATAGAGGCCTTTTTCAAGGATGTAGGACTCGCCACAAAAGGCAGGCTCTTCAAACACAACCCATCTACGAGAGAAAACATTTCATTTGAATTTATTGAGTCTTTCTAATCCCCTATTATGCAAATGTGACTTTTTAATGATTCAAACTTTAATGTGTCCCTGCAGCCTGTCTATGAGCACCAAATGTGAGAAAAAGGTCATCATCTTCACTTGTTTTCCTCACTTTTTTGAGAAGAGGCACTGAAACGGACGTTTCATGACATCCTTCTTCATGGAGATGATACCGCCTCTGACACCAGAAGGTAGGTCAGAATCCAGGTAGTAAGCACCTCCCTCGTGCATGCTTCAACTGGCGAATGTTTGGCGTAGCAGTGTGTGCTTTGTGGGTGACACATGCAAGCGCTATGTTTGCATTCGTTGGCCTTTTGTGCTTGCTAACATACAAGACTAGTCTCGCAGAGATCAGCAAATAAGCTGCCACAGACAGGGTGTGGCGGCGTGACCTAAATGGCAACCTGTTCACCCGGGCTAATAAACACATTATAACGACACCGTTTGTGAAGATTGTCGTTACATCTCCGTACAGTCGATGGTAACTCTACGTCTAACACACCTCATATGCCATCAGAAGCCTGAAAAATCAACCACAGTTGACTTGGTGGTGCATTGTAACACATCTGCTCATCAATTTGGTGAGATATTGCCGCCTCATGCGACGTGAGTCATGACCAATTATGCAAATTAGACGATGACCCCCCTCCCCCCGACATGTGTCCTTTCACTGAGGAGATGACAGTCAGCATTGCCTGATCTGAATGCCGTTATCCGTATTATCTTATTGATTTGTTGTGCAGGCAGATAATAGCTGTAAAATAAGATTTTGCAGTTAAGGTCACCCCACGTTCATATTTCAATTTAAGACTGACATAAAGTTCAGTGCACCATCGTCACCCCCCAGACGCCTTCTGACGTGTGTTCCCATGGTAAGAGGGTGTAATAGAGCAAGCCCCGTGGCCAGCTTACACAGACAGGAAGCTGAGGTGTGGCATGTCGAAGCTGTGCAAATGAGCTAGCCTTACATGTGTTGACATGTTGGCATGGGTGTGTTGTTGCACACCTGCGCTATCCTTACAAAGCACGACAGCAAAGCACGAGCGTCTGCTGGAACTGTGGCTAATTATTGAGTTGAAATGCAGAATGTACAGGGTGTCCCAAAATAATGTATACACTTGCTGCAACAGTCTGCCATGACATTTTTTTAGAGTTTTATTTTCAGCAAGATGGAGCACACCTGCCCTACCATCGCAATGTTACATCCTTCCTTGATGACATCTGTAGACAGTAGTCTACTTTAAAAGAATACAGTACACTCCGCACAATTTGAGCGGTGACCGGCTTGTGTTGTAATGTTCATGTTCAGAATCCCGGGGTTCGCTGGCCGTCGGTGTGATTGATGGATAACGAGGAAGTGTTGTGTTGTGTTTTGGTGTGGAGACGACTGAGGAACGTGTGCGAGTTTGCAGCGTTGGAATTGAGCACTGCCGTTTGTGCATTAAGGTTGGCAATAAAGTTTAAAACGAGCGTCATGCTCAAGGCGTTACATGCACAATATCACCTTCAAGCACTTGTTGCAGGTAGCTGAGTCTGCGTTACTTTAGCACCGAAATAAGGTACAGAAAGCTACTTAGTATTTCGGTCCAATTACTACAATTTACGTTGGCACTGGTGCCATTATGATCCAGAGTTTCGGTACGCATCCCGACCCAGGAACTCCCAAATAACTTTTGAACGCACACTTACATGCCACTGATGACTTCAATAGACTGCGTCTTGATGCCGTAACCGGTGTGGTCCATGTTCATGACCGGCACAATCAGGTCGATGTTGACCCCTCGGTTGCTGAAATCTCTGTTGCTGAACATTTTGAGGTGCGGTGAGATGAAATCCTGCGACAGACGTCAAAGCATTTGTTAGGATTTCCGGCAAACTTTATGACCTTGTTTGTTGTTGATAGATTTCACACGCAGTTTGTTCAATTGCTTTGCATCACAGCAAACCACCTAAAGTCTCTTCACGGTCTCAAGGATGTAAAAAGGAATGTTTGGCACACAGACTACACAACCACCTTTGTACCACGGTTAATGCTGAACCGAAGACATGTTTGGTCTTATCTTTTTAGTACCCTTAGTCACATCTCCATTTAGAAACAAACCGAGTGGATCAAGGTTAGATGGCTTCTTCCTACAAAAGAACTGCACCAGAGTTTGTTTGGAAGCGTACAAAGATGGTGCAGATCGGTGGACCCTAGTTCAATACTGTGTTTAGATCTAACCCAACGAACTGCACCAAGGGTGAAAAATGAACTAGAATTCGATTAAAAGAGACCAGAGAGAAACCGTGTGTGAGCTGCCTAAAAAGTAGAAATCCCATGAAAGTTATTCCATTGATTTGTACTCTGCTGATGATCCTGAGGAACTTTTGGTGATTTTGACGTTAGCCCATGCATATCAGAATGGTACTCACAGCCAGGATGGGTCGCAGTGACAGTATCTGCCCCGAGCCTCCCCAGTCACTACAGTCCAGGTACTCTCCTTCCTCCAGCATGTACTGCTGCCCTTCAAACCCTGCTTCGTTGTAGCCGACCCAGCTGGATGCAAATATGTGCAGTTGGGTTGTTTTGTTAATGGATGAATTTTGTCTTAAAATATTATCACCAAAAGTCCCAAAAAATATATACTCACAATCCTCCGATTATCTTCAGAGAACCCACAGATTGTAGCTTGGGGGTGTCCGTGTTCGCGTCGTCTTCTTCGCCATTTCCAAAGCTGAAAACATCGCAGTCGATTTCCAAACAGGAGCCTTCAAATCCGGGTTTCTCGTACACCACCGCCTGTAAGAACATCAAAGCAAAGGTTTGTTAGCGAAGTTGATCAAGCGTGAGTACACTCCACCTTTCAAAAACCATTTTATGATGGGACAAATGTGGGTATAACTCAGAGTAGGCAGTTTACAGCATGGAAAGCAGAAGAATACCAGCCACTGGAATAGACATTAACCGATAAGTATCGGACCACAAGTTATCGTTCAGTATCTTGAAAATCTTACCAAGCCAAAACCTTTTTCATGTGGTTTCTGGTTCCCCTAGTCAAAGTGTTGATGATGTAGCTCCTGTCATCTCTAAATCTCTAAAATGCATTGTTAAACATTTTAAGGCAAAAACATCAACTGATTGTCATGGAATCGAAATGGAAACAGTTAAAAGGGCCATCAATGAGATCGCAGACCCGTTAACATATATCAGTAATTTATCATTTCAGACTGGAATATTTCCTAGCAAAATGAGAACAGCCAAGGTGGTTCCAATTTTCAAAAACGGCCACTTTCCTTGTTACCACAATTCTCTAAAATTGTGGAGAAGCTATTTAATAATAGGTTGGACAAATTTATTAATAAGAATGAATTATTTGCTAGCAGTCAATATGGATACAGAGCCAACATTTCAACTTCTATGGCACTGATCGAAATCACGGAGGAAATCACTACTGCTATAGACAATAGTAGATGCGCAGCAGCTGTATTCATGGATCTGACAAAAGCCTTCGATACAATTAATCACAATATCTTAATTTCAAAATTAGAAAGTTACGGAATTAGAGGATTAGTTTTGAATTGGGTTAAAAGCTACCTAGCAAAGAGGAAACAATTTGTAAAGCTAGGAGAATATACATCTGGGAGTTTATACACCACGTGTGGAGTACCCCAGGGGTCCATACTGGGACCAAAACTGTTTAATTTGTACATCAACGACATTTGTAAAGTAACAAAGGACTTAAAATTGGTATTATTCGTAGATGATACCACCGCTTTCTGTTCTGGTGAAAGCACACAAGAACTCATTAAAAAGGTCAAGGATGAAATGGTCATATTAAAATCATGGTTTGACAGGAACAGATTATCCCTGAATTTAAGTAAAACTAAAATAATGCTATTTGGTAATAGTAGAAAGGACACGTACGACCAAATACAAATTAATGGAGTGGATATTGAAAAAGTGGAAGAATATAAATTCCTGGGGGTTGTAATAGATGAAAAAATGAGTTGGAAATGTCATATTAAAAATATACAACAAAAGGTGGCGAGAAATATCTCTATATTGAATAAAGCAAAATATCTTCTTGATCAAAAATCACTCCACACTCTGTACTGTTCCTTAGTATTAGCATATCTAACGTATTGTGTGGAGATATGGGTAATAATTACAAAAGTCATCTTCACTCACTCACTGTACTGCAAAAAAGATCTGTGAGGATCATTCATAATGCCAAGTATAGAGAACATACAAACCCTTTATTTTTAAAATCGCAGATATTAAAATTTGCAGATTTAGTACACTTTCAAATCGCTAGAGTAATGTTTAAAGTTAATAACAACTCGTTACCCAAAAACCTAATAAAGTATTTCTTAATCAGAGAGGAGAAATATGATCTTAGAGGAAAATTAAACTTAAAACATTTATACGCGAGAACTACGCTGAAAACCCACAGCATTTCCGTGTGTGGAATTAAATTATGGAACGGATTGAGTAAAGAACTCAAACAATGTACAGAGATGAGCAAATTCAAAAAACAATACAAGCAGTTGATGTTTGCTAAATACAAGGCAGAAGAGTCCTGATTGTTCTGTCAGGTTTGTTATGTTTTTGTTTTTTTTGTTTATAAAAAAAATCCTCTTTATTTATTTATTTATTATTATTATTATTATTATTATTATTATTATTATTATTATTATTAATGTATATGTATATGTATATATATATATTTAATTTTTTATTTTATTTTTTGGGAGGGCTTTCTTACCGTTATCTATTGTGTATTATCCTGACTATCACAGAAAACACGACATGGAATGCAGGAAGTGAACTACATGTACTGTACTAGATGTAGAATGGAAGGGGGGTAGGATTAAATAAGCTTTGCTTCATCCTACTCCTTTTGGACATGTGGAACTGTCAAAGAATGATTCATGAGATGTATTCCATTGTAACCTTCATGTTCAAATAAACTAAACCAAACCAAACCAAACCAAAATGTTCTAAAAATCTGAAGGCTGCTGTTCTTTTTGAAAATGTACCAGTCAAGAGGAGTGACTCACAAGGAGACTGAAAGAAGTATTGTCTCATTCTTTAAAATGTCCAAGGTAAAAACACATTTTGAGTTTGACATTAAAATGAAGTATAACATTGGTCTTACCTTGACTTCATTTGGATTCTCCACTTTAAAACCACCCTGAAACATTGACACATTAACATGTGCAAATCAGAAACACATTGAACCAACATTTAAAGTTGGAAATACTACAAACCATCTTAAGGGGTTTGAGAGAGCCTACAAACGGTGACGGGAAGCCCCATGTCTCCGGAAATGGGTACACTCCTGTTTCCAGAACAGCAAGCATTCCCTGGAAACCCGGATCGCTGAACACCAGCCACCTGAAGGCAGGGAAAGCAGCCTTGTTGTTGTCCGAGTACAACAATTTGCTTCTCTGACGTCTTTCAAGATCTCACATTACTTAAATTTGCATCATTTTAAATAAGTCTCACAGGTCCCACAATAGTGTTTTGAAAGCGTGTTGGCCACCATCTAGCCTTCATGTTGGAATTTAGACAGTTTAAAAGTGTTTTAGTAAGCCCTACTGGGTACACGCCAGCTTGTGTGTCTGTAGCTTTAAATGGTGGTTCAGATTTTTTGACATGAAGTTGTATGACATCCCCATCAGCAGTGGAGTGTATCAGCGGTGACTTACCCCCCACTTTGCTCCGTGTGCGGAGTTCTGGTCGGGTTTCGGTGAGGAGGAACGTAGTTCCAGTGACTTGCTGGGGTCACTTAGGTGAAGAGTTTGGCTTCGCATATTGTTTTGAGAAGCCAAACTCTTTACCGGCACTACGTCCCTTTAACGCAAATGAGCTGTGTTTGTCCACGCCCGTCTCTGTGCTATTGTGCTCGTAATTCACTTTTGACGTATCCAACGTAACAGATGCCGTATACCACATACAACAACGTAACATTAATGAGTGGGAGAGGAGGACACAAACGTTAGCTGCTGTCGGCCACTCTCGACACCGCTAACCTGCTGCTAGCACTCAGGTAACAGTCAACTCTAACTAGCTGACGTCACACACACGTCACTTTCCAGGCCCCGCTTCTTAAAAGGCCACAGATACTGTGTTACACTTCATATCACTTCTTGTGAATGCCTTATCTTTCTATTTTTGTTCGTTTAGCCATTTTTACGCTTGAAAATGCTTAATTCAGGGCATAAATGCTTACAATTTTCTTAAATATGCAATTTTTAAGTAATAAAAGACTATACTCGACCACTTAACAGCGATCATTTATTAATTAATAATTAAAAAAAAAAAAATCAGTGCTATAGTGAGGGCCCAGACTGTAGTGTTCGATAACCCCCTCTCTGATGTAAATATGCACTTTATATGTCCATCACTGCTGTAAATACACACTCAATGTTTGCAAAAACAAAACTAAATCAAAGATGCCAAGCCAAAAAAAAAAAAACCCTTGTCATTAACTTCCTTTAGGCGTCAGGCACAAAATGTCCTGCGTGTCTCTCTCACGTGGTGAAACATTTTCCTTTTCACCACACCTTTCGTCTGTAGCTCTCATTCCACTGCGCTTTCAAAGTGGCTCCCACCCCTCAAGCACCCCCCTCCCCCACCACCACCACTAACAAGCCTGCTGTCTTCTAACAGGCGTGAGCACGAAGGACATTCCTGAGCGAGGACAAGTGAGAGTCAGCGCGACAACCAAGAATGAGGAAGCTCGGCGATGACTATGAGCTATTTGTCACACACACTGGCAAACATCCCATCATTCAAGGCCAAGTCTACCTTGAGCACAGCATGCCAGGCTTTCTGCTAGTCCTACAAGCAAAAACAACCCTCTAGGATTATTTCCCCCTTGAAATAGACCACCTTTCTACCATGGATCAATCTCAATAAGAAAGCTATGTGAGAGTTGGAAGCATTGGTCAATACATCCCACTCTCCGCTCTCTCCGATCTGACTTATAGATGAGCTTCACTTACAACCCGGAGTGCACTTGGATGGAAGCGGTGCTCAGCGGGATTCCGAAGGAGCCCGTCTCTATGGTGTCGTCATGGTAAGGCGTCACTCTACCGTGACCCTCCGGTTCTGTGAACAGATCAATATGGGGGGTGCTGTAATCCTGCAGAGAAAGGAAACAAAACACAGTCAACGAGTCTGTTTGTCCATTTCTCTCTCCGGGAGCCAGCAGTGAATACAAATGTAGCAGTAACACGTACAGTATTAGCAATGATGCCTGGAACAATGTGTGGCGATAGTGCCGATTATTAAAACAGCAAAAAGGTCAGAAAAGGCGGAATCATTTAAGCAGTGCACACTCACACAGACGGCAAGTCGAATGGAGCCAATTAGCATTGGCGGGGTGTTGTTTGGCCCCGGTTCTGCCCACTCGTTTGTCAATTCGAGGTCCCCCTCCTCCAAGGCGATACAGCGGCCCTGAAAGTCCGGCTTTTCGTAGAGGATCCAGCTAGGGAGAACAAAAGTCATAAATCAATGGAGAAAATACGTGATTGTATCGTTTTGATTTTGGCTATCTTAAACTGTCTCATTCGTGTGCTAACAACTGTTTTGGTTTACTGGGTTGACTGGGCTCAACGCCACTGTTAGACTCTATTGGTTGCCTCAGCAAAGGGCTGGAGTTTGCCAGACATGCTCTTTACCTCTGTTTATCTTTAAAAACATGTTTTGGATAGATACAGACAAACCTCGGTATTCGAACGGCCGCGTTTTCCTATGATTCAGTTTTGCCTCGTTTCTCATACAATATTGTGCGCAACTAACTGTTGTATTTTACCTTTTGTGATGTTGAGTCTTGTGGTATTAATAATGATGTGGATGGAGGATCCTCACAGCATTGCTTGTTTCTTCAGCCATTTTAGATCGCACACTTGCGATACTTAGTATATACAATAATACGGGATACTGGAAGGTTCTTTCATTTGGCAAACTCAAATGAAAATGTGACAGAAAGGAGCCCGTTCGCCTAGGGCACTACGATTTCCGCGTTAATGGAATCGCGGAATTGGCCAACAAAAACAGAATCTACCGTTAAAAGCGGAATCTTGCTGAAATTGACGTAATGTGAATCAGACGCTTTCGTCGTGAGAAGAACCATTTGGGTGAGGAAGCATTTCCCTGACGGACCGCTCAATTGTGGTGGAATCTCATCACAAACACTAACCCGCCACCTCCCGAAATAAACACATCGAAACGGTGACCTGAAACACCAGCGAAAGTTGGCGGAAAAACTCCTGTTAGGGAGCGTGAATGGAAGCTAGCTGGGTTAGCTGAGTTTAACAGAGCCTTCTAGTGCGACTGTGTGTGAGTGTTTCAGACTGTGTGTTTTAACCACTAATTAATGTAACCGTCAACAGACATTCTCCACACACACAACACACTTACGGCCTTCAAAATAAGAGCACCGTTCGCCACATCCTGTCTAATTGTGTAAACAAAATCAGGGTGTCTTAAAATATATGTTATTGGAATTGCATCGGTGAGTATGTCTTCCTTAACCACACGCATGGACATTACAGTTTGTTGAGGATTTTGTAGCAATGTGTGCAGAGGCTGACATCCCATTAGAAAAGTTATTGAAGTTTCTGAAGCACTGGGCAATTTTCCAATGATGTATTGCATCAATACAGTAAAGGGAAGGATCTTTGCATTTAATTAAAGGACACTTTATTTACTGTCACAAAAGTACACACTCTATGCTGGTAAAAATGTTCATTTATCCATTTTGTTTGTCACTTAGAATTATTTTTGCTTTGTTTTCTGCATGTAAAACTATATTTATTCCCTATAAAATGTTATTTTGTTAATATTTTGGGTGTCTGGATGGGATTAATTGGATTTACATTCTTTCATATGGGAAAAATCGCTTTGGCTTTTGTACGTTTCAGTTTCCGGCTGACCGAGGTACTGCTGTATTTCAGCAAACTTCATCTCTTAACTCGAAACAAGCCTTGCTTTTGCTTGTTCTCTCAGCCTTCGCACGTCCTACGTTTTTGCGATTGGGCATTAGGAACGATAATCATTTCCAAAACCCTGTACTACACAAGGCCAAAACAACTGCTTTTAGTTGGAAAACATAAATAAAATGGTCAAAAATTGTGTTAGTAACGCTGTCTTTTATTGATAACGTGTTTGTTATAGATGAAGCTGGGAGAGTGCGCATATTTTATGATTACGTAAGCCCAGAATCTGCTTCACTTGCTTACATTTCATTTGATTATGCATCACATTGTTTTGCGAAGCCTCGAGGCAACACTGCTTGCTGTCTGCCAACTACTAATTAGAGCACCACTACAGTAAACATTTAGTCTTTGATTTATTGTATCAAAAAAAGTCTTACCATCCTCTGATGACCTTCACAGATATGATGTTTGAGAGCTGCAGGTGAGTGGCATCTGCCATGTCCCTGTAAATCTCGTAGGCTTGGCCGCTGAACTGAGCTTTGGAGAACAGTACGATCTGTGGAGAGACACAAGAGGTCCATACAAAATGAATATGAGAATATATAGCAAGAACAGGCAAGTATGGAAAGTTTGTGTTTAGTGAAACCGAAATCTACAAACAATGGGTGACTCAAGAAAAAAAGTCTGGAAAAATACAGGTCGTCTTAGATTCCGAAATCAACATGTAGAGATAAACACAGCTTTTCCTCCGGTCACGCTCACACACCGGTGGCTGAGAGGTACGATGCTAATCTTAAATTAAACATAACCTTGAAGAAGAGGGTTTGTCTTGTTATCAGGGTCATATTGTGTAAAAACAAAGTAAATAAACAATGCTGATGAAATTCTCAACCTCCAAGTAGGAAAGACCTCCACTGATGGATAAATTTATTGTCTTCATGGGAGCCAAAGCTCTCTTCATATAATTCAAACCTTAGCTATATCTTCTCTGCAAAACAGTGTTTTGTAATTTAAAACAATATCAGGTACTTTTTTAATTTACGTTTAAACTGGAATGCTTTAAAGAGGAACTTTGTCCTGAAGGCAGTACGAGAACTTACTGGTTCCTGTGCCACTACATGTCAAAAGTTGCCGACTCATTCAAGTGTAACATAGGCAAATAAATAAGTGGGCAAACTATGGTATTTACTTCTATTTTAATGATGTATTGTGTGTTTAGCGGTGCACTGTCAGCCCTGATTGCCATGACAGTAATCACATCCAGTTGCGCTAAAATGTTCTTATTTATTTTTACCCCCAAGTACAACATATGAAAAGCAGATGTTTTCACTGCACAGAGTCAGGCTTTCCAGAGTTCCTTCCAAACACAGCACAATTACATGCGGGCAGCCGTTGCAAGTACTGTACCTTTCCAGGTCGCTTATGAAAACCCTTGGCAGTCCTCACCTAGGAGGGTAAAAGCACACAGGTATTATCATGACACATTGTGTGGAGGTTGACAGATATCTGCTGAAGAGGCTGGTCTGCATTTTTCTTGTGCTTCATTGATTGTTCCGACCTTTTCATTCTACCGCCTGGGACACATGTAGGCTGTCTTTATACAAGATGGCATTATTCTCAGTTTAAGTGACTTCCATGTATTTCCCACTGATTCTTAAATGGAGAAGTCTGAATTGAAGCTGATTGCCAGAGTAATAATATGTTAGCATGAGTTTGGAACACTGTGATTCACAAAGATTTGTAATGTAAATGCTTGAGAACTGCTGCGGGCTACACAGAGCAGTCTTTGTCAGATACCCAAAAGGCATCCCCCTGGACAATAGCTCCACTGTTTGTGTAATAGAGAAGCTTACACTGCAGCTAATGATGACTCTTGGCACACGACCTACACAGTGAACGGTGTGCAAATTCTAACTGCCTACTCATCTTACATTATGGACGGCAGATCATGTTCCCGGGGAAATATTATATGCGGCAGACTTACATTATTACTAAGAATCCTCTGGGGAAGAGGCTGCCGAAGCTCCGACTGTGCTGGGTAAATGCTTGGCGGATTCACAGGAAAAGATGAAGGCACACTATGAGGGTGGTTCGAACCTGGTTTTACAACCAGATCTGGTTCAAAGACGGGGGATGTAGTTTTTGCAGTAACCTGGCACATCAACAAAGAACATCAGAGGACTGGAGGGTTGTCACTAGTACGTACATTTAGTTATTAATGGGTTTAAAAACCTTGAAATAGTGTAGAAAACTAACCTCAGTTTTCATTTGCGCCTGTTCCTGCATACTTTGCCCTGTTTTTGCAGGTTCCAGAGGGAGGTACTTCTCCAAATAGTCAGGCAGCTTGATGTCGTTAAAGGAGGGAAATGGAGGACCTGAGTCACCGACCACAGCCCCTGTAGGCTGAATTTGGTCTTCCCTAACTTTGGTGAAATTGTCTGCAGTGGGTGAGGCTGACTCGGATAAAGGGCTAAGCTGCGGTGATACATCACCAAAGTTAGTGCCCTCTGACTGTGCCTGAACCCCCCCATTTCTCCTCCCCTTAGGGCTAGGGGCGGTGAGAATGTTAAGGACACAGCTTCCCTCTAAGCGAGACTTCCTGATCATGGGATCGTCTTTCTCTTCCTTGGTGTCCTCTTCATCTTTGTTAGACGTCATATCTTTTAGATGAGAAGTATCCAGACTACTAATCAACAGACATCTATCTACTATGCTCGCCCGAGCAGGCTTTGTGACAGTTTTGGCCTCTGGGTTCTGAAGTTTGGCCAAGAGGCTCGGACCTGTGTCAAAGGAGCGATTCCTCCTCCTAAGGCCAAATTTAAACTCCTCGGGGTCAAACGTCTTCTCAAAGTGGTCTTCCTTGATGGCCGGCATCGCAAAAGGGGGCTGAGGTGGCCGGATTTGGTTGTGTTTCCGTGGTGGGAGGGAAAAGGGAGCGCAAAGTTTCTGGATCTTCTCAATGAAATTTTCATCATCTAGCTCATCAGATGTGTCCAGAAGATTGCTTTCGCTCACCGAGGCGCTCAGTTTGGGCCCGGGGAGTTTAAGTCTTTGCTTTGGGAAGTCCACATCGAGCCAACTAGAGGGCGCGTCCTGCTGATGAAATGAAGAATCATCTCTGCTTAGTCCTCGTGGTGAATGCAGCTTCTTAGGGGATGAATGCTGGATTGGCTCTGTGGCTAGTTTTTTAGCCTTTGGGGATGGGGGGGCCTCTAAAGATTGTTTGTTATTGTCTGGGTAGTCTTTGATCGTGTCAAGTTGTGAAGAGAGATCCTCGTTAATGGCAGGGGGAAGCTCAATAATCCCTGGCGCATCAATCCCTTCATCTGTCTTGTTTATCACATTAACTGCGGCACAAGAAAGAACATCATCAGAGCGGTTCTGATCTGTTTTGTCTGAGCCTCTCCCTGAAGTGAGATCGACAGTGTTATTTACTTCCCCACACTGTGGTTTTGTTAGTGATATTTTATCTGTAGATGAGTTTGCCGCTGAGCTTTGTGTCTCACTGCCCTGGCTTTTCCCCTCAACAGAAATACAAGTCGTCTCTTTAACAGCTCCCATAGTGTCAGTGTGAGCCCTTATCAGCACGGGGGGGTCATGAGAGACTGCTTCTTGCTCAGGCTTTGCACTAAAGTCACCACCCAAATTGGGTTCATGCTTATGTGAGTCAGTGACTGCGCCCTCTAATTGTTCCACAGATGCAAAATTAGGCTGGTGTTCTTGTGTTGCAATAATTACTGGATCTTGTTCTGTCCTGACTCTTTCTAGTGACTTTACCTTCTCAGACACATCTACAGCTGTCTCTTCAAGGGAAGACCCTTGATCACTATCTTTTGCAGTCTCTTTAGTCTGAATGACGGAACACACTATAGCCTTCTCTAGGTTTGTAGTTAGTGTTTGAGTCGGGAACGTTAAGGATCCTTCTGAGTCTGCTTTATTTACATCTCTTATAGGCTGTGTTTTCTCTTGTGTCTCAGTCGGATTTGTCTGATTATCCATAGCAACACTTTCCTCTGTCCTCAAAATGTCTCGTCTATGCTGCAAAACTGTGTTCTGTGTCATGTTTGTATCTGGATTGATGAGTTTTTTTGGTGTTTCTTTGTCTTTTTTCTCAAGCTGTTTTTTATCCTGACATTCTAATTTCGCAACGTCGTTAGTTTTACCCTGACTTGTTGGCTTTGTGTCTATGATTTGGTGCTGCCTTACTTTTAGTCTGCTTCTCGAGCCAGGTTGCTTTGGTGGTTCTTCATCTAGTTTTGGGCTTTCACCAAGTGGTTTCTTGACGACTGGGGGAGTCTTCTCAATAAGATGTTCTACTGACTGCGACGGAGAAGGTTTGTGCTCTGCTGCAGTTTTGACCTCCTGTTTGGGTCGACGAGTTTCCCCCGCAGTTTTGTCCTCCTTTTGGGACGAACTAACAGAGACCTCGTCAATAGGTTTCTTTGTTTTCCTGATAGAAGCAGCAGTATCGAGTTCGTCTTTGTCGACTGATGATTCGGGTACTTCCTCCATTCTGTTGACTAGGTTATCAGTCTCTTTTCCAAAATGCGACTCCAACTGTTTATCAGAAATGTCAGACTCCTTTACAAATTTGCGTTTATCGGATATAGTGCCTTCTACGTCATCGGGTGGTAGAAAGACCACATCATCAACTTGTTTTACAGCAGTGACCTCTTGCTTACTAGAGTCTGCCTTGTTTTCCCGATTTTCGCCAACAGGACTAGTCGGCTCCTTACTTTTTCTTCGTTTAGACCGAGACCCTGATCTGCTAGGGACTTTGTAACGTGTGCTTATGTTATTGGTCAGTTCTGCTGTGTCACTTGTGCTTTTCGTTGCAACACTGTTAGGTTTTGTACCCTGGCCTGCTGCCTGTAAGGTCTGTGTGCCATATTGTTCTATAGGAGTGGAACGTTTCACCCCACCAGCAGCGGTATCCTGTCCATCTGGTTTTAGTGTTACTTTTGTCATTGCTTCAGTATCCAGTTTACCCTGACTGTCGGGTTCTGATGACTTTGATGCAGCAGATGCTATAGATTTTTTAGTAATTCCTGTCTTGGCTGACTTTTGAGGCAGCACTGATTTAAAATTTCTTGTAGCTCCCTCTGTAAAGTTCCTCGCCCTCTCTTTAACCGTCAGCATACTGTCCTGTTGGGGTGGCACAGGGCTGGAAGTTGCAGTGCCGTATCGCTCAGCTGATTTTGACCTCTGCGCCGGTGGCAGACAATCAGCTTTGAGTATTCCTGTCGGTTTCCTAGCGGGAGAGACATCGGCGCTCCTCGGGATTTTAAAGGTCCTTTTGAGGTCCGTCGTGGCCGCCTGGTGCTCAAATAGGCTGATCTTATCTGCAATCCGGCCGGCTGCTGGCTTCTCGGGTTTCTTCATATCTTGCTGTCTGCATGTGATGGTAAAATGTGGACTTTAATAATAATGGATTTTTATATATAATACATACACAATTGCTCCAGTTCTGTCTCCTTATCTAAGCTTATCTGAGCTATACATTCCGAATGCATAAAATACCATTGTACTGTAAGACTACCTTTACAATATTCTATGCCTCCCAGTCATTTTCTGTTGTGAGCACAAAGTTATGTGAAGACAACTGGATTGTATATAACATGTCATCTTTATAAATCACTGTTAAGCCTTCCTCATGAAACTATGATGCATCATTGACTGTTTTTTGGACAAATTACACACTCAAATAAAAACTTACCCTTTATCAGTCTCTGCATGGGGCCCGTCCTTTGTTACATTGTTGTGGTCCGGTGCAGACTCCAGGTCCACCTCCACTATTCTTTTCTCAGTGTTCAAAGGCACATTTTTAGGAAAAAGCTTCACTTCGCTCCGAGAAACTTTAATACTCCTACGTTTGGACTCCGGTGTCTCCGTCTTCCGTTCCACTTTGTAATAACTTTCGTCGTCCTCCATGTCTGCACCTCCATCAGCCGTTGCAGTGACTGCATTTGAGCCCAGGAATTTGTCTGCATTCTTGGCGGCATCAGGACAGGAAGTTTCGTTTTCCCCACCTCCAGGTGAGGTGAGGCTGTGCTTGGAGGAGGAGTCACTAGGTTGCTCTTCAACGTGACTCTGTGGACTTTCACCCTGTGGGCTGGTTGCTGAGCTTTCGGGGGGAAGGGATCCTTCTGGAACAGGTGGGACATTGACAGGCATTTTTCCCTGAGGCCTGCTCTCGCCATCTCCCTGAGAGTTTTTCCTCGTTTTCTTCTTAGCTGAGTTTTTACGTCCCATGCTGCCAGCCTCTGTTTGGTCTTGTTCAAGCTCCAACTGCCAGTCTTTGTGTAATTTCTGTGACACTCCCTGCTGTGTCGCTGTGCAATAACTTTGTGGTCCAACCGCAGGCCTTAAATGTACACTTTTGTTCTCCTCTGCTTTTGAACTTGAGCTTCTTGAGAGATCAATACTTGGCAACTTTGGTGATTTAGGCTTTGGGAAGACGGGTATCGTCTTCTCAATTTTGGTGAGGATCACTTCCTGTCCTGTTAAGGTGTCTTGGCCACAGTGAGTCACGCTGGTCTCCTCCACGTACACATGAAGCCTCCTTCCTGCCTGGACCTGTGGGTCTTTCTGGGCTAAAGGCTGGGTGTGGACCTGGTCAGAGTTCCATACCACACCCTGCTCAGTGGAGGATGAGGCAACAGAGAGATCTGTCAGATGACTGGCAACCCTGTCATAATTCCCGCCCGCCAAAGAAGCATGGCTGCCCTCCCTTGCCTGCTCTAGTGTCTTCTTTTTGCTGCCTAAAAACTCCTCCTCTCTTGGCCCTCCTCCTGCAGCCTCACTGCTGCTCACAACAGAGCGTTCTCTGTGGGCAGACTGCGTGGCGTCCACTTCTTCAAAGCGGAAAATGTCTCTTGAGGGACCCAGTGGCTTGGTATTGGAGCGTTGTTCCTTCTCCCCCCACTGGTGTTTCGTTGCCTCGGCCCTGGC
The DNA here is from genome assembly GCF_027744805.1 of Dunckerocampus dactyliophorus. NCBI lineage: Eukaryota > Metazoa > Chordata > Actinopteri > Syngnathiformes > Syngnathidae > Dunckerocampus > Dunckerocampus dactyliophorus. Next base: position 4,168,460 of record NC_072837.1, read on the forward strand.
AGGTTCCTCACTCTTGTCTTCCTCTGAGTTGAGCGCCTGATCGTGAGTTTGGGATGAATTTTCAGCGGGACTCTTGGGACTCCTTCCCCTCCATGGAGAGAACCAGCTCCCGATCCGGCCCAAGACCCCAGGACTCTGCTGCTCCTCCGGATTCTCAGACTAGAGCAAAGAAAAGAAATCAGTACATGGAATTTGAACACAGAAGCATCATAAAACATGCACTTTCATACAGTATATGCATTATTTGGAAAGAGCATAGAGCGCATTCAGTCTTTGATATATATATTGCCTATGATCCAATGAAGGCAGTGCAGGTTTAGGAGAATATAAGCAGAGATTTATTTTGTCCATAGACCATTTTTTTAGTATGGCCATGCATCTCTCAGCACAGCAATGACATGCAGGAGAGCAGATAACCTGAAAGCTTACCGTGGTAAATACCATATCATTCAGACTCTTTATGTAGGTTGTGAACATTTTGCTTTAGAATTTACAATCCTACAGAGCAAAGACAATAGAAAGAGCAGAAAATAATCCCAAACAGGATATTTTGCCAGAGCAAAGTGACAAATCGTTCCATAACTTTTGCCGCCCAGAGCAACTCACCCTTTTATCAGACTTGAGTCGTAAACTTTTCCTTCCTCTGGAAACAGATTAGCCGCCAGCATGCATGCCTAAACGACGAACGTTTAGTCCCGCGTCCAGCAAAAACATCCACAACTGTACAAGGACGGCAGTAAGTGTGGCATGTGAGAAATGCACCGCTGCTAGAAGTTCTGCCCCCTTTTCCAGCTCAGCAGCTGTGTGGTAACATGATGCATTCAGTGCTCCTTGTTAAACGGCTTGCAAGAATTAAAACCGGTCAGGTAACAAGAAATCACTTTTTCACTCCGTCGTCAGAAAAGAGACTAAGTTGATGTGTTGTTTGTGTTGATCAAAACAGTCAGCAAGCTGGTCTCTTATTTTACATCAATGCTAGCATTTGTTGTTGCTGTTGTTTTGTTTTGTTTTTTGCTTTTTTCTTCCCTGCTAAGTTGAGCCAAAAACTAATTTCATTTCAGCCTATTTTGCCTATAAGAGTTTTAAAAATGTTTTTTCATTTTAGTGAACTGTTAATGATGCAAAGCTTCAAGTGTGAGGCAGGTGTCCCCTGGGCGCAGCCGCTTGAGAAAAATTTAGCAAAACCAAGGCAAACTTCAAGCAAAAATCATTTATTTTCAGTTCCTATGATGACAGAGTAAACAAAGTTTGGCATGAGCAGGAAACTCTACAAGATACACTCCACAAAATCAGAGAAGGGATAGGATTAAATAAGCTCTGCTTCTTCCTACTCCTTTTCAGCCATGTAGAATTGTGCAAGTGTAAATGTGATGTTCTTTAATGTTTGTTAAGCACGTTGGAAATAAACTAAACCATGACGTTCCCGTTCCCATTCTCTGCCACCTGTGAAATACCCCTCAGATACAGTATGTAACATTTCACATCTCTCATTTTGCAGTAAATCCGGACTGCAGTTTTAACTGGAAGCAGTGGTTTTATCAAAATCAACGGCACGCTGTATAATAATAATAATAACTTGAATAAATTTGTAGCCCAATCCAAGCCAGCCATTGGAGATGTCCAGTGCTGCTTGCATGCCCTGATAAACGGGAGCGTTGCACCAGGAAGGTCAATAGGCATAAAAAGTAAGCCATAGAAATCATACGATCGATGCAAATGCAATTTTGTTGCATTTATGTATATTTGTCAACTGTGGAAACGACATAATAGGAGACCTGGGAAGCAAAGATGTACTGTTTATACATTTTTTTTTAATGTTTTCTGTTAAATTATCCTTGAGTACGCCAAAAAGTGCAGCCCGAGGGCCATTTGCTTTATTAAATTGGCTTGAGGCACTTTGTAGAAATAAATAATAATTTAAAAAAACAGCAGCACAATAACTATCAATAACACAAAGCTTTGTCTTTAAATATGTATATTTTTTAAGCCGTTTTACAAAATAAAAATTATATATTAAAATGTCAAAGTGGCCCCCACATTCTTTTGATTTTTCAGTATGTGGTCCTCGGTTGAAAAACTTTGGACCCCTGGCTTAGAATATGTTTAACGAGTTCTAGTGTCATAGTCATAAATAACTGAGAAACTAACAATTCCTATTTTTCCCTCAGCATGTGAACGCAGCATGGTGTCTCTCCAAAGGGGGGAAATGACGCAGTGGCTTGTGCCCTCCTGCCGCCTTTCCGAATCTGCTCGAGTTTGTTTTATCGGCCTGGTTTGTAACGACTACAAAAGTAACCCTTTAACGACCAACTGGATTTATTAATGAAACCTCGCACCAACGGCGGGGGGTGGTTTTCATTTTCAATGTAAATGAGGCTGACACCCTGCCTTTCGGGGTGGGAGCTGCTAATTTATTGCTCCATGTTTATTCTTCAAACAACAACTTTGCTCCGGTGACATTACTTGACGACTGCGCCTGAAAAACGGGATTATCCAACTTCCATACGAGGTCCCTTTAGGCAATCCTCCTCCAAAGTTGATTTTGCAGACTTTTCATGCAAAAAAAAAAAAAAAAGAAGTAACGGTTGTCTTACCATGATCACGGTGTTCTCGTGCCGTCTCCAGCAAGTCCCCTCATGGATTCAAAACAAGCCCACCGCTGCTTTATAAGAACGTGTGCAAAGCTGCTGTGTGTCATTAGGAGTGTATATCTTGGAAGGAGTGTTACTGTGATGTGTGTTGTTCCGTGGTAATGAGGAGCGCGGCTGACTGAGGAATCTGGCCTGCCCAGCTTAACACACCCCGGGGCGTCTAGCATGCGGCTCCAACAACCCACAACACACACACACACTTTGTTGTGCAACTAAAAGCAGACACACGGTGACGTGTTGTTTTACTTACTGTTGGTGCTGTATATATGCATGCAACAAGACACGTACAGTCTGATCATGTTATCAGACCGTAAAGAACATGAGAGATGGGTGGATCCAGTCAAAGTTCGATACCAAGGTTCGATCAGTATCGGAGCTATGCTACTGTATATGATGAGATGCATATTTTATGAGCGATCCATTTTTTCCCCGTACGAAATAATGTAAATCCAGTTATGCCAAAATATAATCAAAATACTAATTTTACAGAGAATATTTATAGTTTCACGTGCAGAATCAAACGTGAAATGACTATAAATGATGAATGAAATCTTCATTCTCTGCCCGGATGGAACTTACCGTTGATGTGCAGTTCCCATACACCATGGCAAGATCGGCCACACGGCATTTCATACTTCGTCTTTCTTCAATTCATTCGTGTTTCTCACCTTCTTTATCAAATTCCAGGCGTTTGCAATCATTTTGGCTCCGTGGTGGGTTGTTTTAGCAGTTGCACTCAATAAAAGGTATAACAAGTTGCCCCCATATTGTGATTCACACCAAAATAATAATCCTACATTTTTTGGAACAGTCTGTGATATTTTGTAGAACCTGTCAGGAGTTATATGCACAAATGCCGAAAACAGTCCGATGTCGCAATGTTAAAAAGAATCCGGGATCCAGACGGTGAGCTGGATCACCCCCAAAATCTAATCATTTCTTCCATATCCCATTTCTGACAATTCCTGAAAATTTCATCCAAATCTCTTCAGAAGTTATTTTGAACACAAACAACAGATAAACGCCAGCAATAAGGTAAGAATAATAATAATCATCATATGAAAACGGGTGTTCTATAAGCGAGGTTTGCCGATATTTCTATATTGTTATACTGTTCCCAAACGCAGGGAATACGTCATTGGACACAAAATAATGACAGAACCCCTGATCTAAAGTGAGTCCCTAAAAAGCACATGACTCCCAACATAAAGAAAACAAGGTCAGTTTGCGTGGGTGCATGCAAAGCATCTCTTTGTCCCTCATGACTTATTGACGTGAAATGGACACCTGACCCACTGTACACCTATTTAAACATTTAAGCGCTTCTAGCTCACACACAACCTATTATTTGTTGAAATGTTCGACTCGCAACATGCTTGGAAGTAGCTCTGACTGTGGAAGGAGAGAATGTACAAATCAATCGTTAAGAATGAACCAACCAACAGAGGCGCTGTCGATTCTGCAATATAATCCTAATTGCAACGTGAACGCTCATGAAGTCAGGGAGCCATCATGAGTCATGCGTATGCACAGTACGGGTATCTGTGAAAGTGCAGAATTGTTCTCATTTAGCCTTGGCGGAGGTCTGCTTTTATAAAATATCGATCTATTAAAAAGATGTCATAAAAAATGCTCCACGCATTAACCAATATAACAGACATCATCTGCATCATGAGAAGCACTGATTCAGCCTGGAAGGAGTTTCCTTTCTTTTCAGCGCCTCCCTGTGACACATCAGAGCAGTCAATGCTATCTTAACGCCTTTTTTCACCTCCACTGTGTGCTTAAAAAGATAGCTGTTAAATTTGGTTGTTTCTGTCTTTTTACAAGCGCAGACTTCACTTGCTGTTGTTATACTAGTTGGTCCATAGTAACCAGGTGTGTGATGTCAAGTGATAATTTAATGCCGTAGCTCAAGTGCCTCCTCACCATGAACACAGCAGTAGCTACGAAAATATTCTTTTTATAAAGAAGGAATCCTACTTTGCCGAAATTCATACGTTATTGTCATACATCTTTCATACAGCTTTACCTTGAAATACATACACTTACATATTTTCCTGAATATGTAATGAAACTAAATATTTAGTTAAGCTAATATCTCAGTTGTCTACTAATTCCAGTGCACCATATAGACAGCACACTAGTTCCTTGTGAGAACAGCCACATAGCGCAGGAAATGTGTCTGGAGAGGAGAAAGGTACGGGTATGTAAATGGTATGCCAAGAATTTTATAATTAATACTGGCTCGTCTGTCACATGTGAAAGCCTCTTTAGACCGACATAATTAAGGTTGATGGAGCATTCAGCGTTCCCAGCACATCCTTCCTGCCAGACAATGACGATAACATGCGCCGTGTTCCTTCACATAATAATGGCCACCTGATCATTTTTTGCAAGCGTGAAGGACTTGAAAATTGTATACATGAGAAAAATATCTTATATGTTACACAAGTGTTAAGACACAGGTTGGAACATAAGATATTCTAATTAGAATAAGAACAATTAACAAATTGGGGAAAAAAGATGATTGACATTGATTGACATTTCAACACATTTCAAGAAATTGTCTTTGTTCGCAGAGGAGACATGTCCCCATCCCGCAACATGTCGGGCCTCAAATTTTGTCACAGTTGAGGTGGAAACTGGTTCCAGAGCATTCCCCTCAGTCACGGACCCATGAGCGATCCCACTTCTGACACCAAATTCTTGTGGAAAATTTCTCTCAGCACCGGTGGAAAGAAGAAATAAAACTGCTCATCGACAAAGCTGCCTTTTGCCAATTTTATTCTGCGCAGAAGAAGACAGTTGAAACACACTCACAGCAGTCTGACACAAGTGTTTCCCGAAAGGAGGCACAGTTATTCAAACTTTATCAGGAGGGAAAAACTGGTGCAGGGGTGTATAAAGGCTTTTTCATAGCCCGTTGACGCAGAAACAGCATTTAAAAAACCCGTATTTTATTATTTTATTTTAAATAAGTTTTAAAATAAAATGTGTGCGTGGTACTTTGAGTCGGTCAACTCTTCGGTCACAGTGTTTTGTACTCCAGTTTCCCATCGAGAGGGCCAACATGCTGTTTAGCGTCTTCCACATTGAGATGTTTGGTTATGCAGCCTGTCACCACCTGCCAACTGCCCATCCGAGCATGCACGCCGGTCACGCTACTTGAACAAACTGTCCAAAATGCATTGCCAGAGACGTTTGAAGGATTTTGAGTCAGATGGGTTGATTGCATTGCAGATTTTAATCAGATTGATAATGACGTTGGATGAATCTGCATTAACGTGTCAATTTTGACAACCTGTTCTATCCTATTCTCGTAACTCTGACTTTATCCTTGCAATTCCCTCACTGTATATTTGTAGTATTACTGTATTTTTCCACTGCAACCCTTGTAGTCCTTTGTATGATTGGACAGGATGGCGTCACCATCAATAACTAGCAAGAGGACGATGGTGTCTATTTTAAAAAACGCCTACCGGTACATTGTGTGGTCATGATTGAACACCTACTGTGTACTGTCCTAAGGGCAGCTGTGAAATCATTTCTGGTGCTTTTATTTTCTTGCTGTTCAACAGGAAGCAAATGAAATACTCTAAATTATTTTCCCAATGAAAGCGTCATAGTTGTATTTTGATCCAAAATGGCCCCTAGATGCTATCGTAAGTAAATATTTGCAAGATGGTTGTTGGAAAAAATCATTTAATCAAGTTCTGAGGTTAAGCAGGTTCCCAGGCTCCTGTGATGTCCTCCAAGGAAGGCGTCCATGCTCTTTTTAAAGATTGTCTGTGGCTGTCACTGTGTGGATCACGCTTGTTCTGGCCGAGTGTCAGGGGCGGCTCACACAGGAGCTCATCCTCTCCCACCGAGGAGTTGTGCTCAAAGTTGATAAAGTTTGGGATGTTGAAGTGGGACAAGAATGCGCAGTCTCTGTCTGTCGTCCTCTCATCTACTAGACCAACGTCTTCGTCCTCCTGATCCATCACGAGAGGGGTGGCACCTCCTGCCTTTTGTGCCCCGGTCTGCTTCTCGTCTGGCTTTTGCCTCCTCTTACCATCTTCATCCTCACTGATGTAGAAGTTGAAGTAGGGGCGGGACTCTGGCAGGAAGGGACGAGAAAAGGCTTTGTCGTTGTCATCTCTTGGACCAGTGATGTCCACAAGACCACTTCGTGGACCATGGATGTTCTCAAAGTCAGGATTTCTGGCAGGAAACAGGGAATACTGTTGACTGATTGCAGCAGTCTCCAATTAACCTAACAAATAAGACATATTAGACATAAATAATATAACAGACTCATGCATTAGCAGTTCCTTGTTGTTTTTTTCTGATCAGTGTACTTCCTGTGGTGGCTATTGTCTCATCAGTGTATTGTAATGACGGCTGTAAATGGCTTTACACTCATAGTAGACCCAATATAGTAGACATAATAAGAGTAAATGATGTAAATAAAACTCCTGCTCGCGTGTCACGGTAAATGTGTTCCCTAGGGGACCCTTAGTGGTGGGTGGACAGATGTGTAGAGGACAGGAAGTGACGTCGGAGGTTCAGAGTTGAGTTTTAGCTTATCATGGGTTATGGCCCCAACAGTAGCCCGTGTTATTTTTATGATTATTATGTTATTATTATCTCGCCTGTTGTGGCACAATTTAAACTTGCAATAAATGCCTTCTGGCGATCACACCTAACACTGACACCTAGTGGCCAAGGTAGAATACTACATTGACAATTAGAACGCTTTTCCTGCCTTGTATTTCTATTTTAGTTCTTTAGTTGATTCATTTAGCCATTTTTATGCTTGAAAAGGCTTTATTTAGGCCATGAATAAGTACAATTTGCTTAAATATACATTTTTTTAAAACTAATAATAGGACGTATTCAATCCTGAAACAGTGATCATTTATTAATTCCTTTGTGGAAAAAAGCGATAGAGTGAGGGTGCAATGTTCGATCCGCAATGTAGCGAGACACGACTGTATTCATCTTTTGATGTCAAACCCAAATGTTGTCATTCTACAGCAGAAATAAAGGAATTGGCGTCACCGTTCCAATACTTCTGGAGTGAACTGTACTTTATCTTCAGCTTTTAAAGTCCGCAGGGAGGGTTTTGGCATTTTTATGAACTTTTATGTTTTCCTTTATAAAACGGTTTATATTTCCTTGGTTGGTTCTCTTTTTTTTCCATACCTCACATGCGGGAGGGTAGTTGTTTTTTTATTTTTACAAAGTACATTAGCACATTGGGCCTAAAATCACCCCAAAACCTTAAATCCAGGTGCATGTGTCATGAACCCTTCTTAAAATGTACAATTCAGAAACTCATGTACGAATTTAGCAAAAAACAAAGTCGAATGTAAAGAAAAATAATGACCTTAAACGCCTGGATTAATGACATATTTGCTGTTTGCAAATGTTTTTTATGCAAATGCATGCAAAAGAAGCCAAATTACGATAGTGTTGACATTTTGTTTAGTTTTCCCCTCGCAGGATAGCAAAGCATTTAACAATTCCGTAACGACAGATGAAAAAGTGTTTTTTGGGGGGAGGGGGTTTACTCACTCTTGGTGTGGCGCTCCTGTCTTGGTTAGCAGTGTGAGAACAAAAAACATAAAAATAACAAACACTGCAAGTCCAACCCAGAATCCGATTACTATGGAGTCTGCAATGACAAAAAAATACATACATAGGAATATATGAAACATAAACAAGTCCATTTTTGGCTTGGAGCCGCGTGCGTGAAGATGATGTCTTGGTTATCTGAAGCAAACGCCGGATTACTTGCGTGTTCCGATGAAAGCATGAGTGAATTTCTTGCAGAAATCTTACATCTGTGTGCTTTGAGTCCCTCAAAAGAGACGGGCTCCTCGTCATAATATTCATATTGCCACACGTAGTCGCTGCGCCGCGCACTGCTTTGGCTCCGGTTGTGCGAGCTCATGTCATCCAGCCTCGAGACAGGCGACAGGATGTCATTAAATTCAAATGAAACCAGCACGAAACAAAACCAAAAAACAACGGCGGGATGGACAAAATGACACACATAAAGCTTACCTTTCTCCTGTAGGGTCCTCCCTGTGCTGATGATTTTTTATCTGGTTAAGAATGAGGACATTTATGCGTGAAGATCATGAAAAACAAAAGGTCCGTAGGTGAAAATGAGTCACGTCATGCGTATCCTCCATTGGTCCCGCTTAGGTGAGATGCATGGAAGCAGATGCATCTCAGTGTGCATCAAAGTGGCGTGCAACAACTCATCCACCACGCTCAATGTGGGCGGGCAAAGACAATTACCTTAATGTGTCATACCGCTGGTTAACACATCAGAACATATCATAGCAGTCCCCAGATATGTGACAAACATTAGAAATTGGCACTTTATTATGAATTATATCAACAGATCATTCCCATCCTTTTGTTACAGACTTTAATCTATTGAAAATAGTGCACTGATCCAAATATAATACCCTTTAAAAAAAAAAGATACTTTCAATATCAGTGATTGCAACAAAAAAAAGATATATTTACAGTATTCGTTCAGGCATGGCCAAATATTTTTGTATACAATCATCCCTCATTTATCGCAGATAATTGGTTCCAAAAAAGTGAATTTCCACAAAGAAGGATTCAATATCAAATGGATATTAAATAGAAGACCTGTTTATGACTTTCTAAATACAATCTTTACCATTATTAGAGCCCTGTAGACATGAAATAACACCCCTATAGTCATCTTTGCGCTCCTATTATTTTTTCAGTGGCTTTAATCTTTAGCAAGCTAGCGAGTTAACTAGTTAGCCTCCAATTTATTGACTGTATTCTAAACTTAAGAAAGGGTTTAAAACTGAGTGGGAAGAAGGACAAAGAAGCCCAAAACTAACCACTTTCACACTGGATGGGAGGAGAACTTCTTTTCACTCTATCACGTTGGACGTGTCATGGCTGACTCCGTGCAGTGTAAGAATTGTGCAATGTGGTGTAAACAATAAATAGTAGGAGTGTAAAGGTGACTATGGCCGTGTTATTTCACGTCTACAGGGCTCTAATACTGTTAGAGATAGATTGATACTTTATTATAGTTATATTCTATATTATTAGTGTCCTTTGCTCTGCCACAAATGTATTTAGAAAGTCATAAACAAGTTTTCTTTGCTCCAACTACGAAAATATTCCATTTATTAACATTAAATCCTATATCGCGGAAATTCATTTATTGCGGTTGGGTTCCAAACCAATTAACCGCCATAAACGAGGGACAACTGTCTATCTATATGCATACATACTGTATAAATAAAAAAAAAAATCAAAATATTTTGAAACCTTTTCATGGAAAACATTGATCATATCGATAGGCCGATATTATCGGACATCCCTAGTTTTTCTTACAGAATGGTATGAAAATAATGCACATGACTCTTTGAAATGATGGCAGTTTACTTGTCCGTGTCCTTCGTGGGGTACCACCAGGCCATAAATAACACATTGTCTCACGCTGGTTCAGTGTTTTCTACCTTGCACACATTTCTCTTGGATCCCTTCCTATGCCGGTGGTTTGTGCAGGTGGTTTCCAAGGTAACACTCGGAACTTGAGTTAAAGCGGGATGTGGCGCAGCCCGACCCTAGCATGAGTCTTTTAGAAGCAGTCATCAGCTCTCCAGTGGATGCGTCAGTACATCATGCCCGGGTGGCATGTTGGCTTCATGTTCATCTGTTGTTTTTGTGCAGAACAAACTCTTTGGATGACAGCAGAATATCAGAGGAATCATTTGCCTCCAGTTTGAGGAGCCCATTTTGTGTTTGGAAAGATCACAGAGACACATTTGTTAGCTCGAAACGTCGATGAGGGATGGCTCATTTGTTGACCAAGCGCCCATTTGTTGTAAACAAAATGATATTTCTTTTTCATTTCTGCATCTGCTCATGTTTACATATGACCCCCACATCCCCAGCCCCTCCCACACCCACAAAGCTGACACATGTCAACATGTCATCACCCCCACCCCCACCCCCATCCCATTCCTTCTTCCATCATCCCAACCGCAGGGAGTGACAGGAGGACATGTGTGTCTTTACACCTAACTCTTAACACCCAAATGGCTCTCTGTCTGTCCGCCCATCTACAGTATCTATCAATCCATCCATCTGTCCATCCAGCGCTCATAAGGAAATGAAATGGACGACGCGTAATCAATATTAGGAACATCCAACTTCGGTTTCTTCAAAAAAAAGCCTCGTACATTGCTTTTCTTTATTCCCATCCAATTACAAACGATCACGTCTGACTCATTCATGGCAAACAAAGGGTCAGAGTTTGCCTTCAGATTTAACCTTCAGAAGGATATTGTGAGTCTACAAAGGAGTGAAAATAAAAGTAACATTTTTACAGTATTTGTGAATAATGTCATCATGTTAAAAGACGAAGTCATAATGCCAAGTTGAAAAAAGGTGGTTGTGTTGTAAGAACGTTCAAGTGGTAAATTTGCAAAGGAAAAAGTTGCAAGGTTACAAGAATAAAGGACAAAAAAGTGCATAATTCTGCACCAATAAAGTTGTAGTATAAGAAAATGTATTTTTAAAAAAATCATGAACATGTCATAATAGTACTAGTCGATATTTGAACACTTTAAATTACATCATATTGGTAATTTTAGGGGAAGAGTTGTAACGTTATGGAAAAAAAGGTTGTCATGTTATAAGAATAAAGTTAAAGTTGCAAAAATATCTTACAAGAAAACGGTTGAAATGTTATGGAAGCCACATATACTCATGGTAAGTCATAATTATGAGACACAAAAGCCATAAAGGAAATAAAAAAGTCGGAATTACGAGATGCTAACTTTGCCGAGTGCCATGTGACAAAGGCTCCGGGGAAGAAGACGGCACATGCAGTTTGTATTTGGTAATTTTGACTTTTTATCTCGTAAATTTGACTTTTTATGTCATAATTTCGAGTTTTTATCTCATGGTTATGACTTTGTCTCATAATTATGACATTTTATCTCATAATTATGACTTGCCTACCTCATAGTCAGGACTTTTTATCTCGTAATTTTTACATTTTATCTCATTTTTTACTTTCTTATCTCACAACTATGACAATTTATCTCACAATTTCAACTTTTTATCTCATAATTATTATGACTTGCCTATCTCATGATTATGACTATATCGTAGTTTTGACTTTTTGTCACACAATTATGACTTTCTTATCACAAGTGACTTTTTTTTGTGACTGTCATGATACTACAAGTAAATATTTGGAAATGTATTCATCGAATGACAAGAAAAAAATGGCAATTTTATGAGAAGACTTGTAACGTTATGAGAATGAAGTTAAAGTCATAATTTTGCAAAAACGTCTGTCAAGAAAAATGTTGAAATTAGGGATGTCCTGATCCCATCTTCAGGATCGGGATCGCCTGCCGATCCGCTGTATTTTCAAGATCGGATAAGATCCGCTTGCGCCACGTGATCGGGCCGATCCGGTTGCCGTATAACGTTCGTAACTCTGGGTTCTGTTTTTCAGTACAAGTATAACACTGCGAGGAAAAAAAAGAATTGTATAGAAGTTGTTATAATATTCCGAACAGAAAGAATTAAATCGCAACACTGTTGCGCGAGTAAAGCTTTAAAAATATATATTATTATTCTGTTTTTTATTTTTACAGTAACTCGTAATATTACAAGAAAAAGGTTGTAATGTTTTAAGGTGAGAAAGTCATAATTTAACAGGAATAAAGTTATAATATTACAAATGTGCAAATATGTTGTGATACAAGAAAAGGTCATGCGTATTAAATGAAAAAATGCAAAGAAATAGAAAAAAACTAATCCTGCCATTAGTCGCACTATTATGAGAAATGATTCATGAATAATGTTATCTTGTGCAAAGGACATTGTAATATTATGAGGAAGAAGTTGCTGAAATGAAGGTGCGTGCGACAAATCATGCTTATTTCATTGGGCAAACAATGCAATGTAACAATACAAGTGGCTTGTGGACTTTAATGTTAAACTTGTGCTGTTTTTGTCCGCAGATGCTGCAAGCTGGAAGACTCGCCTTGAAACACACACACACACACACACACACACACACACACAGTCCTCACCGCAGGACGTCCCGCAAATGTGGCAACCATTAACTCTGAATGAGGTGAGACACACACTGGCATAAACACACACGCACACTTATCTAGCCATCAATCACCTCCTATCCCAGCATGTAGCTTTGCACTGCCCCCTACTGATGCGCTGGGAGAAAACACCGCCATTCAACTCCAAATGGGACTTAATTAAATCAGTAGATTACACTTTGTTTTTATTTGTTAAACAGCTTTGCATCAATCCAAAATGTCATTACAGACTAATGAGGTGTGTGTGTGAAATGTTATATAAACACTCAACTTTTGATTACAAATCAGCAAAAATTTTGTTTTTAACACCGTAAAAGCAAATAGCAGATAAAATATAAATATATAACATTAATAAAGATATACACGATAAAAATGCAAAAGTGCAAATCTATCCTCTGCTGTTTCAAACAATAAAACACTTTAGTAACGCATTAAGAAAAACCTTTATGTGTATCGATTTCTTCAAAGCACACATCAGGACACCACCTTCGTGTTTTTTTGGTACATCTTGAATTCAGCAATGTTTCTCACCGCAAGTCGCCTCTTTTCTTATTGACTGCGGCTGCAAAGTAACCCAAAATGGAGCCAAAGGCAGTTGCAAGTGCCAACATTTTGATAAAGAAGGTGAGAAACACGACTGAATTGGAGAAATAACTCACGGCAAAACACAAAGGTGGTGTCTGTGTTGATCGTGCTGCCGCATTGTGTTTGTCTCGCGTCTTCAGTGAAGGTAAAAGCAAACTTAAATGTTCATTTATCGCTTTCATTCATCATTTGTATGAATGTATAATTGCTTTCCGCATGTAAAAATATAATTTAAAAGTATAAAAATGTGTTTCGTGTTAACATTTTTGTGGCATAACGGTGTTAGTTAGCAAAGAACCACACAATCAACCACTGATGACATCATAGACAGGTGACGGAGCTGACTTCTGCTTTCCGTTTCATTTGTGATCCAAAATACATTAAAAGCACAACTGCACTCACGCAGTGTATTAATAACACGACAAGTCGCACGCCATGTTGTACGGTAATCGGAAAATGTAATCTTCGGTACATGGAGGACTACAAGGAGGAGTAAAATACTACAACAGGAGCAATATGTTTTAACAAGGATACAAAAACGCCACAGCTGAACGGCGCCGGGACGAGGCACGTCAGAGGAGTGAATACGGTAAGTCACTTAATAACTTCTTGTGTCCGAGAGAGTGATCATTAAAATTCCAACGAAATTTGAACTTTGAGAGTGTTTAAACAAGAAAGAAATGTGAGAAAATGTGTGCCTGTCTCTGAAAAGTCTATGAAGTGTATGGTGAGGGCTTTTACAGCCTTAAAAGTTATTTTGGGACCCTATCCCCCGCGATAAACGAGGGAACACTACTACGTTACATCGACGTTTTGCTTAATGCGTTATTGAAGTGTTTTATTGCTTGAAACAGCATAGGATAGATTATTTGTACACGTTGAGTTGTGACGTTATGTGAATAAAGTCGCAATATTGTGCAAGTAATGTATTTTTGCCCTAGTATGACTGAATGAATGAATGCTGCGAAGTTGATGATGGCTTGACACTGGTCACAGGTTGACTCTGGAACGGATTATTTCCATTTCCACTACTTCCTATGGGAAAATAAATTCAACTCAGGAAAAAAATAAACTCTCTACAGTATGTATATATAGATTTATGTATCTAGCTATCTGATGGACGATTTTAGATCATCTATCCATCATGAAATAATATTTATGACCTATTAAGGAACCACCAGCCTCCTCGCTGCATCTCCACGCGGCTTTAATTAATGAGTTTTTTTTTGTTTTTTGCATTGGTGCTTGTGTACACAAAGGCTGACGCGTGTCGCCCCCCCTTCCATCACCCACACAGCTGGGGGGTCTGTCAAGTGGGAAGCGTGTGTCTTCACACCTTCCACCCAAATGGTTAGCAGATCGGCATCACGCAGCTTTTAATGGAAGGGAAAAGCTTGCAAATGTACTTTCATGCTTGGCTTTAAACATTTAAATGTAGCTGGGAGTCGGGGCACAGTTGGTAGTTTGTGACTTCATTGACGCTTTTAAGTAAGCGAGTTTTTTTTTGGCAAACTTTACAGTGGTGCACTGCAAATTGCGCAATTGCAACGCGCAAAAACGCACTCTAAGCGCTTTTAGAGCATGTCTTCATTTCATTTTGGTTAAAAAATGATGGATTTCCCTCCTAAAAACAACCCCACATCCTCAAAATGAAGCAAGTTTGGTCCATATGGTGTGAGGTTTGCTCAAGTGTGACCTCACACCTCCGCACTGTGGCGCATGGAGACGCGCCAAAAGCCCAATTTGGCGCTCGGCCCTGACCTGCTCTGATAAATAGGAGGATCCGACATCCGGCCTCACATTGCAGCACAACCTCTGGGGAAAACATCTCTCTATACTTACTGCAGCCATGGACATCGGTGGATTTAATCTTTTGGCTCCTCACAACAACAATGCGAACCAACAAGCTCACTTGTGGAGACCGTGGACCGGAACCGAGACCGGAACTGCCACGTTCACGGTAAATGTCACTTTCGTTTCACATTTGACTTACTTCTTAACTGTAACACACTGGATGTTTGTCCAATTAATATATATGTTCAACTTTAAGGCTTCTGCTGAACCGCAACCACCGAAACCAGCCATGTTCGTTCACCCAGTCAAGTAAGTTTATTTCATTCTGTTAAATATTCTATTAATTATCCTGCATGTTTCAGCTATATTTTCATATTTTTTTGTATTTAATAATGTATTTTCCTTTTCTTTTTAAAGGTTATACTGGCCAAAAACCAAATGCTTCGACTACCTGTACCGAGAAGCGGAGATGCTCCTTCGGAACTACCCGGTCCAAGCGACCATCTGCCCCTTTGACGACTCCTCCAGCAGTGAGGAAGACAGCGAGGAAGAGGAGGATGACTATGACGATGACGATTATGAGGAGGAGACGGAGATGGGGAAGGAACAGAACTAAAAGAACAACAAACGGACGTGCATAATGCCTTAATATATTTTTTATATTTATTTCTATGTAAATAACTGTAAATAGATCCTATGTCGTTTTCTTAAAACCCAACAAAAAAGTCTATAATGCGTTTAAGTTATTTTTTCAACGTGTCTACCTCTTTCGTATTTTCTGCTACTTTGCAATAAAATGCGTTCAATGAACCTCGTTTTTCTCGCCTTCTTTTGTGTGACGCTGTCAAACAAGCTGTGTTTATCCTTGTGAATAAAAAAAATAGTAATTAACGGCGAGTCTTTCTGCACGCATGGACCACCCTACAGTCCGTTGCTTTCTACTGAAGCAGCTATTTTCCCACCGAATAAGTGCCAGGTCGTAAACGCACCATTTCCTTCCTGAGCCACGTCGCCTGAGGTGTGCCAAGTCCGTGACAAACAGGAGGTGTCCCCCACAGGAGAAGGCTCCAAGATGGGGCTGAAGTGCATCGCACTAAGAGCTGTTTCTATTATTGTGGTTCAACGTTTTTCATGATTCACAAAATTCCCTTTCTCTCTGTTATCCAAACGTTACACCATCGTTTTATGCACAATAACCGTCAAAAGACTACACAAAGTACAAATTAGCATGTTGACATTTCTTTGGATGCGTTACAAATAATGTGTATTGTTATTGTTAAAGTTGTTTTAAATGTATAAATGACAAATGTAGCCCTTTTTTGTTGTTTTCTATTTATACTGTACATAATATAAATGACTGTAATCAACTATAGTTTAGAACCGTTTGTGGCTCGTGGCACATCTTTTTTTTTTATCAGCCCTTGGCAAAAATTACAATTAAACAAGAAATCAAACAAAAACAACAACAAAAAGGAGTAGTCATTTCACAAGAATAACGTAGAAATATTAAAACAAAAAAGTCACTTTAGCTCATAATTTGTCTAGAGCGTGAATCCTTCTCATGTAAACAGCCACGTGGGCCAATGAGGCAAGTTCACCGTGTCAATTTTGGGGCCCGCCACAGACAATGTACCCACAATCCAGCCCATATTATTACATAATGAAAATGCATGTTTATCGCTCTCATTTTAACGCAACCTTAAGAATTTTTTTCTGTCCATACAGTTGGGAACAGCATTTTAGCCTTTTGTCATCGTGGTAAAGTTAATATAGTAAAGACACAAAGTTATCAGCATGAGAGGTGTCCTGGCTGGTCCAACAATATTATCGCCTACTGAAGTAGAGCGTTGCCATGGTAACCGCACAGACAGGATTCTCCTTATTATAAGCCAGTGTAGCATCAGACACGTTCCAAAACAGACTAGGGAGACCTGCACTCACTCACATCTCATGCTAACTAATGCAAGACAGTAACCTATTCATGTAACAATATGTGTATTATACTGGTGTACGCATGTTTCAAATATTTTGGTAGCCTTATTTTGCTCCTGCACATAGACACACGTTCCTAATGTTGTGTTTTATACACTTGTGCCACTTATAGTAACAGTTACAAATTCAGGAATATATAATTAGCATATTGTTTAGCTCTTGTGCTGTTCTGACCTCATGACCTGAACTTTCCTGGCATCCCTAGCTGTGCCGCGGGAACCCTCAGGGTCCACGGTACGTGTTTCGGAGGGTGCCAACTCTACACACCTTTGTCCAGAGACTCTGTGTCCCCTGAATGCACCATTGCCACTGAACTCATGACCCTACTAGTGTGTGGACTAAATTCTTACCACAAAAAATCCCTTCAAATATAATTTTCACTCATTTTCATATCAGGCACTTTGAAGACTATCTTTCAAAGTCTGCAAATTCATGCTGGACATTTTGGATTAAACTTGCATTCATTTATTAGCAAGCTTCCATGTGCAAGCTGTGCAATTTGGTGTTTAGAAATAAACACAAAGGTTTCATTTCCAGTCCCAAACAGAATGTTTGAATGCAGTTTAATGACGCTCTGATAACCTCTTCAACTCAAGGCTGCCCTGCCTGGAACTTTCCCAGGACCGGGTGTCAGACTTGATGCTATCAGCGGTGTCACCTACTTGGGTGTGAAATGTGCTCACCTCTGCAGTTAAATATAAAACCAAGAGCCGATGCCCTGCCTGATGAACTTTAGGCCCCTTTAATACAGCTGCATGTTTTAAGATGAAATAGTAGTTGATTGTATGTTTGAACATCACTTGCAAACACATGAAATAAAAGCGATGGTGTAGTGTAGGTGTAGTTTCTTTGCTCTTGTGTAATATTGACAGTGTGATGCGTCGGGTTGTTAGCTCTCGCTGTACATAATCTTGTTGCTATTGCGGTTACAATGCGGTTACAATGACTTTTTAACGTTTGGCTTTGAGGGATTGCTTTAATAAACCTACTGTACACACACTTCAAAAATGACTAATATTGCTATGAACAATACAAGTATTTTCACTGCTCCGGAGGCCAAAATTGATATTTGCCATAAACCTAAAATATAGACACACAAGATAGATTGACTTTTCTGTTCCTATAAATCTGCAAAATGACTGTTGTTTGTGTTGTTCTTGTGTAATACTGTATTTAGTAGGGATGTCCGATAATATCGGCCCACCGATATTGGCATACAAATGTAATATCGGTATCATTTTTTCCCCCCTATAATAAAAGCTGATATAGCCCTTTAAGTGCCAAAGTCGCACCATGAATTTGCTGCTGTGATGCCTCGTGTAGTTAATACTTTACACCAGGAAATGGTAGACATCACTGTAACTTTAATCTGATAGATAGATAGAGCTGAAAGTCTTGTATGGTATGGTGAAGTCGAGTCCAAAGTCATCAAAATTGTTGCTCCAGTCTGACTCTAAAACCAATCCAATACAAGTCAATATTTGCTCAATACATTTCAATAAAAGACAGTCTACATCTCTGCTTTTTGTTCGGTGACAAATCAAATAGTAATAAAAGTCAACATTTCAACTTTTTTTCCTAAAGTTCTAATTTTGCTAGTAATGTTTCTTTTTTTTCATCATTTTTTTTTTATAGTTCTTTTAGTTTTAGGATATGTTATGGACCAGAGGAAAACGAGATGTGGGCCTCAAACGGCCCCTTGCCCGGAATTTGGACCCTGCTAGTTACTAACTGTAAAGTGTAAATGTTAAACCATCATTTTCAATAACTGCGGTTTGATCAGCAATTGTAGCTCAATTCAAAAGACTGGCGGTGGAGCCTTCCCCAGCGTGACATTGACACCGTGGGTGAACTCAGATTTAACCCTGGCGGCACATGCTGGCCTTTCTCAGGGGTGGGTGTGAATTAGCAAGGTGTCAGGAAGGCACACCTTTAGGGGTGAACAGACCTCCATAGACCGGTGCATGTGCCACGATGGCCACCAAGCATTGCCCCCTAAATTGTCCCCTGTTCTGTTAACTATTTTGCGTATGAAAACATTCAAGAAAAATTTGGTTCAACCCAGGATCTGCACACCATCTCGGTGTTTGGACTGCACATGGTCCGTTTGCCCGCGTATCATTTCACTGAATTCTGTCTGACTTTTTGCAACAGATTACTATCGGACACTGACGTTTCCCTGTAAATGGAGGTACTTGGTTTTCATAATAAAACATGGATGTCTGTCACCACCTACATTTTGGATCTGGTTGAAATCCTGAGTGACAAGCGTTTATGTGCGTTTGAGGAGGGAGCGTGGCGGCATGCTCCCGGTGAACTTTGTGACCGAGGCGGTCGGTGTGAGCAGTGACACCTGCGCAGAGGTGATGAAGTGTGACCCAAAGGAGCTGAAGACGCTTCTCACAGTCACACCTCTGTCTCTTCGTCGGTCTGAGGTCGAAGCAGGCGCGCTCGCCTTGAGTAGTTTGTTTGGACGCGTCAGCTTGCACGCACAAATGCGTTGAATGTCTTCACTTATCTCCAGTTGGAGTAGTTATCGTTAGCCTGAAGGGGGCGGTGTCACGTAGACGCCATAGAAGTGCTACTTGAACGTTGTCTTCATTTTGATAACATTAATGTTACTTTTGCATAGAAAGATAACCACGATTATTGCATTTCAGCAGCATAGAAGCCTCGTTGTGTTCATAACACTTAAGATTACACTTTTTTGCCATTTTTAGCCATTTTTTTGGTTTTGTGCAATAATGTAGGAAAACCCAAGTACAAATACAAATGTGTTGCCCAAAAGATGTGCTGAAATTGAATGTTGCTTTGCTGAAATATTAAGGTTTGACACACCTCGTATGCTAGAAGCCAATTCCCTACCAGTACAAGTCGCATATTGGTCGAGGTAGCAAAGCTAAATATTTTGGAGGTGCTGCTCGGTGCAAACAGCTTGAGAATCATTGGGATTTATGTTCTTTTATTTTATACTGTGTGCTGCTTTTATCTGTTTTTTCACCAATGGCCACCCCGTAGCTCCGCCACTGTTGTGTGCTGCAGTGAAATGCGTCCAAGCGGAAACGGCGGTTAGGCTGAACTAATGTTCCGCACCACAGATCCGGGTTTGTCAAAATTGACCTCCAGCCGCGGGGGTGGCCACTCGGGTGGCTGGGGAGTGACCAAGGGTGGCCACGCCGTAGCTCCGCCACTGCTCTAAATAAACAGAAATACAAAAAAAACATGACTTTGTGACTCTTAATGCGGAAGTACAGTACAATTTGCTGCATTTAAGTATGCTCGGAAATCCCAGAGAGTACACGCAACACATGTGAATTCAACTTAAATGATGTGGTGTCTTTGAACACAACCCCCCCATTGCTCATAATAACACGGTTAAAGTGTGAATCAGATGTTCTGCTATTAAAGAAACTACGTAAATACATTGTCAGACATGTGGGCTATATTTTAGCTTGATTTAAATTTTCAGTTAATTTGGAGCGGTTAATAAATGCAAGTTTATGTTATCCCGTCCTGTCATTTATCTTTCTTTCTTTAATCATTGGACAGCCCTATTTATAACATATAAGATAAAAATATCATATACGTTACATTACCAAGGATTATTTGCTTTTAATTATAACACAATTAATCTTCTTCAGTATTAACATTCTGGAGACAAATATATTGTTTGAATCATCCGGAAAATGTGTATTTATTGTTTAGAATGAAAACAGAAACAAATATTTCTTTACAGCAAACTAATGAAGATGAGATTTGATGATGCAACCTGATGTAACTCTGCACTCATTCCGCTTGGGGGCAGTGTTGCACTGCTACACCGTTTGGAGGCACTCTGGTTACAGAAAATATTAAATTAAAAGGAGAATACAAGTCACTTGGCTGAGTGGAAAAACATAGTTTATCATTTCAAGAAAACCCAACCTTTTTTTTGTATTTAGGCAGTCCACTGGTGTTTCCTGATCTCCATCCGTATCATGGAGCACAATTAAATGAAACAAATAGAGGCTGTCAAAGAGACATATCCTCCATTTAAAGAGTTAGTTTTCTCTCCTGCTCTCTTTGAGATGTGTTCACTGGAGATAATTACAATTTCAGCAACATTTGCTAGGTGATTACCTCATAATCCCCAATTTCATTTGATAAGTCACGCATTGATTTAACTGTGAGTTGGACCTAATGGAGTAGCTCGTGTGCCGCCACAGTCATTTGTATTCCGGGGCGAAAGGACAACAGCGGATTGAAGGCAGAAAAACAGTCGCTCGCCATCGCCTCTTCCTCTCAGTTAGCAATGAAAGCTTTAATCAAAGCAGCCTGAGTCCAAACAGTAAATCAGTGCTGATACAATGACGTGATACATAAAAGCTGTTCTTTTTTTTAAATATATTATTTTTATTTAATAGTGGCTTCTGTCTCCTCCTGAAGAGGGATGGATGGAATGATAAAAACATTGCATGAAGGGGAGAGCGAGACCTGCTTTGTATTCACCTGCCTCTCTGGATCAATAAAAGATAATTTGGGCTGATTCCTCCCCGTAGGCCTCTTAGCAGACAGGAGGCGAGAGGGGTCAGCCGCCGCTGGGCTGCCAGGAGCTGGAATAACTTAGAAACACACTGCAAATTACTGGCCCTTGTTTGACAATCTCTCATTCAGCTCTTCCTCTGCAGGGAGAAACAACATGGTGCAAAGTCCCCACTCTAATGTGATTGGAGGGAAAGGCTCTATAAGATCCAACACAAACCCCATTTCAATCGAAGGAGAAATAATCTGTTTCTGGGTCCTAAAACCTTTATTTACCATCCAGGCAATGTTTTAAACCGTCATGCCATAATTGGTTTCCTGTAAACTGTAAACACAATGCTGCAATGCGAGGAAGACATGTAGAAACAGTTTACTTGCACATTAAGACCACTAAACTGGAAATTGATGTTTTCTTTCCAAGGGGTGAACAAAAATACACATTCCATGCTTTTATTATAACAAAAAACAAAGGGTTATAATATAGATTTGCCATTAGAAAACTCGTCATTACGGGCGGCTGTGTAATGTTGGTGTGGCGATACTGAGATGCTTTCAAAGTTCGCAGTTTCCCAACTTTGACTTAAAAAAGAACATCATTGTCCTCACCTTTTGGACCTTGTAAAAGCCACACTGGTGCCCAAAAACAGTCAAAAAGGAGGGCTTGTAATACTCAGGAGAAAGTTGATGTTCTAAAGTGTTTTGCTTCACAGGTCAGGTGTTATAAATGAGCTGAGAAGCAGGTTGAAGGTGGAGGAATCTCAGCAGTCCGTCTCGCGCTGGGTTTGATTTTCGGCCTGTTTGCAAACTTCTGGTCCGACTCCTTGAACATTCCTTGATCCAAACCTGGGCCTTTTGTGTCTCTGGGGATGGCGCAGGGGTTTCAACGTTGGCTTTATAGGCATGGAGGTTGCCGTCCATCATGGAGGGTCACCAGTCTGAGAGGAATGCTCCATGTCAGGGATGTCAGGGTTGGAAGGGGTGTCCCTAGGGAGACCCAATACCCAAAATTTCTGCTTGATCACTACTACACGTGTGGTGCTCTCCCATCAAAGCAAACGTTCTCTTGCTATTTGATTAGATCCTTGTGTGTGGGCACAGGTGTAACCTGTTACCAGACACACTCACTGCATGATTCAGTCCTGGGCCATCACTTCATAATACAATGCTTCACTACTGCAACTTTTGTGGCTTTTTTTCGAGTCGTTGCGACGAGGCAAAGTGGTGGTTGTCATTGACAACTGGTGGGAGGAGACAGCACATTAGTGATATGACACGGCACAGATGTCGAGCATGCCCTCAAGTGAAGAGCTAAACACAGCAAATGAATACATTTTTGGATTTTTCAATGACTTAATTTGTAATATTTAACATTTTTTTTAATGTTGTAACGAAACTGAAACATGAGGCAGAATGATTGCAAAATGAAAAATATAAAAAAGGCAGTTCAAGTGCTTTAACACACAGTTGATCTGGATGACCTACTTTCCAGCTTTCTAATATTGGTGGACCAGCCTGGAAACCTGTTACATTGTGTTAGCATTAGCATTAGCAGAGTTGTACTCTACAGTCGTCCCTAAAACCTTTTTATGACCTTCTAAATACGTTTTTTTTTTTTTTTTACCATTATTAGAGATCTAGACATGAAATAACACCCCTACAGTCACTTTACACTTGTGTTACTCAATATAGTAAACATAATAATAGGAAATAAGCCATCTTAGACATAAATAATATGAGATAGAATCATACATTAGCACTGATAGCTCCTGTGGTGGCTATTGTCTCATCAATGTAACGCTACAACTCGAGACCAGTCTGGAGAACCCATGCAGTGAACATTCACACAGGAGCTGCTGTCGGCCACTCTCCACACTGCTAACCTGCTGCTCGCACTCAGCTACAGTCAACTCTAGAGCTGACGTCACACACGTCACTTCCCAGGCCCCATGTTACACTTCATATCACATCTTCTGAATGCTTTATTTTTTTTATTTTCGTTCATTTTGCCATTTTTATGCTTGAAAATGCTTAATTTAGGCCAAGAACACCTACAATCTGCTTAAATATGCATTTTTTAAAATACTAATAATATTCAACCACGAAACAGTGATCATTTATTAATTCATTAAGTTGGGAAAAACTGCAACAGAGTGAGGGCGCGATGTTGGAACCGCAACGTATCGAAGGACGACTGCATTCGTCTTTACAATTTATTATTATTATTATTTTACTGGATTTTTTTTCGTTTGCAGTAAAAGCTGGAATCTTCCATTTTATTATTTTTACTATTTAATGTATAATTTTGTCTGTAAAGTCTTTTTTTTAAAATGACACATGATTTTTTCATATGGTTTTCTTCAAATTACAATGTAGTGCATCCACTTTTATATAAAATCCCACTAAATTCCATTCAGCAAAGTACAGAAATATGTGAAAAGAGCAAAAAAAACAAAACAAAACCCAAAAACCTGACAAATAAATAAAACAAACAAACAAAAAATATCCAGAACTTGTCGGTTGCTGATTTGATTATTATTTTAACAATAATAATGAAAGCAATTGACATCATTTCAGGCAATCTACTTGCAACTGCACCTTATTCTCAGGATGAGGAGCGTCCTGTGCAGTGGTCACCACTAACACTAATGTAGCGTTTGCCTCAGGAGAAAAGCCACAGTGGGTTCAAAAGTCCTTTTTCAATTACGTCTTTGATGGAAAAATAACTATGTAATAAAGAATCACCTCAGAAATCTGATTAATGCTCTCCTTTTGCCTTTCATATCGCAGCTATCAAACATCAATTATATTTCAGCATCAGTCATTGTTTCTGGAGGGAGCGCTTATTAATAGTCCGACGCTCGGGGGCCCGGGCGGGGGGGCTGTTTGAGGCCCGACTTAGCCATCGAGTCATTTCCATTCTAGTAACCCCGGGTAATCACCATATCATATTAGCATTCACATGAAAACACTAATTACAAAGACAGGGTGAACCGGATTTATGCTAATGGAAACGTGAATGTGTGGCAGCCACATTCATCTGGAGTATCGGACCCTACGACGGTGTTAACTGTGATTAGCATGGCATTAGCATAGCATGGGTTAGCTCTACCGGAAGCAAACGGCGACTTAAACGAGAATGCGACTCTCTGACTCTCCAACTTTGAGTCTTGTTAATCAGTCAAAGTGGGTGATTTCGACTCATTTGTAGCTAAACAAAAATGTGAGGGGATGTGAGACAGGAAGAGATTTGAACTCTGTAGTTAATCGGATTGTCGCTGTCAAGTGACAAACATGTACTGTATGTCCATTATAATGATATAACAATGTATAACCATTGTAATCATATAGCAAAGAAAAACAAATAAAAATGGAGATACAGGCCAAAGACAGCTGGGATAGGCTCCAGCATACTCAACTCAACATTCTTATTCTCATCTTATTATGCTGTGCTACTTTATCAATTATGCTTTTATTCTAGCCTGTTTTTAGGAAGTGTAAAAAAATGTACACATATTTTCAATGAAAGAAAAAAGCTTTGATGTAGTTATGGATCTCTTAGCCTTCAAATATTTATATAGCCTGTTTTTGCACAATTTTAGTAGGATTTTAAACAAAACCACACTGCAATTAGTAGAACATTTGCATAAGAATCTTTGTTTTGTTATTATCAATACATATTATAGTTATGTTATGGTATTTTAGGTTATTTTATATGTTGTATTTTTATTCTAGCCTGTTTTCACATCATTTCTAGTAGGATTTTATACAAAGAGACAGTCAAACTTATTAGTGGTAACAGTAATAATAACAAACATTAACCGTAGTATCCATATGATTGGCAATAACTTCTTATTTGTTTGTTTTTTTAACATTAAGTCTGTATATGTTGAGCTATTTTATTTATTAGGCCCGTTTTCACACAATTATTGTTTGATTTGATTTATTTAATTACACTTAATTACACGGAAATGTACAAAAGAAGCTTTATTTTGTTATTAATAGGGATGTCTGATACTATCGGTCACAGATAATTATATGTTATTAGTTTTTTATTATTATTAATTAGTTATTATGGTTAGTTACTATTCCACATACACAGCAAAGCATGCTGGGAAACAGGAAGTGCTATTGTCAAAACCATATACGTAGACGCAGCATCGCTGAGCCGTAAACGTAAAAAAAAGTTATCAATCAAAATAATAATCAGCAATCAGCAATAATCAGTCCCTTTAACTAAAAATAAATGAAATCTTTCCAAAAATAACACAAATCAAAGCAAAACACAAATGTATTCTTATGTAAAATATGTAATACATGAATGATCTACTCAGAGATTGGTGGAGAAGCCAACAAAACAACTGTACTACTACTATTTAAGAGTATTGTTACTTTAGAACCATTTTACTCAAGAAAAAGATATGTGATGTTACATCGGTATCGGCTGATATCGGTATCGCAAATTGAGAGTTGGACGATATCGGCATATCGGTTAACGGCAACAAAGCCAATATCGGACATCCCTAGTTATTATCCATGAATGATATGAAGATATCACGTCTTGGTGTGAAACTGTTACAGCTGATACTGAACGCTGACTTAATGATTGTTTATTAGACCTGTAAAGCCTTCAAAGAGTGACATTTTCAACAGGGTATCAAAGCATGTCAGCAGTACGTGTTGCGTTACACGGAGTAAGGCCTTAAGCAGACGTGCAGATGTGTTAGCTTTTCCAAAGGAGTCTCCTGGTGGCGCTCCTCCGCGCCATCTGTTCCAAGCGCCAAGACCACCTCTGCGGTCTCTCGCCAACAAGAGGATGCGTTTGTTTTGGGAGACACGAGAGCACAAAGAGATGGGCCCCATCCTTCTATCCCTGCTTTGATCCCTCCAATGAAAGGAGCCGGGCGTCTCCCTCTCTCGGCAAGCCCACCACGGCCACGACCAGTCCCCCCCACCCCCAACCCCTGTCTGCGGCTGGTGGCTGACTTTGTTGCGCCAGTCACTACGCACATGGCACTCCAGCAGAATGAGCCCATTGACGAGGCAACAGATTGCCTTTGAGTGTACCTGATGGTTATCCCCCCCCCACTTCTCCCTGCCGCCCGCTTGCAAGCAAGCAAAGACAATCCCCGTGCTCTGTCATTCTCATACAAATCGCCAGTGTGTAGTGGATTTAAGAGAGTGGCAGAAGCCATTGTTGGCCAATCTGTATCAAAAGGGAGAGGTGATGTTGAGTGTGATCCTTTTCTTAGTCGGGATTAGGGTTGGTTTTGCTCCGCAAGCTGCCCTCTTTGGGGGTGCATTTGAGTGAAGCCTGCCAGAAATGTACATGCAGCTATTGATTCAGAAAAACGATCAATGGAATCAAAATATATGACTTTGTCATCGGGCGAGCGCAGGGTCATTTGGCTTTAATAGGCCTTCTCAGGTGTCTGCAGAGCGTTGGTGTCTGCAGCCACGCTGTTGTTTGCTGTTGGGAATCAGTGTCTGGCCCTGACCCTACAAGCCCCCCCACTTACACCTCCCCGACCACCCCCTCGGCCTCCTCCTCCTGCCCTCCTTCTGCCCTGCTCTGGTCCCTCATCACCCCAGCTAATACCAGGCTCATTACAGCGCTATCGATCGCCTCTCAATGCACACCAAGAGGGCGAAAGAACTTCTCTCTCCTGTGATCATTTTCCACCCTTTTTAATCATCCGGCCTTTTCTTCCCTGGTAACATGTTCCAGAGATCCGAGGATTGATACATCGGTAAATATTTGGATTCACGATTTTTACTTTTTATGGGGGGGGACACAAATTCTAAACATGAATGGTTTCAACAAAAGCAACATGGCGAAACGACGGAACAGACTGGCGCAGGGAAAACTAACATTCAAGCTAACATTTTCCCCTTCAAAAAACTTCAGCTCGCTGATTCTTGTTGAGAAATGAATGTTTCTACTTCCGAACGCAGCCTAGTCCAGCGCTAGCTTTTCACACGCTAACTTTGTTAGCCGGGGGAACCTCGCTCCATTTACTCTCCAGTAGTCTCTAACTTTGGTCTTTGTTTGTTTAGCATCTACATTTATTGTTGGAGCCCTTTTTTTTTTTTTTTTTTTTTTAGATCAAATACCGTATTGATCCAACTGTAAAATGAACCCTCTTAATGTCATATGTCTAAAGACTCTCCCAACGAAGTCAAACGTTTTCTGAACATTTGTATTCGTTTTTCAGCTGGACGGATCTCGATGTTGACAGATGGCGCTAGCCGTTCCAAACTTCGACATGCTTAGCTTTGGAAAGCCAGTGGCGGCTCTCATAATTGACTCTGCCGTTTTTTTTGCTTGGGTTTCACCATTACTTGAGTGGACTCAAGACTTAGACTTGGACTTAGACTTCTATAGCGGTTTGGCAGGTGGACAGCTCGTCCTCCTCCAGCCACGGAACTCACCATACGTAACACACAACGTTTTGACAATACTAGGATAACAAAATTAATGTTTTCACAGCCTACTCATACTCAAACAGACGTTACTCTGGTGTGCAGTGTTCTGTAAGCTGGGCTGAATGAAGATGTTATTCATACTTAAGTTTCCGAGACGTCTTTGAACGTTACTCATGATGTTCTATCTACCACCCATGGCCCAAAAATTTGAATTTGCCGCTGTGTGACACCGTCTTACCTAAATATTTAGACAGATGCAGATTGGATCGCTAAACGGCAGTATGGGACGGAGCCTTTAGCTGCTCGACAGGTGTTTGACGACTCATCAACTTCACTGGTCGCCATTGTTTTTTTTAAATCAGCATCATAACTCCTCCTCTGTTGTTTGTTAACTTTCCTTACAGACTCTTTCCCGGTTGCATTTCTCCCGGTCACTGGTGTGTGAGTGACAGGAAGAAAAGCACCTGCTGGTTTGCATAAATAAATGTCCAGACTTGGAATGTAAGGCGCTCTGTCAGGCTTTCTTCTCGGGAGCAAATGTCATCTGATGTTCGGGTCAATGCGGTAATTTCTAATTTCTGGTCCTCTATTGCGAAAGAAGCGGCCTTTGTTGTTTGCAATGTTAGATACATTTTTCATGTTTAATAGCGATTTAGCATCCCCTTTCCACATACATCATGACATATGTTGTGATAAAGTTAGCGCAATATTCTTGAAGGCAAATGTGCATTGCACCGCTCACTGTTGTAAAGCAATGAAATCAAAATCACATCCATCCACCCACTCACCCATCCCCTGCAGTCCAACCCCTTCATGCCGCTTTTATCCCCTCTATTACCGGTGATTTGGCGCCTCATATAATAATACCCAATTTATTATCCAAATCTCTATAGTTGTACGCAGCCGTGTGTGGGCTGAAGTATAAACACTGCGGTGGCGGCTTTGAGGGGAAAGCAGGTGTTGAATTACAACACTTCCTAGGGCAGCGGGCAGCATATTTCACGCAGATGCACTTAACACATGTATGGCGGCGTTCTGAAGACGGTTGTATCAGGAATTCACTCGGGAACATCCAAATAAGTCCAATTTAAGAAAGGTGAATCAAGCCACAGTAGAGTTTGTTGCCGTTTTCCTCATCCGTAAGGCATGTCCTCGTTGTTTTAGATCTTTCTGGCATTTCCTGTATCGTTTGTGTTCCTTCTATTACATTCCCAAATCTACCAATGCCCTTTAAGTACCCGACAATGAAAGAGAGAAAAAAAAATGGTACGATTTGGTTATTTTCATAGTCTCACCACCTTACCTTAACGCTAAAGCTAAAAACTACTGTTTTTTTCCCGCCCCCAGTTTCCAACATTATCTATAACAGTCTTCATCCAACACACGCGAGGACCAGTTGACATTGTCTATTATGTATGAATTAGGCATTGTTGTGTTCCAGCTAGTTAAGTGGTTCCCAGGTGAATCTTGGAGAAGGGTGCGTCAACGTTAGCTAGTAGCATTGTCAAGAGATGAAAACAACTTGCGCATTCCTAAAGGTTACTGATTTGATCCCCCAACTCGTTGGCTTTCGAGTGTACCTGAATAAAAGCGCACATGGTGCTGTGTCACTACAACTCTGAGGACCGTTTTGGGTCGTTCTGTTTATTTACACAGTGGAACCTCTGTTAGCGTCATTAATCCAATTCCAGAAGGGCTGACTCACACCGAAACAGACTCTAACCAAATTAAGTTTTCTCATATGAAATAATCCCATTAAACCGTTCTGGACTAACAAAAATGTTTTAGTTTACATGCAGTTTTACATGCAGAAAACAATTTGAAATGCACATAAATGATGAAAGGGATAAATGAACTTTTGAAGACTTGATTGAAGACTTGATTGTTGACAAAGACGCGGACGAGGCAGTGAGAGAATAAGTCCATCTCCGCAAAATAGGATTCCTTATTTATAAATGGAATATTTTTGAAGTCAGCGCATAGAAAACCTGTTTACGACCTTCTAAATGCGTTTATTTAACATTATTAGAGCCCTCTACGCATGATAATAACACACCTGTCGTCACCTTTACACTCGTATTACCCAATATAGTAAACCGTTTACGACGTAAATAAGACTAGTGCTCATGTGTGTTGCTGTAAATGTGTTCCCTAGGGGAGCCGAGTGGACAGGAAGTGACTTCAGCGGTTCAGAGTTGAGTTTTAGCTTGGCGTGGGTTGCAGCCGTGTTGAGGTTTTATCGTGCCTGTCGTGAGATAATGCGAACCTGCAATAAAAGCCTGCTGTTCCGGCGATCAAGTCTGGTGCTTGCGTGTCTCAACGAACATTGCAGTAACATTACTGACACCAAGTGACCAGTGTAGAATGTCTTTGAATCCGTCTTCTGAATGCCTTATAGTTGTGTTTTTACTTTTTTAGCCATTTTTATTCTTTAAAATGTTTAATTTAGGAGAAAACATGTAAAATTGACTTAAATATCTATATTTTTAGGCTGTATTCAACCACAAAACAGCATGATTTAATAATTAATATATTTAAAAAAAAAATGTGATAGGGTGAAGCCGCCAAATTTGAAGCACACAATGGCGAGAGATTACTTTATATTTATGGATGAGATACCGTCCACCTCTACTTGTTCAACACATTTGTAAGCTATTATTACACAACATACTGTGTGACACATGACAATCTAGTGGTCTAATTTTGCTTCAAAGAACAAGAGAAACATTTCAATCTGGAACTAAATATCCATTATAAATTTTCCATTATTGACTTCATATGTTTGAGCCAAAAAAAAAAAAAAAGATTAAAGTACTTTGTGTCTTTCTGGAGTCAGAATTATTTGCATTTCCTCCGCTACAGTAACTCAGCAAGGGGTTGTCTGTCCTCTGACCCCGCCGCTCACAATCTGCGAGGCCCTTTTTAAGGATAATTGCTTACATACCCTGGTACACCACCTCTTGACTCTGCATTTGCATCGCTCCCTCTGCAGCTTTAATAGGCAGCGTACAGTAGACGTTTCAAATAGTAGGGCCACAATATATGAGGTTCTGCTTGGTGTACCTTTAAGACACCCCCACCTATCGCTACCTCCACCTCCACCCAGCCCCTGTACCTCTACATCTTTGTTTCACGGCTGACAGAAGAAGTGCCAGGGCTCCTCCGGCTCGAGTGATTTATGACCAGCAGCTGCTTTTGCAGCCCGTGACCCACACAGCTGGGTGTCAGATGTGGTCTCCCCCTGTAAGCAGAAACTTATCTGGCAACCCGACATCAGTGGAGGGCTGGATGGAGGGAGCGAGAAAGAGGAGTTGAAGAGGAGAGTGGGAGGAAGATGGAGTGACCAGGCGGAAAATGCTGATGAGTGTGCTAGCTGAAGAAAAAGCACCTATTTGATCGTGATTGAAACAAGGAGGCATTAAGTCGTTTTCCAGTGAAAAGCAAACCGTGTGGCTCAGGACAATCGATTTGAATGCAGCAGCTTAGCTCTGCATTGATTTCCGCTGGTGTAGAGAAAGCAAAATGTTTGTATTATTTCATAAGCCAATTAGGTGCAAGGATACTCCTCTCCCTGTGTGCCTATTGACCCGCAGCCTGTGGCCGCGGCTTTATTGTCCGGGGGGAGCTCTATAAAAGATCAATAACAGGCGAGTGATTGGATTATGGGCTAATCAATGCATTGTGCTAATATATCACCAGAGTGATTACAGAGCACTGTCTAATAGGAGAGCGCTCAGGACATCACACTGCTTCTGGTAGTTGAAGAGAAAAGTCAGACGCTGCAGGGAGCAAAGTTGATGCATGTGCAGGTGCCTGTCACATGTGTACATGCGATGGTGTGTTTATACGGTGTGTGTGTGTGTGTGTGTGTCAAGTGGGGGGGTTGACTGCTAATTCTTTCATGATTCTTAAAGCAGCTGAAGACAACCAGATGGTGCATGATAGCTTCCTTAAAAGAAGCCATCATCACATCCTTGCAGTAATAGTGCCTCCTTGGGCCCATTGTGATGATGAACACATATGGAAGCTGCATTAGGATGGATGTGAAAAATGACCTCTTAGATATCTTGTGGCATTTCAGATTGCAAGTAGCATAAGATAGAACTTTAGACATCATCTTATTATTTTACAATTACAGGGTATTTCCTGAAATAGTGGCCCGGGGCTTTGATTTTCTCATCTGCAAAGAACACAGTCAATCCTTGGTTTTTGTACCCCAGTTTTTGTATGATTTGTTTTTTTGTCAAAAGTTTCTATTGTCGTACAATGTTTTGTTTTTCGTACAATATTGCACGTAGCAAACTAGTCCGTTTGCCCTGTGCTGTATCGTTCCGCGAAACAAAGCATCCTGCGCGTTGCTCACTTGCTGTCCGTGCTTTTTTTTAAATTGAGTGCGACTGCTAAATAACCTGCCATGGGGCCAAAGAAGGTTTGCATCAACAACAAGTTCCATCAATAGATTAGATTGTTTTCTGAATGTAAAATTATTATTATTCCCTATGAAATTAATTTTTGTTATTATTTTTTGGTGACAGGAATAGATTAATTGGCAGATGCAGATGGAATCGCTAAACTATGCATTATAATAAATTTATATAATGTGCAGTATTATATTATATACATCTTCATCTTATATACATCTTCCATAATTTTTTTCTCCTTTCTCTTGTTGTCCGGCTCCATACCATTCTCCCATTGAATCATTTGTGGGTTGTATCCTCCATTTCCCTTGTTGTCAGGGTGATGTGATCTTTAATATTTATCCAAATCATTGATATCTTTGACAACAAGCACTCTTGCCCCTGCTGGTTCTCCATTTAGCTTGATGTAGATTTTGCCATTGGTGTTCCAAGTGCTTTGTATCTTTCACTGCTTCCTCAAGGCTCATGCTTTCTTGGCGATGTCAGCATAAAAAAAAATGGCTAAAAGATAGTTCAAAATATAAAAAGATAGAAATAATAATAAAGTAATACTGTGATAAAATGTCTTTGATGTTTATTAATAAATAATAATAAATAATGACAAAAAACATTTGAAGTAAATCTATAAACACTGCAATACAAATGTGATATTTTTAAAAATCACAAAAAAACCCATAAGTTTTCTAAACTAAAAAATTTGAAATACATTAATTTCCTGTTAAAATATGGCCACATCTTTCACCCTCCTTGCTTTGAAATGATGATGATTATTATTTAATATACTGTGTCATGTCCACCATGTTTTAGAGATCAGCAAGTTCTAAAAAAAACTCATTATAGGGTGCTTAATATTTGTTGCTTTTTCAGGAGTAAATACTCCTGAGAACTCTCTCAACAGTAATGTTAGCACTACTGTCAGCACTAATACAAAATGACACGTGTCCTGGCTGGTCCACCAATTGGACATAAAGTAGCTATAGCTAAAGTAGTTGATCTGAGGTTGCCGTAGCGATGAGGGAGACACTGTTTTCCTTCGTGCAAGACAGCGAGCCATTGAAATGATTTAAAAGTTGCTTGCATAATGTCGTGTTATTACATATTGCTGCTTTAGAAGTCCATCGCGCTTGTGATAAAACACTTTTTCCCCCGGTGTGGTACAAATTCTTCAGGTCCCAAAGAGCCGACAGCTGCTAAAATTGTCCATTGTCTGCTGGGCTGAGAGGAGAAACGTGACTGGCAGGTTAATCTTGTTAGACTCTTAGCACCAGAAAGTCAGAAAATAATAATGTAATTATAATGATGAACCCTGAAGTAATTATCCTCGTTTAACAACACGTGTCAGGTCATTTATTATCAGCGAGTCAGCGATAGCCTCCAATCATCCTTGCTGACGTTTTTAATTTCTCTTTAATTTTTTTGAAATGATATAAACAATGAACGAAACCTTCCGCCTCTGAGGCTGTGTGGAAAGACTAGTGCTTTTGTTCCGCCTCTTTATCCATCTTTATTCGTGGAGACACAGGAGAAAGTGGGCGACTGAATGAGATGTGGTTAAACATCTCAAATCCTTTTTAAGGTGTCTTTGTTTGGTTTCTTCTTAGCTGCTTTGTCCCCGCGTCTCTTGCTCAAACACGAGCCCGAGACATCATCTGGTCCTGTGAGGCTCACACTGAGGAGCTTTGCTAAAGTTCCTGTTTGCTGAAGAGTTTAGGGGGGCTTCCATGTGACAAATTGTAAAAGAGCTTTTATGGAGCGTAATGAAAAGGCAAAACAGGCTAGAATAAAGGCAGGCATGAGCATGGAGTTGCTGCACAGTGGAATGTTTTGGTCAAATTAGGGACATTTTCATTGACTTGCGTCTTTAAATTAATCTTATCAGGACAAGGAATGACTTTTAATTAAATTTACCAAACAAATACACACTTGGAGTTCTAAACAATAATCTAAAAAAGCCTCCCATGCCTCTCCGTCCATACATTTCAAAGTTTTTGGTGCAATTTCTTAGCATTTTTATGTCTGTACCCTTTCACAAAGGCATCCGTCATCATATGCTGCATTCAAGAACACATGGATCATGTTGGCAGTTTGTGTGCTTAGCGGTGTTTACACTTGCACATGTTTTGCCTTCGCATTATCCCAAAATTTGCCGTGGCAATGCAGTAATTATTGTACGCTTGAAAAGCGTCAAGACTGCTAGTTTGCACACGGTTTACGTTGTGTTTGTGCATAAATTACGCACTCGGTGCGCAATTCGTGACTGAAAATGGCGCGCATTGGCACAAAATAACCACGCTCTCACACGACTTATTTACACCTTGTCAAGTGCACGGCAAAAGTACTGCGACACGCACTGCTCCTGCATGGATATGCATTGTCACCACCACTTCCCGCATCCGTGAAGCAGTCGTGGCATTATTTGATTCCACTCAACAGCAGGCACCACCCCTAGCTTAATGAATTCCTCTATTTGCAAATGACCTTCAAGATATTGAGCTGCAGAAAAGAAAGGTAAGTATATATTATCTTGCAGCTGCGCAAAGAGCAGGAAGGAGGCATAGACTAGAAAAAAGGAGGCACGGACAGTGTGGGACAGAGAATTGCTGTCTAGAAGACATCACTTTGGGCATTATGGTCACTTATGAACAGAAATTCACAAGGAAGATCTAAGAGGCTTCAGACATTACTTGAGAATTCCGACTTGCTCCATGACGTGGAATGAGACACGCTTTGGCGCTCACCTCCCGCATTGTTTAGGCGCAAGCCGCGGTGTGTTCACGCCTACTTCACGGAAATTATATGTGCCACAAAATTTTGAACGTTTCAAAATTTCCTGGGGGCACACATTCTGCACGTCTGCACGACTGATTACGACCAATTTACTTATTGGCACGCAAAATTGTGTACCACTGCGGGGACAAAATGTGTGCAAGTGTAAATGAGGCTTTTGTAACAGTACTTGATATTTCAACATGAGCCAAAAACCTTGTGTCTTTCTTTTTGATTTTTTGATGACCTTATGACATTTTTGCTAATAGATTCAATGCCATTTGAAATACAGTTCTGGGTTTTATTTGAGCTGACCTTATTGTTATTGGAACATAATTCATTGGTTGGTTGAACCTTTATGATTCATATTTAGTGTTGTACATAACTGGTGCCTTATGAGGAACGATTTTGGAACCAGAACAAATCAAAGTCTCCTCTAATTGATTGTGTACGACTTCTGAGGGTCCATTTTAAAAAAGGATTAGGATTTTTGATGAAAAAATAAAGGCATCAGGTGGTGGTTTCCATTTCATTCTATTTCCACAAGCTCCTAAAGTCTGAGGTGTGGAATTACACGCTCTATATGACACGTATCTATATGCTAAATCCTCCTCTTCTCTTTTCTTGCCTGGTTTCCTCACCGCTGTCACTTCCCTTGCTGTTTAAGTGTCCGTTTAAAAAGCCTCCTCCGTCCCCGAGGACGTGTCTTTTACCCATCAGCCTCGTTGAAAGCGCTAATCAGCCACCAAGCTGAAGGTGCGCGGCGTGCGCTTGTTAGCCGTCGTCCCAATCTTCCGCCGCATCCCCTTTGACATCCACACAGGCACTTAATTCCCCCCTATTATGTTCTTATGTTTCTATAGCCTCCTAATGAGACAAGAAAGGGGAGTATCAGGTTGTGTCCATTGATGCGGCCTGTGTTGAATGTGAGCGGAACCTCGGAGCCATCTGCCTGTTACAAGAAACGTGGCGGGTCATAGCAGAACCATGACCGTGGAGATCAGCGCCCCGGCAGGGAGTCTTGTATTCATGGAGCTTTGAAGGCAGCCAGCCAGCACTGATCTGACACGCCCCATCTCGTCCAACCCCCCTCCTTTCTATTCCCACTTTTTTACGTGCACCCCAAATCCAATGCACCCACTGATTCCTTCCCCGGGCTTCAGAATCCATGTTGCCATGGGTGATGCGGGGTGCAGGGTCAGAGGTTGCTTGTCTGAGGTGAGGTCCAGACTGCGGGCCCATCTGAGAGGACCATCTGGACGAGTGACCTGACATAATTAGTTATTAATTCTTCTGGAGGGGCGACAAGAGGGGAGACGTGTGCAATGGGCTAACCTGCAGAGCTGCTGTTAGCATCGCAACCACAATTTATACATATATAAGCACCCTCATTAAACACATAATGAAGCTTCTGACATGCTTGCTGGAGCGTCCAACCTTACATTACCACTTCCATTCATCCTGTATGCACAGTGACATCATATTGATAACTCATGCACGAAGCAGACATTACAACCCTTTTGGAACAGAAGCCACCTGTGCTACGAGTTCTTTCTCGACTTCAGTCGTGTTTCTCACCTTCTTTAGCAATGTTCTGGCACTTGCAGCTTTCTTTCTTTCTTCAATAAAAGAGGCACGCGGAACACTCGGAAATATGCGGAGCGCTTGGGCGCCTCGTCAGCGCTTGACGCACAGTTCTTATTAGAAGGAAGAAGAAAGGAGAAATGTGTTTTTGGAGAATATGTTGTTAAAAATAATCATCACGTGACTGTATGTGTGTTCATCAAACATACTTATGACACGCATTATATGATGCTAGGTGGTTGTGTAGAGTAAATGATTTAGTGGACAACGAAGAGACACCACTACTTAAACGATTGTAACAAGAGAAGGCCGGAGAGACCTCTGGTGTGGGCCAACTATTGTTATTCCTAAGTTACAACTGTGTTTAGTCTTGAGTAGTAATTTGATGCTATTCCTAACGTGACAAGCTCCCGTAAATAGTTGAAGTGTGAAATAAAACTGAAGAAAATCTACTGGAGTTGAGTTGAAAAAGCGTCCTCAAAGATCTTCTCAGTCTTTCCAAGTGCAGGCTGGCTTAAGTCCAAAAGAACTTGACAATGTGTGTTCTGTGAACAAATAAACCACCCACCCGCGCGTAATAAAGATGGCCCGAATCTGTCCATGGTGTCCACCATGTCTCATGTCCATAGCGTCCCAACTCCAACACAACAGAGGCTTCGGCTTTGTTCACACTGCACGTCAATTCCAATTTTTTTTGCTCACATGTAACCTGTATCTGTGAAACCTGTTTCATGTCAGTGTGAACAGTACAATTGCAGTTTTTCAGGCCTCGTTCGGATGTGGATAAAAATCCCATATGTATCCGATCTAGTGCAGTCTGAACGGTCAGGTCGCGGATGTCCGTCGTATACGTTAATGAAAGGCGTGGTTTGCCGTGCGAGACTTCAGTGAAGGTACTCACAGATGCAGAGGCAAAAGTTCTTCTTTTCATCCAAAGATTTTTAAAAAGTGTCAGTGAAGCAGCTCACGTCACCCACCACGTCTTGCTCCAGCATCCCCCCACGCGCTCCTTGATTGGAACAGGTGTTGCAATAAGTTCTGCACAAACTGCCATAGCCACAAGTCTTGCCCTCTTCCTTCTTAATCTTTGTGGAATCATTTGGTTAAGAAAATGTTGACTCCCGTTGCACAAAATCGTTGAAATTGCCTGACAGACGTGGCCAAGAGAGCGCAAACTGGGGCAATGTTTACCTCCGTAAACACGCAGCAATGCGCGTGACGTCATGATTTGCGCATCCTCCTAAATCGACATGCAGTGAGAGCAGCCTCCACCACTGCATTCACCTTGAATTCATGTGCCTGCAGTGTTCTGGTGCCGAGCTTTCCCAGTCCAAGCATACGGTTGTACAGTGTCAGCACCGCGCCCCCTCCTGCTGCTCTGCCCACCCCCCACCATCACCACCACTGTTGCTGCTGTCACTGCAGGGGAATCTCCTCATTGGCATGCAGGCGGCGACTAGGAGCTGCAGAGCACCGGCGCCCTCGCTCTCTGGGGACGCTCTTCTCCTCTCTCGCCTTCTTTCTCCTTGTCTGTTTCCTTCTCGCTCCCTCTTGGCCCCCCATCATGCATCTGTCACAATATCTAGCGGAGATGGCGGGGTTGGGGGCACAGGCACAGGAACAAGAGGCCGACTGATGTGTCGCTTTGAGTATTTTCTAAGCAAACGTCTCATGACAGCTATCTAAGTGATGCATGGTGTAGTCGCTGCGGCACCATGGGATTGTTCGTACAGCGCTGGGAAATCATTTAATCACGCTTTATTTTTATCCTGCTCAAGTATGACCAGCGGGCTTATTGTGCGTACATCCGCCGCAGATTGCTGAGATGTTTGCAGAGAGAGAGTGTAGGGGTGTGTGTGTGTGTGTGTGTGTGTGTGTGTGTGTGTGTGTGTGATGCAAACAAACAAACAAACACAGTTCCAAGACATGTGTCGGCGGCTTTTCAAAAAAGAGATGCGGCACAGATCCAGTGTGGTTCTGTTGATTTTGGCACGAGCGAAAGAAGTGAGAGGAAGAAGATCGCTGATAGCAGCCAGACTCAAGCTGTGGGCAAATCAAGCATGAAATCAGGAACAAAGGGATTCATGGGGATTGGAGGGCATTAGACTCACACTTTGTGAGCCCTGCTAGTGTGTGTGTGTGTGTGTGTGTGTGTGTGTGCGTGTGTGTGAGACTCAAGATATTGTAGTATTTCTTTAATAGCCTCATCAAGTTTCAAATCAGGCTGCTTTTGGAAAGGTGATAAAGCTTTGGTGCTTGATTTTGGGGAGTTGGTCGCTGGGCTATGTCATGTGAGCCCATAATGTAGTCGGCCTCTTGCCCAAAGACAGCTGGGATAGGCTCCAGCTCCCCATGAGCAGGACAAGCAGTGTAGAAAATGCATGCATGAATGAATGGCTGGACAGGAAGTTGTGTACACTAGATGGTAAAAACGTATCTGTACACGAGTCCTTGGTGCCCCATCCATTTATCCATCAATTTTGTTGCGCTTATCCAAGTCTGGGTCTCAGTAGGAAGTTCAGACTTCCTGGTCCCTGGCCACCTCTTCCAGGTCAGCTGTGAGACATAATCCCTCCAGCGTGTCCTATGTCTGCCCCGGGGATCTCCTCTCCACGCTGTCCAGGAGGCATCCGGACTCGATGCCCGAGCCACCTCAACTGGCTCCTCTCGATCTGAAGGAGCAGCGGCTGTGCTCTGAGTTCCTCCCAGATGACCGAGCTCATCGCCTCTGTGCGCCCTCTATTTTAATTTGTCATCTTCTCGACACATTTTTGACACTTCTTTGCCTTTGGGATGAAGAGCAACAGAGGTTGTGACATCCAGAAAGCCTTAGCAGAAGAGTGGAAGCTCTTAAAGCCGCAAAGATGGGGCAATGCCCACATTTCCATCCATCATGTAGGTCAGGTTTTCTATTGGGTTGTTGGTAGTTGTACTAAAACAAACGCTGTTGATTGTTCTCTTTTTAATTCATGTCTTGCAGTCAGTAGGTTTACATGCACTAAAAGAAATAATTATTGCATGAATTCGGTTGAAACCAGCTTTTTAGACCGTGTTTGACTTGTTCAGGGTTGGATTAACATACTAGATTAGGCGGTTGGAAACAAGTTCCCTCCCACATGAACAGTATGCACGAGCATCACCCGATCATCGGAGCCGGGCTGGCGACCAGTCCGGGGTGTCCCCCGCCTCTTGCCCAAAGTCAGCTGGGATAGGCTCCAGCATACTCCCACGACACTCGTGAGGACAAGTGGCACAGAATATGAATGAATGAAAAAATCAAATCTGACCAAAAATCTGCACATTTGCAGGGCGGTGAATGCTAAATGTGGGGAGAGCCCCGGTCTTCTTGTTTGGGAGAAAAACTAAACACTAATTATGGAGATACAAGCCTTTTATTGGACAGCTAAGACTATGGATATAAGTGGTACACTAACATCATGTGATCTGGTCTTTGTGCAAGCACTGCACGCAGCTGTAATATGGAATTAGGGCTAACAAAATATGGGAGGTGTCCTGGCTGGTCCACTAATATCATAGATCACTACAGGAGGTGGTTTGAGGTCCCCATGTCAGTTATTCCAAGCCACTTTACTATCCAAATTATTTGGAAACTGTTATTAGAATGTCAAACTATTACAGATTGTTGCTTTAAATTCAAAGCGTCGCTTTAATGTCTGCAAGGGGATTACTGTGTGTTTTTCTTAAGAGGCTGTCAGCATAGCTTCACAGCCGTAACTCAGGTGCTCCGACACAGTGAGGAACCTTATTTCCCCTCCACTTTGCAGCATGACCCCCAGTTTCCTGGCTCAGCCAATTAGATCGACCGTATGACCTCAATATCCTGCTCCAGCCAATCAGAACATCTAAATGTGCTCGGGTCCAGTGAGCTCTGCAGCCGGGGTGTCACTAGCTACCCCGACTGAATGTTTATTCAAGTCCCGCTGGCTTGATTCATTTACAAGCGGCTGACCACCACCAGGGGTGAACATGTGGAATAATTGGATGCACATTGGCTTCATTTTCAGTCCGGGCGCTCGTGTTTTACGACACTCTACTTAAGCTATCAGAAAGCGATGCGGAGGAATTAAACAATCGTAAAGTTTACGCTCACGGAGGTCGTAAAGTTCACACGAAACATGTTGAAACATTTTCCTTCTCGGAGGACGACTCCTTGCCAAGCAGCAGGCAGAGGAACACTTTAATTGGCGTATGAATATGCAAATGTGCCTCAATGCTAGACCTGAAATCAATCAAGTCGACACTGGGGGCTACTCTGACACTTGCCACCTGCACACACACTTTGTGTGGCTGAAACCTTGCCGTCTTGCCTCTTAGTTTAGCCATTAGAGGCGTTTTAAGGTGCCATCATGTTTATTTGCCTATTTACTGCTAGTAAACTACGCTGATGCATGCATAATTAAGACGGAGAATTACATCATATAGCAGGGCTGGTTTGCTAAATTGTTCAGGGGTGCGGGGGTCACATTTTCAGAAAGCTAGGGGTTGGAGAGCAGGGTTTGTTTTTTATATCTTAAAACTTATATCTTACAATATTGTAGTCAAAAATAAAAAATGAACAGAACCACTATGTTAACGCTTGTCAAAGATCTTATATATGACAGGAGCACTTCACAGTACTGCTTATAAGGACCCACTGCAAAAAACGCTAGTCACAGATCCGATATAGGACAGGAGTGCTTTGCTGTTTTTTAAGGACCTACTACAAATACACTATGCAAAGATTGTTTATATAACAGGAACATTTTTGTTTTTAAGGGCCAATTGCAAAAAAAACACTAGTCAAAGTTCATATATACAAAAGGAGTGCTCTGCTGGGAAAAAAACAGTAGTCGAAGATCTTATATATGACGGGAGTGTTCTGCTGTGTTTAAGGACCTACTAGGAAAAAACCCACACTAGTCAATGATTTGTTTTACATGACAGGAGTGCTCTGCGTTTTTAAGGACCTACTACGGTACAAAAAACACTAGTCAAAGATCCTTTATATGACAGACGCATGCTCGTGTTTTTAATGATTAGTCAAAGATCTTTTTATATTTCAAGAGCCACTGTTTTTAATGTCCTACAACAAAAACACTAATCAAAGATTGTTTATAGGACAGTAGTTCTCTTTTTTTTAAAGACCTAGTGCAAAAAAAAAACACAAGTCAGAGATTCTTTATATGACAGAAGCACAATACTGTTTTTCATGACCTTCTGCCAAAATGTTAGTCAAAGATGTTTTACGTGACAAGAGCGCCCTGCTGTTTTTGAAGTACCTACTACAAACACACTAGTCAAAGATCTTTTACATGTTTGCTATGCTGTTTTTTTTTAATGACCTGCTGCAAAAAACGCGAGTCAAAGATTTCTGTAACACAGGAGCGCTCTGCTGTTTTTAGGAATCTGCAGGAATGCGGGTCGCTCGCAAGTTTAGAACTGAACTCGCCCCCGGTCCGCCAGCTGAATAGCGCTGTCATGTCGTGT
This sequence comes from Dunckerocampus dactyliophorus, assembly GCF_027744805.1. Lineage (NCBI taxonomy): Eukaryota > Metazoa > Chordata > Actinopteri > Syngnathiformes > Syngnathidae > Dunckerocampus > Dunckerocampus dactyliophorus. Next base: position 4,210,817 of record NC_072837.1, read on the forward strand.
TTTATTATTATATCATATACTGTACTGTATAATATTACAGCGCTTAGCTTATTTTTACACTTGTGTGGCTAAAGGTTTGATGATGGTGAATTCATCTAATCGATGTTATTCTGTATTGTTTTTAAATGCACATTTATCGTGTTTACAATAGAGGACTTGCAGTGGTGGTGCATTCAAGTGCGTCTGGGCAAAAGGCCCATGTTGGGCCCCTCGTGAAGCCAACTGTGAAAGCCCCCAGGGCACATCAGTCAAAAACACCATTTGCCAAAAAGCAAAGAAGAGGTTTCGCAGTATTTAAACAAATCAACTGAAATACACATAAACACACAACTCTCTTAAACACACACACACACATTTTTTAGCATCTGTGAAGCAAAGAGCAGAGCGTTGCTGCTCCTGGAATCAGAGCAGCAGCGATGTCTGGCAGAGCTTCACATGACCACGTCAGACGTGACTGATGGGAGATGTGCATCCAGACTGTGTCCGGGTCCAGACAACCTGCACACATTCATAGAAATGCAGGGAAAACATATGCGACTTTAACGCTTCGGAGCGTATTTCTGCAGAAGTATTTAAGGCCTGCCAGCTGTGGTAGATATTTTACATTCAATATATTATCTTCTGTTTCAACTTTACAGCATATTCTTCTTACTGTTAACAAATCCCCCTGAAATGACCCTGTATATAAAAGCCTTATTCATGTCTCCCTCTATGCCATTCAAACCCATTGAACGTTTTTTCTTACTTTATTACTACTTTTTACCTAAAAAAAATGTTTAATTCTCATATCATGCCTCTTTTTTAGCAAATATGAAGAAATGAGGCACACTTGGCATTAAAAAAACAAACCCTCTTGGCCACGTAGGAGACGTGGCAGCATGCAACCATCATCCACGGTTGGAAAGTGAATGCAAAGACGTCAGCTTCCTGTCTGCTACCACATCTTAGCCCCGCCGCTCCTTTCAGACATGTTGGGAGCAGCACTTGTGGTGTCGTGAGCCAAACATAGTCGTATGATTATGTAAATCAAAGCACTTGATGTCATGGAAACTGAGAGCGCAAGGAGGCAGACAGACGTGTCGTCTTAATAGTCACATGATATAAATGATCAGTAAAGTACACTTAAAAATAGACTTGATAAAAGTGGAAGGGGTTGTTTTACAGCTACGACACCAAGGCCGGTAGTTGAAAGCATTTGTCCAGTTCAACTGACATATTGGAAATGAAGAAAAATAATAATAAAAAGATAATATTAATAATAATATAAAAGAGTTATAATAAAAAGAGTATTTTTTTATTTACTTATTTAATTTTATTTTATTATTATTATTATTTTTTTACAAACAATCAATTATGTGTATTAATAATAAAATAAAATTTTAAAAAGCAGTTGTGGGGCCACACTGACCATAAAATAATATAAAATAGAACCACAACAGAAAAAGTCCTATTTTTCTGAAAATATAAGTCAAAAATTTGTAAATCATTCAAGAATAAAGTGATAATTTGACAACAATTTTCTGAAATTTGAAAATGAAAGAGAAAAAAGTACGAATATTAGTTTTCTATTATTTTGTTGTATCAGGTTGGCAGTCATAATTTCACCCAAAATTCAACATTTTAACTCCAGAAAATTCGAAAGACTATTATATATGACTATTACTGTATATAAAAACCTTTAAAAATAAATCAATAAACATATATTTTCTTAGTTTTTAATTAATATCATGATATGTATTAATACTGCTATTTTTTCTATACAACACTACATCAAGTCAATATAATATACTGTAAATATAAGTAAATCCAAATAATAGAAATACATACTCACCAACTACTTCATTAGTTACATCTAATAAATTCAATAATTATGAATTCTGTCTTTAAGGAGATTATACTGCTCAGTTTTGATGGACATGTGCTCTACTGTGAGCGATATGGTGAGCATTGTGTGCCAGGGACAGGAGAATAAAATCAACACAGACATAAGGCTTTTTTTCCCAACTGTATTCAGATTGAAGCAACCTTTTTAAACCAATAAATAATCTCATCACTTCTTGTCCAAAGATTGTGAGATATTTACATTATAAATTAAATAGAAGAGAAGACATTCAGCACATTTTAGTTATGACAAACAAGTTGCGTGTGAAGCAGGATTTCAAAGCATGTTGCACTGCTATGCTAACGAGGTAAAAACATGGGGAGGTTTATATCCTGATATGTAAACATTGTTGTTTTAAAGTGATATATACATGAATAATGTCTCGGACGCTACGTTTGAAAGTTTTACAATCAGAAGCATTTCGCCTGCTGTGTTTCCACTGTTAGCCAAACACCGAAACTACTCTGTTTGGACAGGAAATTACCTAAAGACAAAAAAATACAAAGAACCATCAACATTATACACTAGTGAAACGCTTTCCCATGTTGCGTCAAACATTATTCCTACTCTTCTGTGCAATGGAGTTCTTAGGAGAAAGGGCGATGGAGCAACACATTCTCTTACAGCCACTGGAAATCCAAGATAGATTAACCAACAAAGCCAATAGCGCATGAGACATTCGTGCTGCAAAGATCAGCTTGATGTTTAACCAGACTCAGCACCTCGGTCGCCTCTGCAGGAAGAAGGGAATTCAGTTCACCGCCATTAAAATAACACTCTTCTCCCCATATTGTGGAAAAAACCTCGACCTTTGCCTCTTGGCTTTGTGAACATGAGTTCATGAACATTCTTGGAAAAGAGCATGCTCCAGTGTCAAGAACAATCCCTCAGCGTAGATAATATTCCCATGCTTTAGAGAATAGGACCTATCAGCATCAGATATTGTCAGCTCCCGTTGGTTATAATCACAGAGGTGGCTTTGTGTCCCTGCATCTGCTCCGCCTGCATCCTCATGTGTGTCGCCACATCGTACTGGACTCCTCCACAAGCAAGTCCGGAGTAACTCCGTAGGCTCTCTGGGTCATACAGGTGTTCCAGGGAGTACCCAGTCAATGCGTATGCCGCTTGCCTGTCTGGAGGCTGCCTCTCCTGGGATGGATAGAGCAGAAGGCTCCCTTGTGGTTGCGACGGATGCGGGGACAGATCGGTCTGCATGTAGTCTTTGGTGAGGGACAGACCAGACCTGGGGATGCCATCAGAGCTGGGGCTGCTGAGGCGAGACAGGGAGCCAGGACTGGTTGTGTTTTCATCATTGTTTTCATGAGAACCTGGCGGTTTGATCCGATGATGGAGGCGTTCAGAGGGAAGGTCGATGCTCGGGGCTCCCGGGCCTCGGCAGACCACGCTGCTGGGCATGCTGAGCTGCGACTGATGAGGTAGGGAGGAGGTAAAACACGGACTGTGAGCCTTTGTGAGGCTTGAAACGTCCAAAGGGGGTTTGTGCTGCTGCAAGCGACTCTCTTCCTCTTTGATCATCTGCTGTGTGGCACGAATGAGGGTCTCCATCTTGCTGGGCTCTCGAGGACTACCTTGGAAGTGGTCCTGGTGGTAGCGCTCACCCGAATCACTGGTGGACCCTCCGCCATCCGGAGAACTCATGACGCTGTCTTCATCCCAGTGGCCTCGTCCTATTTAAACAAGAGAAAGACATGAGTACATAGTGATAGATTACTTCCAGTCTGTATGTCTACATGGAATCGAATGGAATAGAATGTTTGCAATAGTAGTTACAAGGTATGCATTGTGAAATTACTTGGCTTTCAATTTGAGGTAATTTTTCAACAGATGGTAGCAATCGACACACTGGCAAGAGACAGCATAAACAACTTAGCATGTCCCATAATAACATTTGGAAAACAGCTACCAGGGCCATTGAGGCCAGAGCTATTTTCAGAGACAGATGGTTGCGGCCTCAACCCTAACACCTCACCGTGAAAGGCTCCGTGGTAGGACGTGATTTCGTAGCCTTCGCTGTTCTCTGCAGATGGTTTCGGTAGGGACAGCACGGAACGGGTGGCGTCCCACCACATCTCTCTCCCCGATTGGGGAGCTCCCAAAAAGTAGCGCCCGCTTTGACATCGAGCCCGATCGCAGGCGGTCGGGTGAGGGCGGGTCTGGGCGTGCGCGAGATCCTCCTCCAGCAGACCCAGACCGTAGCACAGGGAGCCCGACTCTGGATACAGTCTGTAGGCGCACGATGCCTCGGCGGCTTCGCTCGGATCTAACAACTGAGGCGAGGCCGACTCCGTCAGCGGGCTCCCTCCCCATTGGCTGTCCTGGTCTGACTCGGAACGCTCTGGGTTGAACGCTGAGAACTGCTGTAGAGACGCAAGGAAATTTTGATTGGAAGTTCTCTGGCTTGATTCCCTTCTCTAGTCTAGTCAGTTCTATAAAAGAGACTGTTTATTACCTGCGGGTAGGGTGACACTCGGGCTTTGGCCTTTGCTTGGGTCAGACGTGACTTTGTGCTCTTCCTGTCTTCATTCAGACTGTCAATGTAAGGGAAAGCAGGCTTGGTGGGGCTCATTTGGTCCAGGGACAGCTGCATTCCCTTGTATTCTGTGTCCCTTTATGCAAAATGATGGCAAACAATGTTAGAAATAGAGAAGGAAAGCCGATATTTATCCTAATATTCTGCGATGAATTGACTCTGTGAAGTGATGGGATAACATACCCTTAGTCCAGAACCCCTCTAAATGGGCGACAACTTTGTAAAATAATGCAACAATCAGGCTTCACTACACATCTTAAAATAAAGCTTGGTACTCTGCCAGCTGTCTGTCTGCTACAGACGTGGCTGCTGTAATTCTTATCTTGTTTTTCTTCAGCAAATAGGCTAACCTCGCATGATGTTGCTGTTCAAATGTGACTGTTAAGTTAGCGCAGTAGCTCACATACAGTATACAGTATATCTATGGTAGTGTTGCTAATGTTTCTGTCCTCACTTCTCACTCGTTGAACAAGTGCAGACTTACAGTGTATTTCTAAAAAGTGCACAATAGCGCTTTTTGGAGCCACACACTCTTGTCAGAGACACAGCTTATTAGCATTAAAGCTACATAGAAAACGGTGTGGTCTAAGTCGGGCTTACTAAAGGCAAACGGTCTAAATTCCAACATCAAGGCTAGATTTTGGGCGACACACTTCCAATACACGAATATCCTAACCCCAACTCTAACCTCCAAACCTTCTGAAACCCATTTAAACGTGCTGAGAAATTGTATACTGTTGGACTTTTAAAGGCTAACAGACCCAAAGATGGCGGACATGAATAATAATGATAATACGGTAAAACAGGGGTGTCACCAGACACTCAGTTCACGAGACGAGACGATACACGAGATTGGGTTTACGAGAGCAAGGCGAGATGTTAACGTTACTTTTGAGAAGTACAACTTAATTCCTTCTACGTTACACTCTTCTGCACTCTGTGTGTATGCTAGTGGCCCCGACAAAGAGGCTGTGTGACTGACAAAACGGCTCACTCCGATCATGCCGTTGTTCTATGGAACAAATGTGCAAAGGTGCTGAAACCAATGCACAGTGTGAACCCTCCTCCTGCCTGTTTGGAGGTGAGACACACATGGCAATACAGTACATTAAGGCCGGCATAATTATCGAGATTACTTTCATTTATTGTGTGATTGATTCATTAATTGATTATCGTCCCAGGCCTGGTGCCCATGAGACTTTTTTACTGAACGAGAAATCTTGCGAGACCTTGTGACACCCCTACAGTACTGTAAAGTAATCGCAATGATCATTTTCTACGATGCAGCCATTGCCACACTGTAACCAAAGGAGACCGTGGCTAATTTTCATCCAGTAGTTTTCGGGCTCGTGTAGATTTCATGTACGTGTATTTATACGTGCAAACTCGTTCACTGCTTTGGACGATTTAATCCAGCATCCTGAGGCGGAACTCAAGCCGAGGTGTCAGTGCAGGAGGGAGCGACAAGGCTCCTGTGTCAAGTGCTCAGCAAACATGAGCCTATTATAACTTATCACATCAACAGTATGTAACAGCAGCTGCCTGGCATTTTAAACCCTGCGCCCCATCGCTGACCCCGTGCAGCCACCCTCTTTAATAGAACTCTAAATACAACCCATTCTTTATGTGCAACACCTTGGGAGAAAGGCTGTGTTTGGATAGCCACCAGCGAGTGAGTGTTATTTGCTCTTGCAAGGTATAGTTGCTTTGGGGCTGCATCCTATCTGTGCCCTGCTGACTCCGTGGCTGAGCCAATAATGTCGGGCCATTGTGCAAACTCAGCTGTGTTAGCCAAATTCCACCTCGGGGTCAATGTCAGAGCACCTCAAACCACCAGTGAAACCTTCCATGTTTTTTTTTTTTTTAATGAGCCCTTGCATGTAATTGTTTTTTTTCCTTTCTAATGTTAAAATGCTGCTTAAGTTGCTTAAAATGGCATACATGCACACACTGACTAAAGAGAAACACGTGGATCAGGCAAACCTAACAACATGTGCACTAGCTGGGAGATGGCTATTGATTCCCAGTTCACCGTTCGATCGACTTTGCTTTCTTTACACTGCGGATCGATGGCCGCAATAGAGCTTTTTTGATGGGGTTCAACCCTGATGTTTGTCTTGCTGCCTCTGAGGCTCTGAGTTTGATTTGTGCTCTCATAACAACAACTTCCCTGAGCCCGCGGCTGCAGTGTTTTGTGGATTTGTTTCAAGAGGGCTACATATATAAATACACTCTATGTATGGGTGTTGTGCAGTGAGGTATTTCTCTGCTGGCCCAATTCCATTTTTTGGACGAGCTGTTTACATTTACTTTGAAGTGACCCACATTTGATATCACTGTGCTGACATTCACTGAAAAACCTGAAATAAACTGCATGGCCACACGCAGGTAAAACAACTACATGCCGGTAGTGCAGAAACAGAAGTGACATGGGCTTCGACACCAAGGGAGTAAATAAACAGAAATGGTTCAGCCTTTGTTTTCTTGTTTTTGCATGACTGTTTGCTCTAAATTTGATATATCATGGGGGCGTGTGTCACTGACATTCTAATCACGTCCTGTTAGGCAAAAATCTGATTCATATCCGATTTTTATCCATATACACTACCAGTCAAGTTTGGCCACATGCACGCTCTCATTCAGTAGCATGAGGAAGTGTGTCCAAACCAGACCTAATTTGAATCCCTGCATTCTTTTTCCCTGCGTACACTACCAGAACAGATACTCAAACCGTAGATTGGATGTAACATGAACGGGAGCGCTGCTTGTGTGTTTATACGCCATAGATTGTTGCTTGAAAACGATACATATCCAATTTATCATCTTACACTGCAGTCCCATACGCAGCTATCCTCGTCATATCTGTATTATATCCACGTATGATCACCTGTTTTCATGTATTATTTCCTCAAACGCACCACGTGCTGGTACAGAAATGTGCTATCAGATAGCGACAACACGGAAGTAAACAACCATTATAGTAAACATTATGTATATTGTATTCCTTATAGTCTATGCACCTCTGAGATTTTGCTGCTTTTGGATTTTTATATATCCGGTCCGTTTACTTACACTGCGTTCACATTGGAAGATTTGCATCGGTTTATTTGGCTCTCCGTGCATTTTTTTGTTCTGCTTACGCTGCCGTGATGTCTACCCAACACAGGCCTAAATCTGAATTGGGTCAGACAAAACAAGTCCACACAAGTGGAACACACAATGCAACTGCACCACACGGACTATGCAGGTATCAAAATAACGCTTACACGGTAACATGCATGCAAAACAATACCCGCATCTACGACACGCAAAGCATGCTGGGTAATCTTGTGGTAGCTACTCTTCACCTACCCTCCCCTTTCCAAGTACACCGTCCGTTCATTGAATATAACACATTTGAGACGTTTGAGTTAACAAAATTGCCTGACTTAAAGCATGTAGTGTAAATGCAGCCTCTGTCATAGCACGCGTTCTGATATGATGCCACTCGAGCCAGTTGCATCTCGACTGTTATTTATGTATAATTGTATAGTAACGCCATAACCATTGTCCATCCAGTCACTTTCCATAGTCACTTAACCTGCTCACGATAGATAAACTATCACGATAGGTAAACTACACCTCGGACTGGTCACCAGTCACTCACCAGACGGCCCCACGTCAATGCCAACTATGTTAAACACTACGCTACGTCTGGCTCCATAAACATCAGCTAGAATTCTTACGGCTTTAGGGTTACATCCTCGTACACAAATCACTGCGCAGACTCACGTAAGGACGTAGTTGACGCTGACTATGCAGTGGGGTCTCGACGACCTGCTGTTGTGGACGATAGTTGCGTAACTCTGCACCCACACCCATCCGCCTTGCTTGGCCAGGAACCGGTAATACTTAGTGGTGACTTGGCCCTTTACCAGCACTGAGGGGGGGATAAAAAGAATCACAGATGAAAAAGATTAGCCTGTTTGTGTGTGTAATGGTACACATGTGTCGACGCGTGTAGGTAACTCACGGAGGTGGTGGGCACAGCGGAGGTGGAAGATGTCACAGCTGTGGACGTGATGGTAAAGAGTTTTCTCAATCAGGTCTTGTGGCTCGTAACCTGTCAGCTCGGCAACCCTGCGGAGAAATAATTGCATTGGGTTTAAAAACTCCCCATATTTATTATTGTTTTAATAATATCTGGTTTTAAGTTGCCCGGTGATGCAAACTGAATTAGTGATCTTAAATGCAGTGAATAAAGCTCACCTGGAGTCAAGGAAGATGAGCTTCATGTCCAAACTGGCTCTGAACATGAACATGTTGCTGTGCAGTTTGATTTCTGTGACAGCGCTGGGGGGTAGAGAGTGTCCCACGGCCACCAGGCCCACGTTCTGGTAGCAGCCCTCAAAAGGTGCCATGTCCAAACTATACTGACGAATCTTCAGGTAGCCACTGCAGTGGATCACCTGTTGTAAAACAGCCAGTATTATATCGAAATTAGATTTGAAAACATGAAAACTACACTTTGTGTGAACGCAAATCCTGCTTTAAAAATGTTCACAGTTCTACTTTTTCATTATTGCTAATTTATGACATGAGAATACAGTATGTTGATAATAATAATAATACATTTTAAAAACTACAAAGATACTACTAATAACAATAGCATATAGTAATAATGTAAATGATTAAATCATGTAATCATTTAAAAAACAATTAATACAATGAATTCGCACCTTGTATCCACCACTGGTGAGGCCTGCGTTTCTTTTGGCCAGCACACATTTCATTCTCAGGAAAAAAGAGCGCTCCACTTCATACTCTGCAATAACAAATAAAATAAAAACACATTTTAAATACCCCATTATTTTCTGCAAATTAAAAAAAAGTTAAAGAAAAAAGTCAATTTTATAAAAAACATACATAGTAAAATTCTAAACAAAAATAGAAGAAAAAATACGACATATTAAATATAAAACGTTGCCCGTGTATTTACTGAGCCTATATAACACAAATATATCCAGAAAAAAATGTAACTAAATACTTCCAGATGTGTACATATGCTGTTGCGCTGACATTTGCGCACACTATGCGTCAATCATGCGTCACTTTAACACTGACTCTTCTGTTCCAGTGGTTGCAGCCCCTTGCCACGCTCATGACACAGTAAATAGACACGAATAATTACTTTGAATATGATTAGTTGTTGGATAATTACAATGTTTCATGTTTTTTTTTTTTTTTACCTTGTACAAAATGTGAGTGGTAGGGCTGATGTGGCGTCAGAACTGCTGTCATCTCGTCATGGTCGGCAGGGTGCACGTATTCATAAATACTGTTTCCGGTCAACTCTACCTGTGGAGAACAAGTCAAATTGTGAACACCGTCGATGGTTTAGCGCAATATAAAATGAAAAAGGCATAAATAGAATAAATAAAAATAGAAGCAGACCTGGGACAGTCCTAAGTGGACAGAAGCTGTCTCTGAAATGTACATTATTTTCCCATCTGGAGCTACAACGAATATAAAGCCGTCCAATGTCTGTGAATAAACACGAAGCAACAACAGTTACACCACATTTATTGATAATAATATGAATTAATGAGAATAATTCATCACGTTAGACCTGCAGTAAATGAGAGCCCAGCTCACGTCCAATGTTATCCAAAGATCTTGTTCGATTTGTAACACCCCAAGCTTCGCCCAAACCTGCAAAAACAAAATAAAACAATAGTAAGAATAATGACAAAACATGAATATAAAAAAACGCACAACAGTATGACTATTTTAAAAAACGAAAAAAAAACCCAGAATATCCGCAATGCAGAAATACATATGAGTAAAAATAATATTTATAAAGAAGTAAAAGGCTCACATTGTCGACCTTACTAAATGAACACAAGACGACCTCGAGTCGTCCATTTAATGGTCCTATTGAAGGAAATAGCACACAGTTTTGCGTTTACGGAGCGTGTCTATCGCGTTAAGACAGGACAGTCGTTTTTCACTAAATTACAATTAAGAGAATTATGAATAGCACAATTAAAAATAACCCTGCGCACAAGTAAACGACATAAAGTACAATATCACAATTTTTAAAATGTATTCAATAATTATTTTTGGTGGCAGGTTATTATTTTTCCATTATTAGCATACTTAGAATTTATTATCATCTTTTTTTTCTCAGGCTATATATTCTTCTGACTAAAATGAGGCCTGTATTAAAATGCCCCCATCTGTTTTCATGCGCAAAAAAAAAAAAAAATTAAATATCTATAAATCCACCGTAATGGTCCTGTCTGGGGGGGGGCTGCGTGTTATGTCGCGTGTTGATTGAATGTCATGAGCTATGTTATGTTTTTTTGTATATATAGAGCCATGGGGCCGAGCTTATATAGCACTGATGGTGTGGTTCCCTCCTGCTCGCAAGGCTTAAGGTGATTAGAAGCCCTGCAGGGCCTCGCCATAATAGCTGCGTCTTGTTCGCAGTCACGCAGCAGCGTGCAGCCTGCAGAGAGCTGCTTCACCATACAGCCAGGAAAAAAAGATGAGGATGGAGGTCTTTTTCTTGCTCCTCGATCAATGTCATATAGGGCATTTAGTCTTCATGCACTGATGGTATAATGCATTTTTTTCCATACGCCATTGCTGTATTAAAAAACGGTTACGTTTTGATTGACACCACCAGAGATGTTTTGTTGTTCCATGAATGCCTGTCTTTCAAAATCTAGCATTATTGTCTGTTTTTTTAAAATATATTTCTAGTATTGGGCCTTGTTGTATTAGAATAAGTGTCTATATTATTATTTTTAAAGTATTGTATTGAGTTTTCTCATGTCTTTGTTGGTGTTAATTGTTTTTTTTAAATATAAACGTGGGGGGAAAACTAAACTGTGGCTGCAGGAATAATATATAAAACGTGAATACAATGAATGGGTGCATGGTGGCTCACCCTGCGGGAAGACTATCCTCATCTTCAGGTAGCTTGTGGTCAGTCTAATGATGGACGCTTTGTCCAGTTGGGATGTGATGGCCGACGGTAAAGGCAGCATTTTGGCCAGTTCATAAAATTCACTGTTCTCCTTTTCCCGTCTAGTCCTTGCTGCCGTTTTGGACTTCTCCTTCATTTCTGTGCTGGTGGTCACTGGTGGCTCTTGGCTTGCATGCGGCTATGTTGCTCCTTCACATCAGCCTCTTCGTCATGGTGACTGTATTCTTTTTTTAATTGCTCTTGTCGAGAGGAAAGGTGTGCATTAAATATCGAATCCAGTGTGTTTGGTATTCCTTAGATGGGCTGTAAAGTCATGCATCCTAAGTGGCGGCTTGCATCCATCACCTGCAGCATAGAAACACAATATTATTGCTGCACCTGTGCGTTGCATGTTATTTAAAGTGCACGTGTGTATGGAGAAAAACAGGAATTTACATTATAAATGTTTTTTTTTTTTCTATAAAACACAACAATATAGCCCATGTCAAATCTCCAAATTGTAATACAGAAAAACAGTAAAGGTGTGGCGGGTAATATATGAAAAGAAACACTGAAATATAAAAAAATAAAAATAAAAATATCCCATTATCGTAAAATACACTCTATTTATTTTACTCAAATATTGCAATAAAAATAACATACACACACATTCGCTGATATACAAATATATTTTGTTAAAAAAACGCAATAATTGATATAGTTTAAAGGTGTATAAATAAGTTAATTTGGAATAAAAACAGCATCAGCAATGGTCGTCTACTTGGCATGGTTGCCGAGCAAGACGGTCCCTCGTCATGTGAATCGATCTTACAGCGCAGCCTGCTGGGAATTTCACCTGTCCTGATCCAGGTTGGCCGAGTCGTCCCAGTTAAGTTCCCCCCTCTTTTCAGCTCCTCCTGGAGTTCCACCTGGAAAGGCGAACACGGGGCCGTGCGCTGCATACACCTCCCCAAATTATAGGGACGCGCAACGAGTGGCATTCGTGCCCCAAACAAGCCTCCTCTCCTCCACTTCCTCAACGTCCCTCTCAGGAGCGGCTCCGGGCACGCCCCCTCCTCGCTCTGATTGGCCCCAAGCCCTGAACCCCCGTTTCTGATTGGATACTTCCTCGTGGGCGTCAGCGTTAAATGCTGCAAAGCGCGTTCACGACACTTGTGGCCATGTCACATCAGCACACGAGTGAGATTATCTTGACTTTTTTTTTTTTTTTTTTTTAGTATTTTTGTCATTATGTGGAATAAATAAATAAATACATGTGCAACAGGGGGAACTGGCGACTATAAAGGCTTTAAAAGCACGTCCTGTTATTAAAGGAGGGAAACATAAATAAGTGAGCATGATTCATACCTCATTTAATGAGCTTATTATTATTCATATGTATGCGTACTAATCGTGGTTGTTAGTGATGGAACTGGACCTGTGCAATAATAAAGAAAGCCAGCATTTTGTCACACGAGCATCGAGAAAATGTATAAAATATACTAGCATCATCAGTACGAAGAATAACAAAAATGTACAAATGTAACAGCAAACTCTTGACACGTGCGCGCACTTTTTCAAATATAACCTCATGCGAATACATCGTTCAACACGCACGTACTGTATATGTCCCAACCACGTGTTTTGTCTTATGCAGTTGGATTGTTGCGTGTAACAATACGTGCGATTTTAAATTTGCAATGTAAATCTTAAAAGTGGCTCACTATTATCCACCACATAAGACATTGTAATCCTGCAATATGCATAATTGAACTCTTGGCATAACCTTGTTTATGTAGTTGGGTTGTTGTGTGTAACAAGTGTAACATGACGCATGCATGCAATTTTAAGTTTGCGATATAAATGTTAGTTGTTGCACACACTGAGTTGCACACTGATACCCACCACATCAAAAAAAAAAAACTAACCTTGAATGGTATGAATAATTTAACCTCTGATTTTAATGTCACAACCTTGTTTTGTCTCCTGCAGTTGGGTTGTTGTGTGTAACGAGTGCTACATATTCACTTTGAAGTTTGCAATAGAAAGCTTAAAGTCACACCACATCAAATAATGCACTCTTGTAATCTATACACGATTTAACTTCATATTTTAACGTCACAAACGCTTGCTATGCCGTTTTGATGGGTTACAAGTGTAATGCAATCAATCTGTTTGCAATGTACAGTACGGTCAATCTTAAAGCAGCATAGCCACCACATAAAACAATATCATATCATATTGCAGACATGTCTCATTAGACCTCTGATTTTAAAGTTAATTTTGAGTTGTTGTTTTTTTTTGCCTTCAAAGTCTGAAATGCAAAAGAGTATGGAGACAGTGTGGGCCGGGTCCGGATCCCCTGCACTATAGCTGGGCCTCCGGCAAACACGTTTATGTGAGGATTAATTTCCACGGCGGGAATCAGATGAGAGCGCCGCTGTGCATGGACATTTTTAATTAGATAGCTGGCGCTCAGATGGAGAGATGGTGTGTGAGCACGGGGAGGGGGTGAGTGGAGGTGGAGGGGAAGGTGGAGGGGGGAGGGGGGTCTGTGACGGGGGCGCGGACGCATGATGGTGAGCTCATTACGCACATAATTAGCCCTGAAATTGATGCTGCATTGTGCCATAATTGGAGATTTCTCCTTCTGCCTCATTCTACACTTGTGCGCATGCGCGGGTGCACCTCGTTAAATGACTTCTACTGGTCTCGCAAGGATTCACCCCCTTTATTATTTTCTCATTTCTGTCACATAAATCAAACCATAAATTGGAAATTAGAAGAAGGCCCTGCTGATGCTGAGTGGACGAATGATTATTTCTTTGGCTACACGTCCACTCGTGCTCAACTCATTCTTTTTTATCAGAATATTTTTTTCCCATAATATTTTGACTTTATTGTATTTTTTCTAGCCTAATATTATCACTGTAGTTTTATTTCTTTCACTTATTTTTTCTTGAATATTTTAATTTTTAAAATAAAATGTGTTCCCTCCTATTGTTCAACTTTATTCTTGTAAAACTACGACTTTTGTCTCGCAAGCTTACCACTTGTTTCCCTTCATATTATGCTGTAATTCTCCTAATATCTAAATTTTATTCTCAAAAAATTAATGCTTTTTTCTTGTTTTCTTGTTTAAGTGTTTAAAAAAAAAAAAATTCCAATAGCCAGTAAAATAACAGCCACAGGCCGCAAATGGCCCTCAGGTCACACTTTGGACACACCTGATGTGAATACATTTACACTGTCAATTGTGTGCCAAAGCAACAGGTAGCGCTGTGACCCAGAACCATAATGCCATTTTAGAAAAAGAAAATTGATCCTGAATATCAGACTTAAAAATAAAAATCATGTATGTATTATTGTGTATTTATTTATTTTATTTTATTTAACTATTTATCTGTGATTGTGCAACTAATATAATATATTATTATTATTATTATTATTATTATTACTATTGAATAAATATATATATGTTATATTTAATTTTTTGAATTTGTTTTTCAAGTAACATCAATCAGTAGTTTTTGAAAACAGCTAGTTGATTGTTGACCCCCCCCGTCCCCCCCCCAAAAATAGTTAAAATATATATTTTGTAAAATATGCTTTAGTCAGCATGGCTGTTATGGCCACAAATCCCTCCGCTGCCGCGCTAATATCCCTGCTAATTTCTTACATGACTCACAGGTCATAGGTCACCCTAGTGAGTTGACTTCACTAGGTTCCTCACGATGCAAATGATTTGTTCCGGTTGCTTTTCCAAGCCCACTGAGCTGGCTGTTCTAAAAACAGTATTTTTTCTGATAAACAAAGCTGCGTCGGCAGGCTGAAAAGAGGTCGTATGAGCTGCAGGAGGCGGCCGCGTGGCTGAAGATTCACTCTCCCTGGACGTCCTGTTAGTGTCCCACCGCGGGGGAGCTTGCCTTGCTGCTTGTCCAATCCCACCCCCTCCACCCCTCTCCCTGTTTTGATTGTGTTTTTACAAATCGTGCTTCCCAGCAGGAGTCCACACCTGACATATCTGCCCAGCACGAGGGAGAAGCGATGGTATGGTGTATGAAGGTTATTTATCTTTATGTGTGCCTGTGTGTGGTTGTATTTGGTCTTAGAACGCACACAGAACAATGAAAAAGTCTGTTCCTGCACTCTGTGTGTATGCTACCCGCCCCGCCTCCACCCACCGAGACAAAGACTGTATGACCGACAAAAGGGCTCTCTCCGTTCATGCCGTTGTTTTATGCCAAGCGTGGACCCTCTCTTCTTCCTGCCAGTTTGGAGTCGAGAGACGAGGAAAACACAACGCATGCACATGGCAATGTATGGAGGCCAGCAAAGTCAAGGTCATTTTCATTTATTGTGTGATTAATTCATTTCTTTTTTTATCGTCCCAGGCCTAGTGCCAATCGTGTCAGTTTTGGATCTCACGAGATCTTTGACACCGCTATTCTCTTTCCTTCCTTTCGAACACCGTGCCGTGCGCTGATGGGCATTCAAGTGCGCTGGTATTTCTGAGAAACAGAACTTGTCGCAAAGTATGAAGGTAGCGTCTGTCCCAATAGGACTGTAATATAAAGGTAGGAACCTCCCTCCAGTCAACACGTTTTCAGTAAACTTAAAAGTAGGGACGTCCGATATTATCCGATGGATATAAATACTTTATATATATATAAATACTATATATAAATACTTTATAAATACTTTATTTACCTCCAAGAGAAATCCGCAATCTCCAAGCGTTCGGTAACTTCTATTATCATGGGAAACGTGAATTCACTACGGAACAAGATTGCCGAGCTGACAAAGAGCGTCGGGACCTTCAGGGATTGCAGCTTATTGGCTTCATGAAACATGGCTAACAGCTAGCGTCCCAGATGCTAACGTGGGGGGCTGGCGGACTTTAGCGCAGTCAGAGCGGACAAGGACACGAGAGCCTGTGGAAAGCGCAAATGAGATGAGCTCGCACTGTTTAAACAACTGGATGTGTCATCTGTACAGCATTTATAAATCGGTTTTCATTATTGGGAAAAAACCCGATACCGATATCTACGATATCACGTGTTTATGCCAATATCGAGCATAAAAAAGTGATGTTAAACGTTCATTTATCCATCATTTGTCATTTATATGTATTTCACATTGTTTTCTGCATGTAAAACTACCATTATTCTCCATAAAATGTTTTTTATTCATATTTTTGAGTGTCTGGAACGGGTTTATTGCATTTGCAATATTTGCAGTGACGAATTGGTTTTGTAGGTTTCTGATTTCCTTGGACCTTTTTGAACGAATTCATGATGAAAATTGAGGTTCCTATACTATAAAATCAATATCCTCATACATGCTCCTCATAAGATGATTCAGGGCTGGCATATGAATATTACACTGCCAGATACTGTAATGCTAGCATAAACATAGCGCTAATATGCCATGGTGTCCTGGCTGGTCCACAAATACAGTGTACCTTCTAAGGTCTGGTCGACACTTGAAACAATTTTTCCGACCGGACAGTCACCATCATAAATCCGTAAGTAAGATTTATATTTTCTGAACGGTCATGCAAGTGTAAAAGTAAGTCAAGCACTGTTAATATTTAAACATGAAAACATTGCCAATGTAATGCAAAAGCTTGCTTTGCCGATGCGACTCACGCATCTCAATCAGTGGCTCTTGATTGTCATACAAGTGTAAAAAGAAGTTAACCGCTGTTGTAATTAAGATGCGCTCTCTACCGTCAGTGTGCTAACAAGTGACGACGCATAGGCCGACGCGAGAGTCGCAAACTTCACGGAACTTTCTTCTTCTCTTGTTTGGGAACAGGTGTCGCAAAAGACAAAGACAGAGCAAAACATGCAGTAGATGTTGACATTTTGACGTCATGCATGACAACCTAGCGCCCCCAAATGTTGTCATTTTACAGGCGGAGAGCCTTGGACTGTTGGCATTCCATTGTATTTAGTTACTTGTAGTTACTTTTTAATGAAAATAATGGCCTACCACTTCCTGCTCTGCGTTTTTGGTCCAGCATTGGCCCGACTTTGAGCGTAAACTTGAAATTCTTGTGAGATCCTGCTGCTCACACGATGCCTTGTGCATATGAATGCATCTGTTGACCTACAGTGTCACATCACTTGCACAACGTGTTCCTATGTTGCACTTGTAAGCTCATGATGAAGAGGTGGGCATAAGCTAACGAGACGTTAGTGGAGGATGTGAAGAGAATTCATTCCAGTGAAAAGAGAATGAGAGCAAAGCGCCATGTTGAGTTCCACTCTGTGCTCTGAGATTGGAACAGTTGGGAATATGTAAACAGGCTGCCTGTGTGACCGAAGCTGTGTTCTGTGAGTTTTTACTGCCTCCATTTCCACCAAACGACTCAAATGTTGTTGAGAATTCCCTGTTCAATGCAACACTTGGCTTCTCCTCCAGCCATTTTATTTGGGGAGTGGTGTTTGGAAATGTCCTCTAATATGTTATTTTCCTCACATTAGCAGTGACTCTCAGCCACCTATTGTGGTTGTGTGTGTGTGTGTGTGTGTGTGTGTGTGTGTGTGTGTGTGTGTGTGTGTGTGCGCCAGCCAGGCCCTCCAATGAGCCCATCTGCTGTGTGCAAGCGTTAATTAAGCACGCTGCCATTTCCTACGTGCAGGCTCCATTTGAAGTTGCTTAGAGTGCACGAGTCAGACGCGCAAGTTCATCAAAATGCTAATTCCGCCCAAATTAAAGTTGTGATTAACATTACACAGTTTCCTTCCTGGGCGGACAAATTGATCCCTCCGTGAACTCTTCTCTCCTTCTGCGGGAGCAACGAGTGTCTCGGGGGGGGTGAGGAAGGAGATACTTTCCTCGGGGGTGCTCTTGTCCTCGTAGCCAAAGTGCAAAGACAACACAAATGTCCACATGGATCTTGAAGATAATTCTTTACTTTTCTCAAGACACAGTCTCTTTTTTTTCTAACAAAGAAAAATGTATTTTTTTCCTTACATTTCTCACGATTTAGCGTCTCCCCTGCTGTGCCTCACCTTTTTTGGGGGGTCAAAACAACAACAAAAAGTCTTCAAGCAGCTGTGCATCTGCTGAAGTCCACTGTTAAAACAACTAAACAATGCAAAAACCAAACCTTTTTCTTTATTTTTCTTAAACTGCTGCTCCTCCCCCACCCTGAAAAAGTATTTTCTCTTTATTTTTATTTGCCTGACATCCTCTGGAAATAGAAAATTTGTTTTTCTTTATTTTTCTCAAGCATCTAAGCCTTCACTGAAGATGTCCGATAATTGAAAAAAAACAAACATTTCACGCTGCTGTGGAAAAAACTATATTTGACAAGTTTTTGGTAATAATAATATTTGATCAATCTGCTGGACCTACACCTGCCCTGAAAAAGTGTTCTGTCTTTATTTTTCTCAAGCACTTGAGCCTGAAGTCCTCTGAAGTCATCTGTGGGGAAAAAAAAACATTTAAAAGAATTATTTGATTTTTCTTCATTTTTCTCAATATGCTGAGCCTTCTCTGAGGTCCTAATTAATAATTTTTTAAAAATCCTCAGACGGCAGCACCTACCCTACCCTCTTTATTATTTTCAGGCATTTAAGCCTCCCCTGAAGTCCATTTTTCTTTATTTTTCCTCCTCTGAAGTCTTAAGAAAATGCATTTACCTCGAGCTGCTGGGGTCCTCCAGTAATGAAAATAACAATAATCATTTTCTTAATTATTCTGAAGCTGCTTCACCTCCCTTTATACATTACACTTACTGGCCACAGCTGCTCCTGGCACAACTGTAACGCTTGTTTTGTGATAAAATCATGTATTAGTAGAAGCTCTCAGTAATGACACATGAACGCATAATGGATTATTTTTATTGCCGTTAGTGGAGAGCAGTGTCATTTTTGTGTGTCCCTTTTAATTACCATGAAAAAACTAAAACAAGTAAAACAACAGTGGGGATCAAATCATGTGAAAGGAGTATTTAATAACACCAGAAGTGTAACTAAAAAGAGCTTTTAACAACGACTTGAACAGTCTTTATCTCATTAAAATGTTGGATAATTGTGTTCTGTTCATTTTTTTTTTTTTTTAAACATCCACACACGTCCCTGCTGTCAACAAGCTGTGAAAATGTTAACCACAAAATAAATCTGTAATGTTGAAAAGCGGATTAGTATCATCTCTGGCTGGGCTATGTGTATTAATTCATGAGAGCCAATCATTGCACCATATGTTCCCGCTAGAGCAGAGGGGGTGCCGTATGCATTTGTGTTAAAACAACAGCAGCTTGACATTCCCGATGGGCAAATGACAAAGGAGGACTTATTTGCGTACGCACTATAGTCACACACACACGCGTATGAAGTTCTTGCGGTAATGAAAGCCCCTGACGTTCATCACTCAGTCTTAGCAGTGGTTATTGAGGCATTAAATATGTCTACACAGGGCTCAGTGAAAGGCTGCCAGATCACTGTTCTCCTCTGAGAGGGGGCTCTGTTTGCATACAGACAGCTTGGCTGGGTAGGTGTGGGGGGGGAGTTGAGGCATACGTGCGCCGAATGGAGCCTGGGAGTCATAACTGGGTGCCCACCACTCCGGCGTTAGTGCCATTATGGGATGTCAGTGCGGGAGAACCGCAGCTCTTCAGCGGGATTACGGGAGATTCTAGCTGGAAATTGAGTGGAATTGGAAATGTGGTCGTACGCGTCTGTCGGCGATGTGTGTGCAGACACACACACTGACGCAGATTTAAGTAGAACTTTTAAGTCCACTTTAGCATGGTACATTAGTGTTGTTTAAATGTGTGAAGAAGGCCGCCCGAATCGCTAAATACGTCTGCTTTTTTGGTACCTCAATGGTGGTCTTTTGGTGTCAGAAGTTGTTCGGCAAACTACTTTTTTCTGGCACTTGATAATTAACGCTAGTCTATTGCTATTCTATCACAACAGATAATGATACAATACTTTCCTGTATTGATATCTTGTCCCACCCCTTGCACCAATCGCGGCTGTCTGGTAATACAGTTCGTCCATTGGTCGACATTTGGTTTCAGAAGTTGCATGCTGACGTGACTAATCTCATTGGCCTTTAAAACAAGTTCTTTCCTGGCTTTTTCATCTCCCATGCAGGATGGCTTGTTAGAAATCCACCAAAATTCCCACTCTGGAGATATTATGCCGATGCTGATCTCACATATGTGATCTCACACATCTAATTATCGTAAATTCCAGACTATTAAGTGCACGTGAATATGAGCCAAATTTAAGGATTTTTTTTGTTGTATATGTATGTGTATATATATATATATATATATATATATATATATATATATATATATATATATATATATATATATATATATATATATATATATATAGGCCACACAAGCTGCAGGTGCAGGATAATTACCCTGAAAGTCACACTATAAACCTTGCAATCCTACCTACACTCTATGTTCCCAGCGTCACTAGCTTTAGCTCCGATGAGTGTAGTACAGACGTCCCTCGCTACATCGCAGTTCGAACATCGCGCTCTCACTCTGTTGTGGTTTTTCAAAAATTAATGAATAGATAATTGATCACTGTCTTGTGGTTGAATTGGTTGAATTCGAATTAGTCAAAACATGCATATATATATATATATATATATATAAGCAAATTGTACGTTTTCTATCATAAAAATGGCTAAATGAACCAAAATACAAATAGAAGATGATATATGTAGTGTAATATTTGTGTGCACCTTTAAGAGGCGGGGCCTGGGAAGTGGTGTGTGTGATGTCAGCTGAGTTGCTGGGTGTTTGCATGGTTAGCAGAGTGGAGAGTGCCAGTGACTGGCGTGAGTTGTGGCTGACAGCAGCTCCTGTGTGACTGTTCACAGCATATGTGTTTTCTGCGCCACTATTATGTCTAAGATTGTGTAATACAAGTGTAAAAGTGACTATGTGTTGGTATTTTACTGTAGGTCTAGAGGGTTCTATGAATGTTAAAAAATATTTTTTAGACATTCTTAAACGGTTTTTCTATGTTCTCACTACGACAATATTCTATTTATAAATAAGGATTCCTACTTCGTGTAAATTCACTTATCGCGGTCAGGTATGGAACCAATTAGCCGCAATAAACGAGGGACGACTGTAACTCGACACTTGATCAAACTTACTTAAGATTTGTCACATCAAAACGCGATCACTGCATAAGACTTGAAACCATGATATGTGCGTCAACTCGACTGCTTGTAGTTTTGTTATTTTAAACATTGACTATCAGATGTTTACACATGGCCTGTACAATCAAAGGCTACAAGGAAAAACCCTTGTCATGATACGGCAGGCATAGGCAAGCACAGCCTGTAAGCCACACGAGGATTTACTGTTCCTAACAGTACCGTGACAAGCTGAACTGGACCGTACCACTTGTTGCAAACATGGCTTCACAGCCACGCTCCAACAGACACACGTGCAGCTTTTAAACAAACATTTTACGACAACTTTCTTTCAATCGCTGCTTCTAAACATAGCCCGCCGTGGGCTTTTCGCAGCAAACGCCTCATCAACCAGCTCACAGCGTGATGGCAAAATGCAAAACAGCAGCGGTGCGCACCTCAGCAAGCTCCACCGGCCCCGTGCGCACGTTTGCATATAAAATGTGGCGGTTTGCTGTGTGTACAAAAGCAAATTCCCTTCATGCAGCATTACACATTTGAATTGCATTGAAATGAAGCAAATCCACAATAAAAGACTGAACGAATGATAATAGAATGAGTAGAGTGTATGCATTCTTCTCCAAAAACACTTATATTTACCTTGCGTAATAACACTGTAGTCTAAATACGTCTTGTCCGTGTTCCTACAGCAGCTTCCACGTAAGAAAAAGCCTTGCAGGTCAGCCGAGTCCATTCTAATGGGCTTTGGCCGGGGTCACACACCCCTGTGTGGGTGACTCTCCTGCGTCCATAAAACAAACATGCGGGGTGCGACCCTGGTCAGGGTGAACATTAACACCCAGCCACTGGCCCAGCAGGTCAGCCAGGGGTCAGCAGCCTGTGGTGGACAAGAAGGATGGGGATCACTCTTCCATCCTGGCAGCCAGTCAGGCTGCTACACTACCCTAATCTGTCTGTTTGACAGATTAAAGCAACAGTACGTAACAACGTCACTTTAACGTAACTGCTTTAAAATCGTGTCGGTGTTAAACTGGCTTTCAGTGAAGAAGACTATAGTCTCTGTCATTGCCATGGCAACTCTGCATCACCTCTTTTGTGGTGGACCAGCCAGGACATCTCCGGTGCATTATGCAAAATGTTGGCAAAACTTTTTGTGGAAAACTGGGGCGTTCAAAAACCGAGGTTCCACTGTATAAACAATTGGATGACTGAGCGGAATATGTTGCGGGAGTTTACAGTCATGTTTTTCTAGCTAAAGTGGAGCGCGGAATGTTTTGTCCATATTCAGTAACAATTTTTATTCACGTATATCTTCTCAACTGACAATACTACTGTATATACATGAAACTTAGATATATTATAGCAGTATACATTTACTGTCCACTGAGAATGACTCAACAGACAGCCATTACTGTCTGTTGTTTGAGTTACGGTGGAACCTCGGTTTTTGCTATTAGTCCGTGCCAAAAGGTCCGTCTAAAACTGAATCGTATGAAAACTGATTCGTTGGCGCACACAGTCAGGAGATCGAGAAGACGTGGGTTCGAATCTCCGCTTGGGCGTCTCTGTATGGAGTTGGTATGTTCTCCCCGAGCATGCGTGGGTTTTCTCCGGGTACTCCGGTCTCCTCCCACATTCCACAAATATGCATGTTAGGTTAATTCAACTCTAAATTGTCCAGAGGCATGAATGTGAGCATGAATGGTTGTTTGTCGATATATGCTCTGCCTTTGGCTGGCGAACAGTCCAGGGTGGACTGGGATAGACTCTGGCACACTCCCGCGACCCTAATGACGATAAGCGGCTAGAAAATGGATGGATGGAAGTATTATGTAGTATTCTGGCCCTGAGGCATCAGTAATGATAGCAAACATTGATGAGACATGACATTAGATTACATTAACACTGAATGAAGTGAGCCATAGCATGTCCGACATGATAGAGTGAAAAAAGTTCTCCCGTTTTAAAGTTTTTGGATTCTTATTTTGTCCTGCTTCCCCACTCCGTTTGAAACCTTTTCTTAAGCTTAGAATAGATAAATTTGAGGCTAACCAGTTAGCTCACTAGCATGCTATGCTAGCCATGGCTGTCTCTTGTGTCCCTGTAGTGATCCCGTAGCCTGTGCGTTAGCAATGTGTTGTAAACAAAAAATAATAGGAGTGTAAAGATGATTATCTATATATATGTTTTCTATTTCAAACAGGTTTTCTATGCTCTAACTATGAAAATATTCCATTTATTAATACTGAATCCTACTTGGTGGAAATTCACTTATCGTTGTCGGATCTGCAACCAATTAACCGCTATAAATGAGGGACAACTGTATGTCCAAGTTTCATTTCTATAGCATCGTATCTTGAGAAGGTAGAACAAAATGATGTGATGGGTGTACTTGCTTTTGTGAGATACTTTCGTTTGCGTGTTGATATCTCTATCTTATTTGGAAAGGATGCCACTTCCTTTTAATACAATATAATTGTGAAACAGCTTATACAGTATACTTGACACAGGCTATTGTGTGATGGCAGGGCTGACTAATGTGAGCTAGCAAGCTAAGTCCAATAAAGGGCGTTTGTGCACCTCGTGTGAACTATAGCCAGTGTAACATAAGACGTCTACAAAGACTTATATGGAGGCCAATTAATGGCAGCCAGTCAAGCATATAGCTTTAAAGTTTGCCATGTTTTGCACTGATATACTATAGTGATCCCTGTCAGCTCAACTCACATCAACCCATTCTCTTTTTATTTCTCACTTGTTGTTCCCCTGCTAATGTGAACAATGATTTATCTGTCCTATAAAACATCCCCCTGCTGCAATTAGGCTGGCGTAGATCACATTCTCGCTTCCACAGTGACCAGACAACGCCATAAGGCTCGGGGTCGTCTCATTGGCATCAGAAGATGCTTCCCCGGATGGATTTATATGTGCCTCCCGCTCTGCCTCGCCGCCGGTGATTGAATGTCTGTGTGCATGTGCTGAGCCGACGCTGTGTGAATGCGTCCGGGGACTCATAAGGCGGCTTTGAATTAGGCATGAGATTGGCTGAAGGTGTGTGACTGCCAGTGCTTTATGGTGTAAGAGCGTGTTAATAGTGAATGAGACATACGTGGTCTCATATGGGAGGAAAGAAATGATTGGGAGAAAAGGCAGAGTGGTGTTTTGCATACTGGAAGGTGAATAAGTCAAAACATATGTTGCACATTTCAATATTTAGTCATTTTAGTGGTATCACCGTCCACTTGCACACAGTGAAATCAAATCTGGGAAAAGTTCACCCAATCTTTTTCATGGCGCAGCTTTATACCTACGGCTTTAAACACCACGCACGCCATAAAACACGAGCTGGAGAGTTGTGGGAGACATAAAAGGAGCTCCTTTTAATGTAATATTGATTTACAAACCGCCACCCAGTCACGGGTTGTTACGCTGGGCCCGTAAAAGGGTTGCGCGGGGGGTTGCTCAACTTGGAGCCATGACTCGGGGAAAGTTTGAGACCCGCAGGCACTGGTTTTGGGTGTCCTCAAGTCTAGACAGTAGCATGAGCTTCAACAATGGACAGACACAGCGCATATTTACAGTATACAAATGATGTAGGTCCAATTAACCGCAATATCAAATCAAGATACAGATCTCCAAGCTTCAGCACATGTTGATTAGTGCAATTACAACAATCATCAAGTGTTTTCACAACAGGGAACATTTGACTCATTTCTTTAGTGGGTCTATAAAAAGGAAATAAGCACAGATTGAAAACGGGGTTTGCGCCACAGTACATCTTTAGAAAATGAAACAATAGCAGTACAGTATATAGTCAGTGACTACAGAAAAGCACATATCTCCAATACACAAAGGAAGATGTTTTTTTGTTGTTGTTTTTGGGATTAAAAAGATAAAAAGAAAAATCTAAATTTTCTGTTTTTGAGTCATTTTTCTGTCATTTTGCTGCATTTTGGATTTCGGGGTAGTTAATTCAGTGATATTATATTTTGTAAAATATATATATATATATATATATTAGTCATTATTATTGGATTATTACCTATTAATGAATTTATAATTTCCTACAATTTGGCAGTTATTTGAAAATATTTTTAAAATGATTATAAATATACTGTTTAATATTTAATATTTAACATTTAATATATACAGCATATTTAAAAATATAGCATATAACAAGCGTGTCCAAACTTTTTCCACCAAGTTTTTTTCATAAAGGCTTAAAAAAAACTGTACAGTCGTCCTGAGCAATATCGCAGTTCGGTTATCGTGCCCTAACAGATTTTCAGAAATGAATGATTTAATAAATGGTTGCTGTTTGGTGGTAGACTATGGTCTATTATGAAGTCAAACATATTGGAATACAAGTGATGTGTAGTATTCTGGTCACTAAGCGGCCTAAACTTTACATTACATTACGTTACCGTGACACAGCATGAAGTCAGCTATGGCATGTCCGACATGATAGAGTGAAAAAAAGTTCTCCTCCCATTCCATGTGGAAGTGGTAGGATTTTGCCGTCTTACGTTTAGAAGAAATCAATTTGATGGTAACTGGTTAGCTCGCTAGGCCGTCTTGAGTCCCTGCCGCCTAAGAGTTGCGCACGGTGATGTAAACAATGAATAATAGGAGCGTGAAGGTGACTGTAGGTGTGTTATTTCATGTCGACAGGGCTCTAATAATGTTAAAACACGTATTTAGAAAGCCACAAACAGGTTTTCTACCTCCGAAAATATTAAATTTATTAACATTGAATCCTGTATCGTGGAAATTCATTTTATCGGGGTTGGGTCTGGAGCCAGTTAACCGCGACAAACGAGGGACGTCTGTATGTATGTTTCAAGACAAAGCTTTGTTTCGTTACCAGTTGTTATCATCAGAATTTCAGCTTCTTCTCCTTCCATTTTGCCTTTTTGCTCTATTTTTCCCATTGTTGCTGTTTTTTTTTTATTTCCACAATGAGCCAACAATAAAACAAGCTGTGGGCCGCCAACAAACCCCCCCCCCCCCCCCCCCCCCCGGGCCGCACTATGGGCACCCCTGGCATTTATGACTATTTTGGAAAAAGTTGATTTCAAATGATCAAGTTGTTATTATTATTTATTTTATTTGTTTCATCTAAAATAAAACTTTAGATATCAATATAAGATTGATGCAAAAAATAATTAAAAAGAACGATTTTCTAATTTGAAAATGAGTTACACCTGCTCCCAGTAGTTTACAATAATATATATTTTATTTATTTATGCATGTACAGTTGCCTCGTGTCTTAAATATGTGCATTCATGTAAAAATATCTCAATGTTGTGATATTCTCTAGTCTATTCTACTATAAGCCTGTTCTGCTCACTTTACAGTGGAGGCCCACTGACCTGGCCTCATGCGCTCATGGAGGCATGCAAGATGCTGCAACAAATATGGCTTCCATTTACATTTCATCCCACCTTCAGGCTAAACGCTTCCATGTGCGATCACGCCACGAGGGAGACCGTGTGTTCCATATTGTCGACAAGCGCTTTATTTATATGCTTTCTATACAAATATGTCGTTATTTGAGATTCATTTATAGGCAGTAGCCCACTATAAACAGCAACTGGCAACAATAACAACCTCTCCCGTGTGTCATGCAAATCTGCGAAGGGGTTCACCTCGCTCTTCACGCTCTTGTTTTCTCTGCGGGCACAATAGCATTTCCATTTCATGAGCTCGCTAACCTTTTTTCCCCCGCGCCCCCTTTCGCATTGACTTGTCACCAGGCTGATTTAGTGGAGCGGTCATTTCCATGCAGGCCGCTGGCTTGCAGACGCTGTCCCTTTGCTTGCAGATGAATATTTACATGGCAGTTAACAGGTGGCGAGTAGTTTAATGGCGGTAATAGCTCCATGGCACGTGGAGCATGAGCGGAAGTATTTTACTCGGGGTTGTCCCACTCCTGCAACGATGCATCCCTGGGGATGCATATGCATGCGAAGCTGTGTGTTTAATGCGTGTGCAACATATTTCACACATTCAGTGCAATATTGTTTTTTTTTCCATTTTATATCTATTATGTTTTTATTGATGATTCAAATAACAAGTAATCCTTCTTTGCGTGTTTTTATAAATACTTTTAAGTAGTAGCAATAATGATTTTGCAACTTTTATGATTAATTTTTTATGATCTAAGCAAAATTAGGGGTTATCGGCCGTCCGACAGCCGTGCAAAGTGTTGGAATGTTCCGCAAACAGGAACAGATGCATTTCCACTTCAAGCCCCTCCCCCTCACTCTGGCACATGACATCACCACATATGGTCGCAGTGATTGTTCTCTCATTATGGAGGGGGGGGGCGGAGGGTGACTGGTTGAGTGGTAATAATGGGGAAGGCTTGGAGCAACAAGCGTCATGTTTTCCCCGAGCAAAATACATGAAGCCACATGTACATGTGTGTACATGTGTGTACATGTGTGTACATGTGTGTACATGTTTGTACATGTGTCTATGGGGCGACTGTGGGTTGCATTTTTTTCCCACTCGCCTAAGGCTTAGGCATCTAGAGAAAACCAAAAATCAACCTTGGCAATTTTATTTGACCGTTTCACATGTTTAAGTTGATTATTATTACAGATTTGCTCAGAATTCTATTAAATCTACTGGCTAGTCATGCACGTGATTACAAAAACACACATTTGCAAGAGATGCAAAGGCCTTCATAGGGCAAGGAGCCTAGAACCATGTGATTTCTCCCAGCCAATCAGTGAAGACAGCTAATAACATTCATGAAAAAGTTAGCGTTAATTAAATAAATGGAAGACGTTTATATTTGCCACTGAGTATTAGAGACACGTTGACAAAAAAAAAAAAATTGAGATTCCGAGAATAAAGTCGTACATTTACGTGAAAAATGTCAGAATTTTAACCTTTCACATAGGTCACATAAGCCCCCCCTTTTCATAGCTGTCTCAGGCAATGCCCGTTACGACAGAATATTAAAATAATCTGAGAGTTAGAGAATAAAGTAGTAGTATAAAGTAGTAGTATAAAGAGTATAAAGACTTTATTCTCATAAATTTACGACTTTTTTTGGGTCGTAAATGTACGACTTTTTTTCTCGGAAATGTATGACTTTATTCTTGTAAATTTACAACTTTATTCTCATAATATTACAACTTTATTCTCGTAAATTCACGACTTTATTCTTGTAAATTTACAACTTTATTCTCGAAATCTCATATATTTTTTTTTCAATGTGGTTCTAATACTCTGTCGTATATATTTTACTGGAAAATAAAATAAATAAAATCAAATACAATAAATAAATATAACTATAGTCAAATACGATACAATGCAAAGAAAATGCAGTAAAATTAAATTTAATTAAATTATTAATGTTCACTTTTCCTACTGTATTATTTTCTCTATTATTTATTTACGACTATTGTTTTCTCATCTATCTAACATAATATTCATTATCACTGAACAAATTAGCCACAAGGTCAAACTCTACTATCATACTGTTTCATTGTTTTCATTTA
Organism: Dunckerocampus dactyliophorus; assembly: GCF_027744805.1. Lineage (NCBI taxonomy): Eukaryota > Metazoa > Chordata > Actinopteri > Syngnathiformes > Syngnathidae > Dunckerocampus > Dunckerocampus dactyliophorus. Next base: position 4,239,865 of record NC_072837.1, read on the forward strand.
CCATAAAAAAGGTCAAGTGGTACATGCTAAACACAGGAAGTGAACAACTATCGGTAATGGCTGAAAAACAGAGCAGGGGTAGGATTATCGGACATGTTGGATTGTGCATGGAGTTAGATTGTTTTGCCAATAAACCAAACCATTACCATTACCATGTATGATCAAAGCCATTATTAAAATCCAATTTTCCAAATATTTCAGTTTAAATGGTAAAATGAATAATAAGGAACAATCTGGCTTGCAAAAGGAGGAACAACATCTCGGTTGGATCACCTGCTTTTGTGGTGTTTAATAATGGTGGACCAGGCAGGACACCACTCATGTTGTGTGATTGCTATTTATGCTGTAATGCATGAACAAACTCTGCTGGGCATTGAAGTGATCAGAAGCAACATCCATACAACAGTTTCCCTTTTTTTTTTTTTACATTCGTCCAATTCCAATATTTGTTTATTATAAAGCACCAACCGACAACAAAAGTCATCTCAACACACAGCTAAACAAATCCAAACAAACACAAAAAGCAATTATCCCATATCACCGCTTTAGTCTCTGAAAAGTCATACGCCGCGACTGTGCAGCCGTAAGCCAAAACAAATGCAAACCCTGAATCCATGCATTCAAGCAAGCAAGTAAGCCAGCCAGTCAGCCAAGGGGATGGAGGAGGTTCAGGAGAAAAGCAATATGGTGGATATTCAGCTCCACAGGCCAGAATGGAAGCGGGGCGCTTGTCTTCTCCTGCTGTGTGTCTGGCAGCTTGCTATGGAGCCTGTCATTGCCAGCAGCGGGGTGTCCAGCCACTACATGGCATTCAGCAGCATGGGAGCTGAATAAATCACTGGAACACACACACACACACACACACACACACACACACACACACACACACACACACACAGACCAGTTGACAATTTGTTTGACAAAGCCCAGACTTGGCCTCTTGTTACAGCTGACGTTACACTCTCTGTTTAATTGACTTCACACGTCCACTTGTGTCACTACGAGGCTTTTGACAACCTCATAGCTTAACATCGTACCGACAGTGTAAACCAGGGCTTTTCTTACTCTAGCAAGTTGAAAAATATTAGTCTTTATTTTTGTTAAGCTGCCGCGCCTCCCTTGACGTTCTGTGGTCCCTCCCCATGACCCAAACATGCAAAAATATATATACTGACATATGAATGAGTGAGTTAATTGTCCCTCTATGTTATCTATAAAATGATACCTCGTCTGATCATTTCAATATGCATAATAGAACTTTTGCACCAGCAGCGAACACACCCTCAGAGGTGTCCTGGTGTCCACGTCCACGTCTTTTACCACTAAATTAGTGATCCAAGGTTGTGACAGCGACAGAGACGCTGTTCTACCGATTACAAAGCAGTGTATCGTCCAAATGGTGCATTGGTGTTAGGATTCCAAAATGTGTGAGGTATTTGTAGGGCAGTCGTTTGTAGTCATCTTGAAGATGCGTCAGTGCACATTAATCATTGGAAGAGGCAAAGAAAATATGGTAAACGTTAGTTTATAGTCATGGCAATAATGAGCATGCTGGGGGTCATCAAGTATAAATCAGTGAGTTCTGTTTTGCCTCACAAAGCAGGAAGTTGACTAAAATAAAGAGTTGATTGTCGAGAGAGGTATTTGAAAAGTTGCTTTTAGAGTTGGACGCTCTATTCAGACCGGTTGTTAACCACTGAAACTAGCTTGCAGCTAATAGTTTCACTTGCCGCTGTATGCAGTTCCAGTTTAAAATGTTAAAAGGACACGGGGATGCACATGTGCAATTGTGGCCATAAAATAATAGACTGCTGTCTTGGTTTGGATTAAGACATGTCTGTGATGACGAAGACAAAGCATGCATTTATATGAGACACGCACAGAAGACCTCCATAATCAATCTCTCTCTCAGTGTGCAAGAAGCTGCGTGTGGCATGGAAGTCACCCCTTTTAAAACCTTTATTTATCCACGGGCCGACTGAACCGACAATCCTTTCCTGCAGTGTCATGTGAAACACAACAGGCAAGCGCAGGCAACTATTTCCTCGTGAAAAAGAAAAAACAAAACGACATGCTGTTGCCTCAAAATCCTCTTTCCTCTGGAAAATATGCCAGTCATGGGAAGAATCCATTGTGCGATCAGTGAAGTAAAAACGAGGTATGTCCGATAATATCAACGCACCGATATTATCGGACGTACCTCGTTTTTGCCATAAAAATGTAATATGTTTTTTTTCCCCCTATAATGAAAGCCGATATGCGGCAAAGTTGCAAAACATTGCTGAATTTGCTGCTTCGTGTAGTTAATACGTCACACCAGGAGATGGCGGGCATCTGTAACTTCCAATCTGAGCAACATTTGTGGGCGTTTCTACGACTTGATAGACTTTGAGCCCCGCGTGCCTGCAGCTGCCGCAGCACCGAGTCCGCTCGACATAAAGTCCGCACGCAGCACATACCTGTACTTGAGCTGATGCTTTGCTGAGCTGGGTTTGTGACGGGTTGTCAAAACACCGCTAACGGTGAGGAGGGTAGCGGGAATGTAAACAAACATGCGGAAATAGCGTCAGGCAGACGCGGCAGGCTAGGCTCCTGCCATGCCCGATCGCAGTGTTTGCTTAGCAAGCAGCCACGGGGAGGAGCTAACTGCTGATGCTGTATCCATTAACTTCACGACAGATATGTGTTCAAATAGATATGAGACATGAGCGATAAGAAAAATAAGAAAACACGCACAAACGCAACAGATCACGTCAAATTTGTAGTGCAATAACACATAATGAATAATAATACACACATAATAAGGTAAGAAATCCAGTCCCGTCCAATCCAGTGCTTCCACGACAGGAGATATGTGATGTCACACTTATCGGTAGCAGTATCGGTTGATATCGGAATCGGAAATTGAGAGTTGGCCAACATCAGCATATCGGTTATCGGCAAAAAAAAAAGCCAATATAAAAAACCCCTTAAAAATGAAAAACACAGAGTTAAAACTTTAGAGGCCGTAGTTTTTAGTGTTGGACATTAGATTGACGATGAGGATTTTTTTTTTTTTAATTACGGGGATGGGGCACTCTACCTCTGAATGTACTGAACTCCTGTTTCCGTACAAAATAATGTTGCCATAGTGTGGATGTCAACTTCCCAGCGCTGACATCATGTTGCTCTATTTTCATTCAAAACATGATTAATCAACAAGAATTAATCCGTTCCACCCAATCGACCACATTCTGATCAATCAATTGATGGATTATTATTATTAATTATTATGCCCATCCCTGATTCATTTAGCAACAATTGATGAGTTGTACAACCACCAGCGACATGTGATTTTACAGTTTCCACGATAGTCTTTAAATCCCGTATTGTCGCTAAAACAACCTCCAAAGGCCTCAAATGAAATGCGCTGGGAGTTCTCTGCGTTTTTCGAGCGCGAGCGTGATGGTGAGACAGCACGGCGCTAATGTATGAGAAATGCATGAGCAAGGAACAAGTGGCGCTTTGGAATGACCAGTCATGAAGAGGTTTAGCTTGAGTGAGCGCTCAGGTGCCGTTTGCAAGCGGCTTCAGGCGTGACTCACGTGGGAAGCTGGCTTTTTCCGTGTGCAACGAGGAGGGAAACGTGAGATGTTGAGGCGTTAACGAGTGTTTTTATTCGCGTTAAGGACAAGCGGAAAGTGGTTCCAGCAGGTTTTTTGCTGTCACACGTTTCCAAAACGAGCTTTAAGAGCGACTACATTCGCCGATGCTCATGATACTGTGTGGATTATGTATTTGTGGACTGCAGAGAGTACTTGGCATCAGTTCTCTGTTCAATCATTTCTATTTAAAAAAAACCCATTTGACTATTAAACACAACATTATTCAAAAATAAAACTGACTGCCTTCAAAAACAGAGGGAGCGTTGCTTCCCTTTGTTTACTCAAGTGCAGAGAGTGGCAGACTTATTTAGGAGGAAGGCCTGTAAACATGTTTTCAAATAATAATAATGATTATTATAACAACACATCATATGTTGATAGCACTTTTCTTGTTTCCCCCCAAAGTCAAAATATTACAAAAATGAAAGTGTCATTTTACAAAAGTGAAGTCCTCATTTTAGAGAGAAAAATGTTTTACTGTTCTAAAGAAATAAAGTTGTCATTTACAAAAATAAAGCCAAACTTTTACAAGATGAATAATTTAACATTAAGAATATTTTTATTTTATTCTTAATAAATAATAATTCGTATATAATACAATTAATTTAAAAAAACTATAATAATGTTTCAGTATTACTGGAAATAAATGACATTTTTCATTAGGTTAATCATTTTCAACTTTTTGTATGAAGGAGTTAAAAATATATAATACTCTAGCCTAGAATAAAGTACAGAAATGATAAAAAATGAAGTTAACGTTTTACGAAAATAATCTCAAAATCTTCTGCTCGTGGTTTGGTTTTATTTGGAGCTCGAGTTTAAGCTGAATGACATCACATGAGTACACCTGCAGTAATGAAGACAGTACTGGACGTACAGTAATAAAATGACATCACATGAGTACACCTGCAGTAATGATGACAGTACTGGACGTACAGTAATAAAATGACATCACATGAGTACACCTGCAGTAATGAAGACAGTACTGGACGTACAGTAATATAGATCAAGTGAAACTGGAATTAAAACAAAAATAAAAAGGAAAATGTAGAGAAACATGAGAACCTCGACCGGCCAATGAGACAGAGACTGTTTACATGCCTCGGTAGGCGCTGCTGTTTTGGCTGGCAACACAGTTAGCAACGTAGTACGAGAGGCTTCACGCTTTACTGTCTGTGTGTGAGCACCAGTGTCTGTGAACTTGGTTATTTTTTGTGCTCTGTGACGTGAATATGAGCCTTGTATGTTGGCAGTATTGTTTTTGGTACTTCTTGCTGTTGTTTGAAGTATTTTTCACATACGTGTGCATGTGAATTCATCAAGGACTCGCCGCACCTTATCCAGCCTAGCGTGCTTCCAGATGGACCCTTGTCTGACACGTAAGGCGTTCGCTACAAAACGCAGCTGTGTAGATTGTTAATTTTGAATCAGTAAACAAAAAAGGCGAGTTGTCCACCTAGGCAAATATGATAATTGTTTGCGGATTATGGAGATCTGGCCGGCAGCTCGGGCCGAGGCTGTGAGTAAACGGGAAGAAAGCTCAGCTCAAACAAATGTACTCACTCCGCCAATGGAGCCGTAAGCCCGATGGCACACACGGCGACGTGATCCACGGGAGGGCGGGGTGCGGGGATACCCGGCCGCCGGGTCCCTGAGGGCCTCGGCAGGAAAAGGTCGGCAGAATCGTTAAGACAAACCCCATCGTTTGTACATAAATATGAGCCACTGAAAACAAAGTGTGGAAGAGGATTGGTGTTGACGTTGAAATGGAGTTCAGAATCCAACAGGAAGACTTTGGGGGAACCATATTTGGTTAAATGAAGGTTCTTTGACATGAGAAAGTGGAAAGAACACATATAATCCACACGTAATGTACGCATTATATTACATTCTTCTGTATTTACATCCATTCAATTTCATATGAAATGAATAACTTCAATCAGTGCCATAATTTTGGGGTAATTTTGTATTTTCTTCAAACTACTACTAGTCCTAATCACTGGAACCAGCAGGGGGCGTCTGTTTCATGAACTTTCACATGAAAGAGAATGTTTAGGGCAGGGGTGTCCAAACCTTTTCCATCAAGGGCCCGCATACTGAAAAATCAAAGGATGAACGGGCCACTTGGCTGTTTTACGTTCTGTAAATTAACCCATGCGGCTATTTTAACTGCTTTTACTGTGCATATGACAATAAAAGTCTTGAATCTATGCTAATAAGTTCAATGCATTGAAAGAAAAACAGCCTGCTTTGCGACATACGTGGTGAAGAAGACAAACTTTGCACTTTTTTGCTTGTTTTTCCATTTCTACAGTTGAGGTTTTTTTGCAAATATTTCAACATTTTCTTTTCCTTGTAATTTTATGACTTTATTCCCACAATATTTTATATCTTATAATATTCATAACCTTTTCCTTATTTGCAAAAATTTCAACTTTATTCTTTGGTTTCTCTTAATATTAGAACTTTAAAAACTATTTTCTTTCAAAAATAAAATTTTTAGCCTTATATTACGACTTAATTCCTGTAAAATGACTAATAACTTTTGTTCCCCTTGAGATGACAACATTTTCTCCTCATATTGTGACATTCGTCTCCTAGTATCATCACTTTTTCCCAACCTAATCTTCCAAAATGTGCAACTTTGTTCTTCTGTTTTGCTACAACTTTAGAAAATAAGGTGTTTTTTCTTTAATATTTCGATGTCAAACGTGTCACAATTCCATGTATTTTCCTCATAATGTTACAACTTTATTCTCAAATAAAATTATGGCTTTTTCTCGTAATATTCCTCTTAATATTATGACTTTATTCTGCTAATATTTCAACTTTATGCTTAATTGTATTTTTAGAATGTGGCATGGGCCAAGACATAAAGCAACTTTGGACACCCCTGGTTCAGGGGCGACGAGAGGCCGTATTTCTTGAACCGTATGGTGCAGATGGCGACTCATAATGGTGTTTTAATGGGCTAATAAATCGCTCTCACTAGTTGCCATCGAGCAGAGTGGGCATGGCTTTTGTGGGGCGTGGCCTACACATCCAGATGCAAGCAGCTTGATGGCTGTTAGCGCTCTCCCCTTTAGCAGATTCAACAAGTTCTCCCAGGCTGAAGCGTCCATTGCGACGTTAATGCACAACTTCTGTGCTCGTTAGCATCTTAATGCACGAGGACTGTGCTGGGAGCGTCCCCACAGGTTTGGATTAGTGTGCGAAAGGCTGCAAAATGCAAACGTTCCAGCACGACACGTCATCTTCTTAGTCTGCGCCGACCTGAAGTGCTGGCTGGAAATTGCTTCTCTGTTGCTTTTCGTTCCAATGAATGGCCCATCATTCTGGTCAGTGTGATAATCTGCAGATCAAAGCCTGCCAACATGGCGCACCCCCTCACAAGCCTCTTCCAAGCCTAAGAACAAAACGCCCCTCCCAACCCTCCCTCGACCAGATAATGGGAAAAGGAGATTTTAATGTGCGGAACGACGACGCTTGATTTGCAGGCCGCTCCTGTCATTGATACACACCCGTGTGTTGCGGAGCAGCGGCCTTCAAGGATGGGTGGTCCGTATGGGGCTGCCATCGGACGTGTGTGTGAGCCGCTTTTGTGTCAGGGGAGAGGGGCCTTTGTTCTCCTAACCAGGGAGGTGGGACCGGCAGATTAAGCCTTTAGAAGTGCAGCCGACCACCATGAGGGCGCGCCACAAGGGAGACAATGTGCTAGCATGTTTACGGCTCTCCGCGCACACGATTGGGAAGTTTTTGCGCACCGTGTGTGAATATGAGACGTAGCGGAGAAGCCAAATCTGCCTCGGATGGACGTTAAGGCAAAAGAAGAAAGTCAAAGTGGGTATTTGTAGCAATTTGCATGAGAATTAGCGTGAGCGAGGGAGAGAGTGATGCAGGTCAGTGGGTCAATAGTTCTTATCCATCTGTCCTTCTGATGGCATGCCTCCCAGGTCAGTTTGATTTCTCTGTGAGCGAGCTTAATCTTACCCCAGTGCTCAGTGAGCCTCTTCAGCATACTTAGATCGGCTCCTTCAAAACCCTCTCGTACACACACACACACACACCCCCCCACACACACACACACACGCACACACAAACCAGGATGGGCTAGTATACGGCAAGATTACAAATCAATGCTTGCTTCCTGCGTTACTTTTTATTACTACTCTAAGAGATTAACGTCATAGAATTACGAGAATGAAGTGGAAGTGTTCCGAGAATAAAGATGGCATTTTACCAGAATAAAATTGGTATAGTAGAAGAAAAAAGTTGTGATTTACTGTTACAATCTTATGACGTGTTATCCATTTTCATTGGCCTTTTTCACACACATTGTAATATGGAAGATAATCATTTTACCAGATTTTATTTGACCATTTTACCAGAAGAAAAGAGAAGATTTTTTTATTTAAATATGAGAATGTAATAAAAGATAAAGTTTTAATGTTATGAGAATAAAGTCCTAACTTTTCAGGAATAAAGCTGCAGTTTTACAAGAATAAAGTCCAACTATCAACACAAAAAAGTCACAATTCCATGTTGTGATATTATAAGAAATACATGATCATTTATGATGTGATTATACTCTTATTTACTGTATGTCCACTTTCATTAGTAGTACTACAAGAATAAAGTCATTTTACAGAAATAAACATGAAATAATAGAATCGCGTTGCCACCTCCGTACAATACTCTTGTAAATCTGTCCCATCGTGTCCAACAGATGGCGCTGTGATAAGCGTTGTTACAGTCGCTGGACACAGCGACACAATACACACCGTTTGCAAGGCAGACGGCACCTGTAAAGCTGATGTTTTCGAGAGAAGGTCCTGCCTCCACAGCAAGAAGCGACAATCATTTCAACACCCAAGAATTAGGAATTAGAAGGAAAGAAGAGATCTTCTATTCCTTCTAATAGCCTGGCAAGGTGGTCATTGAGGACAAAGCACTCCTCCATGTCTTGCTATCAATTCCCAGATTGGCCAACCTAAAATATTCTGTCAGTGTTTGTGAACGACCCCCCCATATCCCCTCCCCGTTGTCTTCTGCGGTGCATTTTGTTTGTGAGGCAGGCTAGGACATGTGCTAAAGATTAGCTTTAAATACTGTTTGACCCGTGTCTGCACACAGCAAAGCTTTGGGAATTGGACAAGCGCACCATCTGTGGTGGTGTATAGTCCGCCATCCATCCTCTATCTCATGAAAGAGCACCCCCTCAACCACCACCACCTCCTCTTCCTCAACTCTCTGCCCTTCATCAGTCTTCTGCCTTCCCAGTGTTCCTCCATGGCGGCCGTCTGAACAAACAAACCCGCTCGTGTTCGGTGGCCGAGGCAGACGGCGTTGATGCGGCGTTGTTTGCTTTCGGCCGCTCCGGTGTGGGAGACAGTTTTCTTACCAAGGAGGACCCACAAGACAAATATTTACCCCTCCTCACCCCCTCGCTGCCAACACCTGGAGCTTTCCTGTCTCCCTGACAGGAGACCCACCTTTGGTTCTGATAAAGTGCTGATGCTGTTTTTTGGTTCTTAATAGCCAAAACATGCACCAGGATGACCTCTGACCCCGAGCATCGTGGCTGTCAGTGAGCATTAATCCCAGTTTGTTTGTTTTTTAAAGTTGCATCATTAACAATCAAAAGGGACCTTGCTATGTCCACAACCTCACAGTTGGCACAGAAACAGCGTCAAACTGCCATCATAAAACCCTGAAGGCTACGTTTTACCTCAGTAACATTCGAAGAATAAGCTAGCCGCTGTTCTCTCTGTGTTCATCTTCTCTGATTGTTGTTGTCAAGTCAGACATATTGTGCTGAGCAGCCAGGACAGAGAGGTGTTTATTTATATTTATATGTTCCTTTTTATGGTTATTATCATATCCTTCCTCTTGTCCACCACTGGCACCCTTCTGTGGTAAAAAAAAAATCATTCTAAGTCTCTTTAAGGGACATTAGAGAAGTATTTTCCTCAAATTTCAATAGAATTCCAAAGTGTAAAACCTTTGGAGTCGCTTTCCTACGTCACATTACGTTCCGTTTCCAGTTCTATGGTTATCATCGCAATCATCCTCTTTGCGTTTTGCCGACAAAATTAGCGAAAGAAACGCCAAAGCACACTTGTCAAGTTCATTAAAACTATAGAAATGCTTTTCCCCCATGAGAAATAATGGCAATAGAAGTGATCTGTACCAGGGTCAAACTGTGCCATCATAAAACCTGTACATTCTTGGCTGGCATACAAGTGTAAAAAGAAGTTAACCGCTGTTCCAACTGTGTTCAATGTACTTTATTTTCCGGACTATAAGTCACACTTTTTTCATGGTTTGGCTGGTCCTGCGACTTACACTCCAGAGCGACTTATATATATATATATATATATATATATATATATATATATATATATATATATATACTGTATATATATATATATATATATATATATTTGAGCCGCTAGAGGGCGCTCTAGGCTTGTGTGCCAGTATCTGCCAGTCCTATCTCTCCCGTACCACTGAAAACGGACAATGTAAACATCAGCTTATAAAGACGCAACACAAACGCCCCCAAAAAGAAAATCTAAATTAGTTATGTTATGTTGTTTGGGCTGTAGTTACCTGAATAACTGTTAACATACCACCTATTCACGCCGCCTGGTGTTCTCCATTTTAGTGTTCTCACTATAACTTGCCTTTCAAGATGACATGTCTGTTGTTGTCTCGGATTTGATCAGATTAAATTTCTCCCCTAAAAGTGCAATTTATACTCCGGAGCGACTTATAGTACGGAAAATACGTACATAGCCTGAGGCCATATTGTAGCATCCGGGACAGAGAGTGTTTATTGTTTTTCTATGTTTCGTTTCTGTGGTTATTATCATATCTTTCCTCTTTTCCACCACTACACATTTAATTCAGACTTTGGATTTTTAAGCTTCAAAGTCTAAAGAATATTCCCTCGGAAAAAGTGATCAGCTCACACCAAACCATTTGTAGTCCCATCACTCTGCTTTGACTACAGTGATGGCTGCAGCTCCTGTTCACTTATCAAAGAAGCAACTTTTGGATTCTTGTCCGTTGTTGCAACCCCGCCATGATGCTCCCCTCCCGTGGAGCATCTTGTGCGTCTCCCTGCCTTCCTGAAGCCATCATGTCCAAATCAACGGACATAAGCCATCCCTCCGATGCCGTCATTAAGCTTTGCTCTTTTTTCAACAATTGAAAGGCGCCTCAGCCACTAAATATGCACATGTTTGACTGGGGGGTCATCCAGGAAGCACAGACATTGTCGGATGCACGCCGCCGCACATCACAGATGATCAATAAAAGTGGAGAATGTTGGTGGCAGGAAGTGGATGATTTCACGTGTTGATATCCTGCAGGAAAGGAAATAGTTGCGCACATTGCTGACCTCCAACGAGGAAGGGGCTGTCCTCAAGTTGGGCTTTGAATTCTTAACAGCACACAATAGTAATAGAGCGGAGATGACTTATTTGACTCACATGACAAAAGTGTATCATATAAATGCTTTTTTAGTGGCTGCATTCAAGTAAATGGTGAAGCAGGCCTGACTTGCTCTGTGGCAAACTGATGACAGTTGAGCAATGGCGCCCTCTTGTGGCCCAACTCAATACAGCAACATCATTATGGGACGCCGCTCGTCACTGATCTTTAACGGTAATTAAACAGCAATATAGAAATGATACTGCGGTTACCTTTTGTAAAATCTCATGTCAAAACATTTTTTAGGATGTTGTCGTGATGACTGATGATTGATTGTGCTTTGAAAATACAAAATCAAAATGAACTTAAAATGAAATACAGGGGGCCAGGGGCCATCTGTGGAGCGTGGTTCATTGTGGAAATAAAATACAAACAAAAACGCATAAAAAGTAGGGAAATAGAGCAAAAAGGCATATTCTAACTATAAAAATCTAAAAAGTCGATACCAATAACTAACAATACATTGAGAGACGAATTGCCTGTGAGAAAATACTTCGTCACAAACGCCAATTCCAACTTTACAGAGTAAAAGATGACATACTAAATGAAACATTGTAGTACAGTATTATGATATATTATTATTTATTATCATAACAGTGGCTTATTTGGTCTCAAAAAATGTAGACAATAATATTTAGCGTCGATTTGTGGGACATCTCATGTATAATCTCGTCTCGTGATTTGGGTGTCGCATGACACCCCAAACAAATATATATATATACTGTACATATATATATAGTTGTGTTGCTAAATAAAAAAAAGATAAGAAATACATTAAAAATGTAAATAAAATAAGATCACATTTAATAAAAGTGATAAAATCACTAGGGTCGCGGGGGCACTTCTTGGTATAATTAAGCCAACCAATGACATTCAATGGAAATATGCCTTGTAAAAAAAAAAAGGACTGTCTGCAGGAATGCATTTTTACCACTAGATGCCACTACAGTCTTAAAAAACGTTGCATGCACAACAACGCACGCCCACGCTTCCAGATGCATAATGTATATTTCTTTACGTAATACAGTAACTGTGTGATTTATGCTTACTCATTCGAATGGTGTTTTATGAACACTACTGAAAATGAGGATCCTGCTTATTGTAAACAACATATGGAAGTGTGACATGCGTGAGTTTCACACCAACAGCTGAGGAGTGCAACCAACATTTTAAAGTGCATACAGAGGTAGACAAGTCTACTGGATGCTGACCCTCATGATACTTCAAATGCAACTACTGCCATCTTGTGGAGCTTGTAAGAATAACCACAACAGGGGTTTTCCTACAGCCACAGCGGCTAATGCCAGTGAATGAATGGAGTAGAGATTTTAATTGGAGCGCTTCAGGTATTTGACTAGAGTTTTTTTTTTTTTATTCTGATATTATTTTTTTTCTCAAAGCGCACCACATCAAGCAGCGGTTTCAATACGGCAACAAAGTAGATTGGGGACGGGGAAACCGTCTCATCAAAGTTGTTTACAAGGATCACAGTGCTGGCTGGGATTCATTTAGAAAACAGCACCACCGCCATCTTTATCAGTCATGATTCACAGGAAGCGCAGACAATAGTTGTGAGTCGAATGAGGTGAGGACGGCTTGACATGAATATCAAGAAGACAGGAAATGATGAGTTACTCCGTTGCAAGAATACAAAAATACAGTTGTTGAGCGCTAACACAATGGAAGGGACTGCTTGGACTAAAGTTTAGGGACACCTGGCCATTACACCTTGGACGGAAACAGGGTAAAAAAAAAACATGGCGTTTGGAAGTATGATAGGGTAGAAACTTCCCCTCTTCTGTGATGTTGGAGGTCAAAGGTCGCTGATGTTGAGAGACTGGAGTCTAATAAGACAGAGAAAGACGTGCTGCAGATTGAAATTAAGATATTCAACAGTCAGTTCTCGTCATCTCTCATATGTCCCCGTCATCATTAGCAGGGAAATCATGAGCTGCATAATGTAACGTGCTCTATCGTGTGATTATCTATGTATCTATATATCTATCTGTCTGGCCATTCATCCATCCATGCGGCTTAAAAAGTGTTACTAGCCTCTAAACCACAAGAGGGCGTGATTTCCCACACTACTAAGCCATTTCATATAAAAAGACTCCAGCGTCATCACAGGATTTCTAATCAATCTTCTGATTAGATGATTTTATTGTTTGTTTGTTTTTTATTGTATAGCGGGGGTGAACTTCTTTTTACACTTGTTTAAGGAGTAAGAAAACAAAAGATCTGCGCACGTGACTCATCTTTGCAATGTGCCTCTTTAAAGACAGAGAGAAAGAGTGTTTGGTTGTTTTTGCGTTTTAATATTTTACAGTAGTTAACTTTTTTTTACACTTGCATGCCAGTTAATAATATTAAAATGTTGTAACGGCTAAAAAAAGAGAGAGTTCATGACGGCGGCAGTTTGACCCTGGAACTGATTGTTTTCCCATCATTTCCTGGGGGGAAATGCACCAACTTCCCCTCTAGGTACTGTAATTGGGCCTTCATCCGTAGCCTGGCATACATTGTGGTCATCTACAACCAAACATTTCTAGTTTAACAAACTCTCCAATCCCCGTGACCCTGTCCCAACCCGCTCGGTCGCTCCACCTCCCTGGGAGCCAGCGTGTGCCCGTCGGACTGCTTTTAGGCTGTCAGCTCATATGTACGCTTCCAGAGCTCATTAAAAGGGCTGTCGGAGTCATGCCGAGCCGTAAGAGACAGAGCCGGAGATAGAAAGCGGCATCACACAGGAATTCCATCCATCACGTTCCTCCATGACATTAATATCTATCACAGAGCTCTGACAATGCAATTCTGCATCCCTGGAGTGAGACGTTCTGCTGTCACTGAGCTGAAACATGAGCTTGCAAGGTTACTAAAATGTGTGTGTTCTTCTGTACTTACTTACATCCTGTATGTGCTCTAAGGAGAGACAGTGGCTTCTAATAAAACATTGACTCTGATGTTATTACAAGTGTGTTTGCGTTTGCAGGACAGAGAAGCTTCACACAATGCAGCATGTTTACAATGTGAGGGGGGTGCAGCCTTATTAAGGTGAAGGCACCGCACTCAGAGTCCTTGCTGCAGGAAGCGCCACAAAAACAGAACTGTCTCCAAAAATTATTGGTGAATTATTTTCTCCTGACACTTGATTCTCCGAGGGAGTGGTTAACTTTTGCGTGACTTTGCAAAGCCGTCTGTATTTTGGGCATTTTATATGTGTTTGGCTCAGACAATTTGTGTAGTACAGCCAGCTGCTTGAATGTAACGTTTTAATTTATGCAGATGCAAGGAATTCAATGGAAGGGGTCTCCAAAACCTTTCCAACAAGGCTGGCATGGAGTATTGACCCAAATATAAGCGTTCAAAAGCGGAGGTTCCACTGCATCAGCGTCACATGTATCTGGTAGATTGCAATTAAGAAGCATATCATTTACATTTCTTAGACGGTGGTTGTTTGACGGGATGCATGGTGGCGAGCGGTTACCATGTTGGCCTCACAGTCAGGACACTGAGGGTTCGAATCTCCAGTCGGGCATCTCGGTGTGGAGTTTGCATGTCCTCCCTGTGCGTGCGTGGGTTTTCTCCGGGTATTCCGGCTTCCTGCCACATTCCCAAAAACATGCTTGTTGGGTTAATTGGAGACTCTAAATTGTCTGTAGGTGTGAATGGTTGTTTGTATTAAGGTTGTCACAATGCCAAGATGCCCTGATGAGGACCAAGCGGCAATGAATAATGCCAAAATTTCAGTAGTTCATACCGATACCTGTCAATTTCCACGATTCTCAATTTTTATTTGATACCATGATACAAATAAAAAACAGAACTTATGTATTTTTAAATTCATCACTTGTCAGTTATTATTAAGATCATTTTGCCTCAACGTCTTTTTGTACAGAATTTACACAGCGGTACCAGTTGCTAAGAGGTAACTAATGGGGGTGCCATGAGACACTCAGTTCATGAGACGCCACGATACATGAAATTGGGTCTACGGGAACGAGACAAGATTTTCACGTTACTTTTAAGAAAAGTAAAATGAAAAAATATATGATAATATATTGCAGTCTACTAGTTTAATTTCTACTACGTTACACTCTTCTGCACTCTGTGTGTATGCTAGCCACCCCGCCTCCACCCACTGAGACAGAGAGACTGTATGACTGACAAAAAGGCTCATTCCGTTCATGCTGTTGTTCCATGGAAGAAAAGCGCCAAGGTTCTGAAACCAATGCACAGAGTGAACTCTCTTCCTGCCTGTTTAGCGGCGGGAGACGAGGAAAACAGACACGCATGCACATGGCAATATATTGAGCCCGGCAAAATGATCAAGTTCATTTTTATTTATTGTGTGATTAATTAATTAATTAATTAATGTTTCTAAATGAAGCTTTAGTTCAAATAACATAGGCTCAGAGAAAGTTTGATAATGTTGCGTATCATGACAGTATCGCACTTTGTTCAGTGGCCCTGAAACGCACCGTTGTGTGCTGCAAAGCGAAAGTGAAACTTTCGTAAAACTTACTCTGATGGAGTAAACCTTGGGCGGGGAGTGAACAGCGGCAGGCGGGTTTGGTGCAGTGAACGACTTCTACATTGCTTGCAGTTTAAGCCCCAAATAGGCAATAAATACATGAACTAATGGAATAATACAGTTAAAAAATAACTAGATAAATAATAGATTCCATTTGAAAAATAATAAACAGCGTGGCATCTTCATCAGATCAGCCATGACTGTCTGTTTGTGTTGCGGTTTCATACGGAGGGGAACACGCTCTTTAAGACATAATCGTTGCAGTTTTTCTGAGAAAAGCCAGGCCTAACTTATATTCTAATTCTACTCCACCAGGGTGCCGATTGGCAGCGGGAGGTGGCGTTCAAGGCGAGCGAGCGCCAACACGGCAGGAGCCGCAGATGAGAAATAACACCGAGCTGAGCTGAGTAAACACCATCCCCGAGTGTAATGAATCAGTTCATAGCACTTCCTTGACAACGCAAGCCTCATGGGTATAAATGAAAAACGCATGCATAATTATTCACCCTGGTTAATATTTCATCTGTATACGCCCGCCTCGCATCCCCGCCACAATGTGATGAACCAGCATCCATTTGAGGCTCTGACCATATGTTGCCGCTCATTTGTTGTCGGGGAGACACCTAACTTACTTTTCCAGCACCACGTGGCAATTAATCATCATTTTTTGGAAAGAACGCTGAAGTGTAAAAACACCTTAATTCTCCCGAGTGATGCCTTGTTTGCAAAAGTCTTTCAGCGCCCAATAAAGACAAATCCCGCAGCAGGATACTTAAATCACAGCCGGTGTAAAAGCAGCAGTGACTAATGTTTTCATAGGGAAGAATGGGGATATGCGCTGCTAATTAGACCACTGGCTATCTCAGTGGACCTCCTGTCATTGCCTATGCCCAAACGCTCCCTTTAATTACTCTCAGAGAAAAGAGGATGTCAAGTAAAAATAGCAAGTAGGCTCCTTCCTTGCGAGAAGTGCTGGGTGATTGCTGCTGTGGGGCAGCCGCGTTTGGGCGTACAGGCCTGGAAATAATTCTATGCGCATGCAATCCATCACGAAGACTGCCTGCAACTTTCAGAGTGTAATTACAGTAAATCCAGAATAGAAAAAACCCCACAAAAATGTCGGTTTCTAAGTTTGGAAAAGAGCACGCGCTCGTGCATCTTTTGATGAAATTTGTCTCCATTTATCATCACATCTGACACAAACCTCCATGAGAACCATTGTGGAAGCTTTTCCAGGACAAAAAACGATGGGAGAAGCCTTGTAGTGTGTGCGTGCGTGTGTGCGCGTATTTACCGACTCCAATATTTGAGACAGAAAAATGGTTAGAAAAAACCCACAACACAAACATCGCCATCTCCATGCTGGCTGGTGGGTCGCATACCTATCACAGTTGCCATGGCAACAGGTGTCCCGGTGGCGAAGGGTTCCAGTTGAATCTCGCAGGGGCTGGCGTTTGATTGAACTGTTGTCAGCGTGCAAGACAAATGATGACGTATGGCAGTCGTGCTGACAGACACACTTCACACACACAAAACACACACAGAGGAGCTATTAGGAGCAACACAGGCTTCTGGGGTATGTAAAGTGCAAGTAGTGGGAACAAATATCCATACTGCGGTCGTAATGTTGTCTCGCATGGTACGGCCTTGACACGCCAATGCCGACTACTTTTTTTCGATTTTCGTACGCAACTTGTTTTTTATTGGCCTGTGGCGCAGCACAACAAACAGCAAAAATGTAGCAAAAAGGATGTAGTAATGTAAAGAGAAGAAGCTAAAATGTTGAAACTAATACGAACAATAACTCAAAGCGTTGTCTTGAAATGTACAGTGGTGGGAAAAAGTGTTTCCTGATTTCTTATTTTTGTTTGTCACACTTAAATGTTTCAGATCATCACAAAAATGTAACTATTAGTCAATGACAACACAACTGAACACAAAATGACACTTTTTTAGAAGAAGAAGAATAATAATACATATTATAAATAATAATTAAATAATAACAATTATTATTATTAGGGAGAAAAAAAAATCCAAACCTACAATCATGCGGTTGTGATAACTTGCAGTCAGTCTCTTATAGCGCTGTGGAAGAATTTTGGCCCAGTTGTCTTTGCAGAATTGTTGTAATTCTGCCACATTGGAGGGTTTTCCAGCATGGGGCGCCTTTTTAAGGTCATGCCACAGCATCTCAATAGCATTCAGGTCAGGACGTTGACTAGGCCACTCCAAAGTCTTCATTTGGTTTTTCTTCAGCCATTCAGAGGTGGGCTTGCTGGTGTGTTTTGGATCATTGTCCTGCTGCAGGACCCAAGTTGGTTTCAGCTTGAGGTCACCAACAGATGGCTAGACATTCTCCTTCAGGATTTTTTGGTTTCATGGTTCCATTTGTCACAGCAAGTCTTCCAGGTCCTGAAACAGCCCCAGACCATCACACTACCACCACCATAATTTACTGTTGGTATGATGTTCTTTTTATGAAATGCGGCGTTACTTTTACGCCAGGTGTAATGGGACACACACCTTCCAAAAAGTTCAACGTTTGTCTCGTCAGACCACAGAGTATTTTCCCAAAGGTCATCAGGATGTTTTCTGGCAAAATTGAGATGAGCCTTAATGTTCTTTTTGTTCAGCAGTGGTCTTCGTCTTGTAACTCTTCCATGCAGGCTGTCTTTTTTATGGTGGAGTCATGAACCCTGACCTTAGCTGAGGTAAGTGACGCCTGCAGTTCTTTGGATGCCGCTGCGGGATTTTTCGTGACCTCTTGGATGAGTCGTCGCTGCGCTCTTGGGGTAATTTTGGTTGGCCACTCCTGGGAAGGTTCACCACTGCTCCATTATCCATTTGTGGAGAATGACTCTTACTGTGGTTTGCTAGAGTCCCAAAGCTTTAGAGATGGCTTTATAACCTTTTCCAGACTGATAGAGCTCAATGAATCTCAGTTAAGTAATGTTTTAATCACCTTTTCACACAGGGCCGTGTAGGTTTGGATTTTTTTTCTACCTTAATAATAAAAAGCTCCATTTAAAAACTGCATTTTGTGTTCAGTTGTGTTGTCACTGACTAATACTTAAATTTGTTTGATGATCGGAAACATTTAAGTGTGTCAAACATGCAAAAAAAAGAAGAAATCAGGAAGGGGACAAACACTTTTTCACACCACTGTGGATATTGGCATCTTGGATGGTTTGCTTCAACTATTCCAATTATTAGATAATTGCTGCATTGCGAAAATATTGTAATATCGTGTCATGAGTTACCTAATCCCTGCCCCAGCAGGTTGTACTGCATGTTGCGTTTTACAAAATGGTCCACTCGGGTGTCCGAAAGGATTACCATCATTGAGTCTTCTTGCATGCATATTTAATGACATGCATTTTCTCCGAATACATCGATGTACGTACAGTAAATGCACCCAATGGTAGCATAGCGTGCATCAGACGTTTACAGCAGGAATCATTTGCACTTGCAGCACACCCAATAACACCTGTTGATAATAAGATGCAAAGGTTCACCAAACACCACTGGGAAAAGAGTGCCACCATTCCTGGAAAATGGCTTCAATTATTCGTCGGTTTCTCGCCAGCGTCTCGCTCGCAAACTCATTAATAATGAATATCAAATATATAAGCAACGACTTTGCTCACACATTTGATGCAACCTTAAGAGGAGCCAGGCAGAGAGAGGGACACATTTAAATGTCAGATTATGCGAAATCTGCCTCCTAAGTGCTCTTTGTCCTTCCTCGCCAGTTCATTTCTTGTGATAATTAAGCTCTTACCACGTTTTCATATACTGCTACTTTGCATAATTATCCCCAGGCCACATTTCTATTGTATAGGGGACTCGCAGCTGGATCCACTCTCAAAGGGTGGAAAATGAACTGTACAGAACAGGGCTGTAATGAACAATCTAAGTATATGCAATTCATCAACCATTAAGGAGTTTAGAGCTTTAGATATGAAGGACTTTGAGTTTTGGATAATGTTGCAGGTTCCCCTTACAATTGAAACACTTATATTTCACTTATAGTTGTAGAGAAGCAAATACCTGTACTACAAATCATGTCAAATAATATGCAATAAGAGTAGGCGAGCCGGGGGAGATGAGTGATTCACTAATGTTATTGCTGCATGTATGACTCCCTAAACAGCACTTATTGTTGTAGGTAGAGAGTATTGGAAGGTCAGCCGTGTGGAACTTTAAAGGAAAACTGCACTTTTTTTTGGAAATGTTGTCCAACATCCAAATATGTGGGATTTGAACACACTTCTTTCTCTTTTCTGTGCCTTCTAAAGATATAAAAACAGCAAAAAATAGACAGCTAAGACTGCACATAATGGGATGCAACTATTCCGTCTATAAAGCCTTCTGAAAAAAACACCAAAAAAGGGGCCAAATTCAACACGATTAAGAAACATTTTTTTATTTACAGTCAGTCTGGAAGATCATATCTGGGTTCATATCTCCGTTTGGGCATCTCTGTGTGGAGTTTGCATGTTGTCCCCGTGCGTGTGTGGCTTTTCCCCGGGTACTCCGGCGTGAATGGTTGCTAGTCTACGTGTGCCCTGCGATTGGCTGGCGGCCAGTCCAGGGTGTACCCCGCCTCTCGCCCAAAGTCAGCTGGGATAGGCTCCAGCATACGCCCGGGACCTTAGTGATTTTATCACTTTTATTAAATGTGATCTTATTTTATTTATATGTATTTATTTATATTTATATATCTTATTGTTTTTTTTTTTATTTTCAAAGTTGTGACTGCATCTCTCCAGGCCACTTGTGTGTGTCTGTGAGTGACAGGAAGAAAAGCACTGAGCTTGGGGAGAAAGCGTTGGCCACCACCTGCTGGTTTTCACGTATAAATCTCTCTAACCCAAACCTGACGGTCTTAGGGGTCATACGGTAGTTAACGCTGTTAAGTTTAAGGTGACCCTAATTGAAGTTAAAAGTGAATTTAAGCAAAATGACATTAATCAGTGGCTTCATCCACCACCAGTGGATGGAAGAAGCATGTGGTTGGGGAAGGGGGGGTGATGAATGAGTCTATTGCGTTCTGTCACTTGTACTTTGGCATCTAGTCAAAGGCACAATTTAGTGTAAAATATTACACGGGCCACTCCAGATGACAAAGTTTAATGCTGATGTATGAAGAGACAGAGGGGGCTAGCGGTTCTTCTCAAAGGACAATTAATTCATGTGCTCTACACACACACACACACGAGCACGCACGCACACACACACACACACACACAAGCACTGCAAGGTGTGGATACTGAAGGAAGGACAGTCACACTCTTGTCTTAACAGTCAATGAGGGAAATCAAGGCTCTCTGCAAAGAAATATGCTTGACCTTAAAGCTAAGCACAGCCTGAGGAAAAAAAATCCCGGATCAGCACTTTTGTCCTCATCCACAGGTTCTTCTTTGGCCCCACAAAGTTGTAAGGTTTTTGCGAAATCCTAACTGTAGCTAGGTAACCAAGGTACAGGGCAAATATAGTAATAGAAAAGTAATAATAATATCAATATGTCACAGCTGTCATGAAATCTCTGAAATCAACATGAGGTGGCTTAATTCCCAATTCTACTTACATTTTTTGGAAAAATACGTTGCAATAGTTCTACAAAAATGATCTGCAATACTTCGGAAATTCCGCAAGTAATCAGTTAAGTTGTCCAGGTGTGATACATTGAATAACAAATCCAATGTAAGTAAGAATATGAAATAACTAATAATGCAATGAATATAAAAATACAATAACTTATCCTGGATGAGCTTGGGGATTAAGTTCCGATACGCCGTACTACGAAGCTGGCTCACGTTTTGGCAGGATACATCGCCATGGTAACGCATTCACTGCAGGTAACCTGCTCCACCACGACGACAAGACGACACCAGCAGAGCAGGTAGCGTCCAGGTGAGGGGGAAAGGGTGGCCCAACCAGTTATTAGGTTTAGGGGGCATTTACTTTTTCACACAGGGCCATGTAGGTTTGGACTTTTTTCTCCCTTAATAATACAAATGTTCATGTAAAAACTGCATTTTGACTCATATTTCAATTTGTTTGGTGAAACATTTAAGTGTGACAGACACCACCAAAGACTTTTTCACACTGCGGTGTACGTATAAAAACGACGTGCACGTGTATCCACAACCACACAAAGACATGCCACTCTCCTCCACTAAGTAGTAGCTGAAGTCGTAACATGTTATCTGCATAATCCGGTTCAAACACTTTACCGCTGGAGGTGACAGTAAAAACAATGATTATTCCCTGCGGCAACTTTCATATTGGAAAGACGAGTGTGTTCCTTTTCCATGCTTGCTTTGCCATCGCTGTCTTTGCCGTCGGACTCATAAAACTTCGGCTGTGACTTGTGAGGACCTCTGCTTCAACCTCGCCCCCGTCTGCTCCTCATCTACATGTTGTGAAAGACGGATTGTTACCCAACAGAAGACAAACTCTGCAGCGCTTCACATGGAATAAAGTATGAAGAGGAAAGGAAAGTTTTGCCACGCTCTGCTCTGGGAAGAGCTTGCGGGCTTGCATCAGTCAATGTCTGCCCTTATACGCTGCATGTCGGTGTCACATGGCCTGTGAGTATGTCCACTAAGCAGCCAGGGTGTGGAAGTTTTGCACAGAAATGGAATTTATGACATTTCACCCTACTTTATTAAAAGAGAAGAAAGGAAGCATCGCGCTGTGCAAATTGGAGGCAATCTGCAACGTCTACACTTCTTCTGATAAAACAGAATAATATTGAAATGAATTCAGCTCCACTAACACTGTGTTGGAGCCGGAGTGCATTATGGCATCCCGCTCTCTTCCATTAATCTCCCAATATTCCATGAAGACCGTCAAGTCCTATTTATAGGCCAGGGGATGATTAAGTGGAGAAGTGCAAGTGCCACACAGGGACCAAGGCTCATTTTATGTTTCCTGTCCTCCTTCTTGCTGTACATACCCTTTCTCTGCTTTACTGCGCTCCTTCTTCTTCCCTTAGAAATGTTTACACTTAAATAGTCGTCATAGATCCAAATTGTTATCACTCGAGAAAAGCTTGAAGGGTGCCTATTAGGGCACAGAGAGGATGAAAATATAAGCCGTGATGTTACAGCACTGCAAGGCGTCCTTGAGTGGATGTAGATCAGCACGGAGGAAGCTCCTTTCCATGTGTGCGCTAATGATTAATGGGAAAGGAGTCCAATATATATATATATAGATTTCTACTGTTGTATATAAATAACCCTCATGTATTTCTGTATTTTGGTTTTAAAGGAAGTTTCGGATGTACTCTCCGCTGAAAGAGGATTTGTGCAAAGAAGAGGAACTATAGGAAGTAATTAAGAAGACACCTAATGTGCTTCATTGACCAGCTTTGTCGGGAAGCTTGCATGATTCTTCATCTCTAATGAATACAGATAGTTTGTTTTTTTAGTATTTCTTTTGGACTCGTCTGTGTCCAAAATTGAAGGACGCAGGGACAAGTGTATGTGTTTGTTTTATTTATTAAACACAATCCAGCGTGGGACAAGATATGCTAAACCACGGGTGTCCAAAGTGTGGCCTGGCCCGGGTGGCCGTTTTCACACCGCAGCTGTTTTTTAATTTTTTTTTTTAACCGGCCCTCAGATATTACACTGATTTGCTCTCTCACGATAACAACATGTCAATGTTCTGTTCAGACAGACGGGCCTCCAAATATTGACCTCCATTGGATTGTTTATAGGATTTTTAATACACAAAATGTATCAAAGTGACTCTCAGCATCCTTCAGTTTTTCTGTATGAAAAAATGTGGACACCCCAGTGCTAAGCAGTTAAATCAATTTAAAGTGAAAACAGCTCAGCTTTATGTTAAAGTTGTCATAATAGTGTGATTTCTTGTAATATGGAACATTTCAACTTTTTATGACCTTGTATGATATTATATTATTATTATATGGATACAATATTGTATGCAGTATATGTATTAAAGCATTCATGGAAATTCCCTTTAGTTTATTTCTGTATTTACGCACGATTAACCTGCGCGTGTCCTCTAGTCCGGCCCGCACGGGTGAATAAAAGGTGAATGAAAATACATTTCTGGGGATCATGAGCTGGAAATCTCACATCAAAAAACAAAAAAAGGAAATCTCACATCAAAAATATACAACAAAAGGTGGCAAGAAATACTTCAGTATTGAATAAAGCAAAATTTGGTCTTGATCAAAAACACACTCTTTACTGTTCTATGGTATCACCATATCTAAATTATGGTAACATACAAATCCTTTATTCTTGAAGTCACAAATATTTGCTGATTTAGTCAATTTTCAAACCCCTAAGATAATGCACACGAACAAGAACAGGAAATGGACAAAGAAAAGGGTATTTTGAATGGCAAGTTTAGCTTCAAAGCCCTGGCAGATGGCTGTCTCGACAAGACAGTTATTTTTGATCTACTGTCGCTGTGAGTTGAGTTGTCACCGGAGTACGTTGCGTCTCAAATGCCACTTGCTGGGGTCAGCTCGGCTCAAGAAACTGAAGAAGTATTTTTTTATTGTCCTTATGCAGTGGTACCTTCACATACGAGTGTCACAACTAACAAGTGTTTTTTACATACAAGCCATCTCTCGGCTGCGAGATAAGATTTTGGTCACGAGCTGCTTGTTTACTGGCAGGCATAGCCGAAGACAGCTATTTGGAGGGCTTGTGTCACCTTAGTATGTGGGGCCAAAGGCGGAAACTTGCATGTTGCGAGACCCGCAGTGTCATACTTCCACGCCGCTGAAGTCGCCAGACCAAGAAAAGTGTGACAAAGTGTGTGTAAACCAGGCTTTGTGCGTGTATAAGTATAAGAAGTATACATCATATATATAATAACATGTATTGGACCTTCTTCCAACCACCACACAGCTGATGGATGAATTAAAAAATAATTTTACATACTTGTTTATCAGCTGTGACAACGTAGTATAACGACACACCTGGTAGTGACCTGCATGCATGAAGCCCACCCCCCCTTTGTTCCGCTCTCCTCTTAGTAATACCAAATGTGAGGCTGAGACGCTTAAAGTGCAGAACCCCTGAGAGGTGAACAGCAGAAAAGATTTTTTTTTTCCCAGAGCTATTAGAGCAAGTGAGAACAAAAGCAGGCTATTTTCACTCTGATAAGTCATATTAGTCGGAGCAGCTTTCTTTCTCCAGCTGCCTGAAATTTAATAGCTCCGATGACAATAGCTGACCTCTTGAATGAAAACATGCTGCGCGTAATCTTGATAACTTGGATGTCTGAGGTGCACGGCGGCGCCCTAGCAACAGTGGATCTTTGTTGGGAGTAGAGGGGTTTGCAGCAATGAAGTGTTGAGCTGAAAGTGAACATCAACCCTGTGCAACCCTCCCCTGTTGAACTCTCTTTGCACTATTTTAGGAAGCAGGAGCATGCGAGAATACAAATATCCCCAACATGGGTCAGCCATTTTTAGAGGCTATGTTTTCAATCGAGTGTGTTAACAAGATAAACAGCTGTCTGATTTGCAAAACAATCTGTTGATGAGCGTAAGGGTGGTTGATTAACTGATCGTTAAGAATGGCAGTGATTGTGTGGAAATGATGAAGCAATTGAAGCAAAGTGATGTGCGCTACTTGGCTGCAACCAGCAGAGGCGCTGTTG
The DNA here is from genome assembly GCF_027744805.1 of Dunckerocampus dactyliophorus. NCBI lineage: Eukaryota > Metazoa > Chordata > Actinopteri > Syngnathiformes > Syngnathidae > Dunckerocampus > Dunckerocampus dactyliophorus. The sequence continues at coordinate 4,265,194 of NC_072837.1, forward strand.
ACTCAGTCTCAACTAGTTTGCAGTCTAAAGAAGCTACAGTACATCCATGCAGACCTCCTCTATGGTAGCATTATTCTGCTCAGACCTTTCCGACACAATAGTTTAGCCATAAATCCGATTATTTCTGGTGACTGTAAACTTGTGGTTCATCTTAAGGACATGTCCTTTTAGCAGTGTGTTTTGTCTCCTTACCCCCTTCCCTCTCCCTCGCTGCATGTCTTAATCAACACCGTTATCTGCAATCAAGCGCTCACCAGGACCCAGCGTTGTTGACTGTTGTCTCCGCCAGACACTCAAAATCCATACGTCCCGTCTGACATTCAGTTAGACTCATGGAGGAGCCAAATTTGCCCATTAACAACCTCACCACGTTATTCACCAACACTGATCTTTACTTCTGTTCTGCTGCTTGGAGGTGAAAGAATAATTATATTAAAATGACCACCATAAATCTTCCTTTGTTTTCTCACTTGCCCGACTTTTTTTTCTCCTGCACATCTTTGCATATCTTCAGGTCACATGCGTGAATTTAATTTGTTTCATTCGTTTCATTTTGCTTGTTGAAAATTGTGCTCCAAATTATCGTTGATAATCGATGTTATCGACAACATTTTTAAACCATTTTTTCATTATTGTTACGAGAGGTGTAATATACGTTTGAACCACTAGATGGTAATCAAGTATAGCGTACCTGTTTGAGCCGCACTAGCTTATTTATGCCATATAAGGGTATTGAATGGTTGCATTTCTTTTGCAATGTAGCGAGCGACACTGTCTGTGAGCGCGCACCATTTTGCAATGTTTTGTATATTTACTTTGCCAACCAAATGCCTCAGTAAGCGTTGACTGTCGGACGAAGGCTCCGCTGCCCGAGGCACTTCCATCGGTTGTTTTTTCTCCCAGTTGAGAAAACTGTCCATGTCGGTCGTTGGTGTTCATGTGCTCACCTTGTTCATTCACTTTAAAGCTAAAATATTCCCACACTGGGGCTGTCGGCTGTGGAATTTGCCTCAGAAACCATCGCTTCTGTGCCTTCATTCACGGGCTAAGTGCTAACCCTCTATCCACTCACTAGTTGGACTCACTCGCTCTGTCCATTCCACTATAGAACCAATGTGCACAGACAGATGCAGAGTGAACCCTCTTGTCATCCAGGCTGTATGGCACAACGAGACGAGCAGATGAAACACACGCATACACGCACATGTCAATTTATCGAGGGCGTCGTAATTATCGACATGCTGTTTTTTTTAATCCATCTATTAATCGTTTTATTGATTATCATGAGGTCTAGTCTTGACCATGCTGTCTCTGCTTGAATCTCCAAAAGGGAAAGTTGTTGTAAACCAATGTATTATTGTTATGCTGCACCCTTTGAACAACACATCCAGGGAGAACACAAACACGATAATGTACATCATAAAGTGGACTTAGGACAGCAACCATATGAAAACTCCTCAGCGGTAAACAAGAGTCCAACATCCATGTGGCGCATGTGGTGTTGGATTTATGCACGTCACTTGGGTTTTGGAGGCATCAATATTCAAACCCATCTGTTTGGCAAATCTGTCTGTTTTCTCCTGCAGATTAGTGTGTGACTTGTGGAGAGGAACACTAGGGTTTGAGTTGTGTATACTGTACATAGCAAACACTGTCGTTAAGGTAGCAACACAAAACTATGGATTTTGAGTCAGATGGAGCTTATTTTTGAAAGGTTCTGTTATCAACTATGGGGAAGATTTCCAGAGCTGCTCAGTATTGGCTTTTTATTGGCTGGATCAATATTGTCCAGCACTTCATGACCGATACCGATATTGGCAGCAGCTCTCCTCTCAAACTAAATCACAGCGCAGTGTAATGAATAAACACATTATGCTTCTTTTACTGTGATGCCATTGGATGTATTTCACAAATAAACACCGCAATATGCAAAGTTGTTGAAAAAAAAGTGCCATAAGTCATTTAAGAATCATAACCAGTTAAAGGAGGGTGCTTTACTTCCCACTCGCATTACCAGCGCTTTCACTGCGAATTGAAGCTATTTTTTTTTACTCTTGTTTTCTTATTTAGACCCTGGGTTACACATACAGTGCAGCCTTGGTTAGCATCATTAATCCGTTACACAAGGTCCGACTCAAACCAAAACGTACCCTAGCCAAATACATTTTTCACATAAGAAACGATGTAAATCCAATTAAGTTGTTCCATAAAGCACACAAAACCCGTTTTTATACTTTTGCAATTATTGTTTTGCATGCAGAAAACAATTTGAAATGCATATAAATGACATGTAACTTCACTTTTACCTTGACTGAAGACTTTATTGTTGACAAAGATGGCGATGAGGCAGGCAGCCAGCGAGGGATGAGCAGAGATCGACGCCACCTTTGTGTTTTGCTGTGAGTCATTTATTGAATTAAAAAGTGTTTCTCACCTTCTTTGTCAAAATGCTGGCACTTGCAATTTTCCTTAGCTCCAATGTGGATTATTTTGCAGTCGTGATCCATAAGAAAAGCAGAGACTTGGGACGCAACTGTGTTAGTCAACTGCACAGGCGACGAAGCTGTGGGACAATGGCTTCCGGTTCTGGTTTCCAATTTGAAGCATGCAAGCTTGGACGTTTTGTGATAAAAAGGCAACACATACTCAGTTAGACTCACACAGTGTATTAACAACACCACAAGACAAACCGGGAAATGTACATGAACCAAGGCATAATTTTTGTGTAATTTTTTTACATAAACCAAAAAATATGCTAACCGGAGCGTACGTTAATCAAGGCTCCACTGTATTTACAATTCCAAGGCCAAAATTGGAAGTAACTCCAAACCCTGGTAGGACGATATTATCGAACATCCCGAGAGATCAATTATCAATTAATCAATAAATATTTAGTTTTAGAAAAAAACAACTCGAGTGTTCTGAACTCCTGTTTCCATGCCAGTGTTGGCGTGAGCAGGATATTGCTGCTTGGAGGAGTTATGCCATAGCATGGATGAAGCTCAACTTCTCATAGGCTGCTGTTGTCATATAAAGACTTCTTTAGACGGCAAACTAGTGGAGATTGACTCCACAGCACCCCTGCTGGTTGTAGCCTAGTAGTGGCTCAACTGCTTCCATCCATCAACAATTGTTTTCACACAGTTAACAATATTCCAGACCCATAATTAATAAATGAATGCATACTTTGCACTTTGTGTGGGGTTTGCATGTTCTCCCCGTGTGTGCGTGGGTTTTGTACTCCGGTTTCCTCACACATTCCAAAAACATGCATGTTAGGTTAATTGGCGACTCTAAATGGTCCATAGGTATGAATGTGAGTGTGAATGGTTGTTTGTCTATATGTGCCCTGCCATTGGCTGGCGACCAGTCCAGGGTGTACCCCGCCTCTCGCCCGAAGTCAGCTTAAATAGGCTCCAGCATACCCTGGTGAGTATAAGCGGCATAGAAGATGGATGGATGTTTCTCCCACAAACAACACAAACAACACACACACACACACACACAATTTTCAGCTTCCTAATTATTCAGAGACGTGCCTTATACTGTATGGACATCCTGCAGACTCCACGCCGTAGGATGCTGTATAATAGTCAGCCTCCATCTAATCAACCTGTTTTTCTGCTGTGTGTGTGATGTTTACCCTCCATCAAAAACCGCAAGGCTCAGAAAACATATTTGTTGACCAAAACAAAAACAAAACGAACTTGCTTTGATTTGAATGAAAACTATTCCAACCACTGCTGCATGTATCAATTTCTTAACACGATACCATAGCTCTCCATGTGTGCTACCGTACAATTAGCACCCTTGTGGCTAAGACACTTTAGCAATGTCAGAGTAATTGCACATATTGATTGTGTTACTCGGCAAAGCAGATGCGCCGTTTGACTACGCTGGGCGATGCGAAGATAAATGTCTGTCAACATGCCATGGACTGCTATAAGCTTTGTATCAACAATTGGCTTCTATTTAACACCTGTCTAAATGTGTTACAAATAAAACAGGCCTTGTTATGGAGCGACATAAGGAATCCTCGTCAATGTATCTTTCAACAGTCAGTGTTCTTGTTCATATACATAGATTGCTTCTACTCTTAGACAGATAACATCTGCCTCTTCCACAGGAAAGAAAGAAAAGTGTAATTTACCGGCATCTTGTTCAATGGGGAGGAGTGCAGTACAAGGCAGCTTTCAGGAGCAGCGGGAACGCTGAGTATGAGAAGAAAGTAATGGAGAATAATGGCCAGTAATGGATACAGTAGATACGATAGATGGACGGATTTGTTCGTCACATCTTCAAATAGAGAACGCGATGCTACTTGTAAAAGTGCCTGACTGTAGATGCCACCGGGCGGTGATGTCGGTGGGGGGATTTTCAGCCGTCAGCGCTAACAGGAAGTGACAGAGTGCAGAGAGGTCTTAATTACCGTCTCACTTGACTAATAGTTGTTTCTCAAGAACGTATTCCCGCTGAAGACCTTGGGACTGAGCACACATGGTGCCTTCAGCCCAAATAGCGTAGCAAAAAGTCAAATACATATCCAGGAGAATGACGCATTTCAAGGGCAGGTGGCATTTGGTATTGTATATTTAATACAGAGCAGCACATTTAACTTGTCTCATGATTCCTATAGTGCTGTTTTTGGACTTGACTGTTCCTGTTTCTGCACTGTTAGCCCCTTGTCTGTCATTCAAACGGGCACAGTTGATCACAAGTGTAAAAAGAAGTTAACCGGTGTTGATTAGAAAAATGGCGTGAACTTAAATGCAGAATTTAAAATGCAAGCTATGTAAAAACAATAAAACCCTTCCCTAACTTTGATAACAAGTGACGCTGGACAAAAGTAGCAGGATAAGAGGCACATTTTTCCGGAAAAGTTTGGTTGTATTTGGAATTTGTCAACAGGGTTTCCACTCTATGTATTTTATACAAGTATTTAAATGGAGTATACATGTTTTCAGCCAAAACATATTAGAACGCCACCGCCGCCTATCGTATATGTAACCAAAGAGCAGACAAAAAAAGTATATTTTTCACAATTACAAGTTAAACTGCATCAAAACTGTCAGAAATTTGCGTTCGCCCACAGTAAAATAGCTGCTGTTCATGGCTGCCTGGTATTTACATTCACGTTGCTATGATATGATATGGCTATACAGTACATTCAACCATAGCTAACGTGAGCCGGGGAACCTGTTGCATACGGTCCCTTTAATCCAGAGCGATATAATTGTGTTCTGTTTTTAGAGTCATTTCCTTGGTGTCTGTGTGTCCTGTTCTCGCTGACTGTTCCTCAAAATGCGTAGATGAAGGCATGGCCTGCAGTTAACTATTTATAATTGTACTCTATCCTGTCGAGCTACGTTTTTGCACTTAAAAAAAGAGTATTATTAATGAATCGGAAGTGATTTGTGTGGTCTTTGTGACTCATTTTTATATTACATACTGTACAAAAGCACTACTGAAGCTCCAGTGGTGACCTTGTGTAAAGCGTTCCTTCACAAAGCGAGGCCATGATTAGCCGTCTTGACATAAGAGGCGGGTGATGACGATAGTTGTTAGCTTTTCAGGACCCTGTCCTGTTCAGATGTAATTGTGACATACTGAATAATGCAGCAGTGTGTAGTGCCTTCAGTGCAGGGGAATCAAACTGAATGAAAGTCTTCTCTGTCAGGGTTTACCATTCAAAGCGCATCAGCTTCTCGTTTCCATGGTACCCTTCTCTCTCTCTCACTGTGTGTGTGCGTGTGTGTGTGTGTGTGCGCGCGTGCCAGTGCTGTTTCCACCAGTGGGCAAAGTGAGAGTGTGAGCAAGCAAGGGAGGGGGTAGAGAGTGACAGACACACACACACAGAATAAGACTGAAGGCTTTTAGCAGTGGTTATCTCGCTTTTGCATAAAGTCCCCTTTGCATTCCGCAGCGTGAGGGTGGTTTCAGAAAAAAAGACACACCGAGCCAACTCGCATAGAAGCCCGATTGGGTTTTCTACAGAGTGGCTGTGTATAAACTCATGTAATGTGTATAAACACAACTCATTTGCATTTGTCTCATTCAACAACTGACGGGGTTTTGATCATGGATGCAAAGAGGATACAGCCCTTTCCAGTGGCTTAGGAGACTTTCCCTTTGAGTCACGGGGATCTCGAAGAGCGCCAATCAGTGGGAGCCAATACAGTGCGGTGATGAACAGTGCCCCCCCTTACTGTCTAAAATTTCAATATGTCTTTCAACAGCCCAACAACTAAATATTGTTTGTGATTCATGATGACACTTAAGAAGAAGGTGCAAGAATGTGGATCAACAGAAAGACACCACCGGCTAGCATATGTTATCATTAGTAGGTTGAAATAACAGATTGAAAGGAAACAATTTTATATTTTTCACAATATTTTTTGTCGTTCGGCCCAAATAAATGACAGGCAGTCACACGCGCACATGCCCGTGCCGCGTGCACATGCACAGGAGCGGTGCCAGAGAGGCACAAACAGTTTGCAGTCATGCTGTTGTTGCGATGGGCTGTACAGTACATTCAATGACCGCTCACGTTAGTAGCAAAACTTTGCCAAATCGCTATCATTAGCTGACAACAAGACAAGGCTAGTGCGTGTGTGTGTGTTGCGTGCAGCACGGCTTGCATGCTTGAAGCAGGAAGAGGGCGGGTTATGGCGTTCGTAAGTTAGCGCTCTCTAGGCACCTGCATAACGGTGGCAAACAGTGCCTTAACAGTGGCTTAACATAGAAAGTGTCTGTGAAAAATGTATACCTTCTTATAAAATAAAGAATCATTCTTGACATTGATTTCTGGTGGTTATTCTGGCACATGTATTTCATACTTGAATCACGCAATGGAGTCACTCTGTATTACAAATAAAATACATCCATTTGAACATCGATAGTTGAATTTACCCGAGGTTGTACAACTCCTAATATGACCAACATTTTTGTTGTAAAGGTTGCATGAAGCATTGAACCGTCATCCCTTTTTTCTTAGGTGTCCTGATACTTTTGTCCAGCTTCACCTTGGTCAAGTCAGTCAAGGTAGCGTTGGCTGACTTCTTTTTACACGTGCATACCAGTCAAGAATGTTACTTAAAACACCGCCTGCACAGTTAATGAATATTTTATGACGGGGACAGTTTGATGGATTATTTCTATTTCCATCATTTCAAATGGAAAAAGAATTACTTTGCAATCCAAATGAGTCTGAGTCATCCTTCATGGCTTGAGTTAGTCCAACACTGACCACACTGCGAGTACAGGGCATCTGTAAGGTTTCTGTGATAACGAGCTGAGAAGGCGAGCGGCGTTACCCACCTGAGTAAACAACACTTTGCCTCTCATCTATCATCCTTACACTTGTGCTATTCCAAGCAAAAAGACGCCGGCCTACAGCACAGAATATGCAGGCTGCAGGCGCTTTTTGTGAAATATGCGAGGTGTCCTCACTAAGTTTCACCAAGATGCTGGCTTCAACAGTCCTATTTGAGATAAGTGGATTCACTCTGGTGTGAGCCAACTCTCTGGGAAATGCAAAGCTGGTGGAATCTGTGTGTATTCATAAACCATCTCCGGTGCCATCTGTTTACTCTACAAGACAATCTGAAAGCCACGTGTTGAGATCCGCTGAAGGATAAGCGAGAATTTGGTCCAGCTGTGCCTAATGTACCCACACCGTCCACATTATTAGGTACACCTGCATCTACTAGGATAAGAGCTGATACGGACATACGTTCTGTGTATATATACGTATTTTGTGTTAACATCTTGGTTATCCAACAATGTGCAGTACCACACCTTGATTATAGGGGGCGCTGAGGCCTAAAGAGGACGTTCTTCCCTTTTTCTGCGCTCAGCGAGCATTCCTTTCATGCTTTTGTGACTTGTGCCTAAATCCTCAACTTCTCCCTAATTATGCAAATGGACCAGATGGCAACACGATGGCTTCCCATTCTCTTTTGATTTTTCTGACGCTGCAGATGGCTGGTGTGCAAGACCCACGCAAAGTGTCCCTTGCTCAAAGTCAATGCTCACACCGCGTTCTTGATCCCCCACTGCAAAGGAATCTCATTTCCACAAGCGTGCACCATCTTGGTCATTGAAACAAAAAAAATTGCTTGAAAAAAGGAGTTTCCTGACTCGGTCATGCAGTTTCTCCAGCGTGTGACAGCATGAAGGCCTTCTCCACTCGTTTACTCATGTTGTTTTTGCTCATGCTGAGAGACAAGCATTCACAATACTGAATATACAGTGTTCCCTCGTTTATCGTAGGGAATAGGTTCCCAAAATAACCTGCAGTAAGTGAAATCCGCTAAGTAAGTAACTATATTTTTGTACAATGATTACGGTATACGTATATGTTTTAAGGCTGTAAAACCCCTCACCATACACTTTATACACTTTTCTCAGACAGGAATTAATATTTATCACATTTCTCTCGTGTTTAAACACTCTTAAAGCTTCGTATCAATTTTAATGATCAGCTTGCGAGATTGGACACAAGAAATGAAGTGACTCACTCGTCTGATCGTGGCTTGTCCTGGAGCCGTTAGGCTGCAGCGTTTTTGTATCCTTGTTTCAAACATATTCCACCTCGTCGTCCTCCATGAACAGAAGATTCATTTCCAGTATTCCAGGCGCCCTACAGCCGCGTAACTTCTGCCTTCATTCAGCATGTATGATCGCTAGCAGCTAGCCATTATACAACAGGAAACAGGTAGTCCTGCACGAAAGATATTGAAGGATATCAGAACGCAGTGGGCACTTTTGGACACACTCAACTCTCACATGAGTAGCAGTAGTAAATACAATAGCAAAGCCATGCAACAGACCACCGATAGATCACTCAAATACACCACAAGGACGCAGAACACAGTGCGTGTTCATACACTGTTAAAAAGAAGTGCAAAATTGCACTTAAATCTGCGAAAGATGAACTGCAATGTAGCGAGGGAACACTGTATTCATTTTTCTTTCTCAAATTATTTTTGAAAAATTGGGATTGTTTATGACTTAAGCTTAAAGGCAAGGTCATGCACAGAAAAGCAGTGATGCCATGGCATTGCCTCCCGATGCCACGTGTAGGCAGAGGGCATGGTTCCGATCCTTAATTTCCTTCAAAGGCTAAATAAATCTTAACCTAAAAATAAAAAATAAAATGTGTATCTTTCTCTTTTTGTCTATCTGGTTTACTTAAACAAATGGTTCAGACTGGAGTAGATAGATTCCTAGTTTTGCTATGTGTATGATATCTGCTTTTTGTGTTGTTGGAAGTTCGTTTTAAAAGAAAATTGTATTTTTTTTTCAAGTTTTGTATTCATTTTTCTGGTAATAAGAGAGAAAAGTATTTTATAAATGGCATTTTATTTTCATGTAATAGCTTTATATGAATTTATTCGTTCATTTGATTTATTTTTAAAGTTAATTTCAAATGTTATTTTTAAAATATTGAAATATATGGTTTTGTAAAATGATTTAGATCACCTCGGTTGTTGTAACATGATGGCACCAAACTGCAGTGATCATATTCTACGAAGAGTCGTAGAGCAATTCCCACCCCAAATATGTCTGAAAGAGTCACCTAAAAAGTCCCAGCAATTTCAAAACTGATCAATTAAGGGGGTAAAATACACCCTTTCCCTTGATAGAGGGGCTTCTGCACCTATAGCTCATGTACAGTCATCGACCTACCGGAGAGATGTTCATTGGGGGTGGACGCTGATAAGGCACGCGTAGCGCTAAATCAATAACATGTAGGCCCATGCAAGTACTGCAGATATGCATCTTACTTTGTCCGACACATCCAGTGGATAGAACCTTGTTAATCAGAAAGATAAGCCAACTCACCGCCTCCATGAGAGATGGCTACACTGCAAGGGTTGTCTTACATATCAACCACGATGGCTCTTGCTCAAGAACAGTCCTTTTCTGCAAGGCTTCTACATCTCAAGTAGAGCGATTTGCATATTTCAAATAGTCTTTGCCTCCCTGCGGCTTTTTTAAATGTTGTTGATTAACAGTTCCATATTCATTTCAGTGGAACTTTTAATGTTGAAAACAGTTTGTACGAGGACGCTGGCCAAAATGACCCATTGTCAAAGTCATTACTCACTGCCGTCATTAAAACCTTTATTTGCTGGATGGCAAATTTAAGAATAAACCTTTTGTCATTTCTAATTGTCATAAAAGTGTAAAAATAAGTAACTTTTAATGACAAATAAAGGCATAATGCTCAATGAGTAGCATTCCTAATCTCCTTTCCATTCTTGTGTGACGAAGACGCCCGCGCCTTCTTCCGCTGTGGAACACACACGTAAACAAGATGGCCGCGGCGCTCCGTCGCGGAAGTAGATGCGAGCGTCTTCATCACATACACAAAAATGGAGAGGCGACAGTGCGCAGGGATACGGCGGGACACAAATATAACGGCTAGCGATTTGTGAGGTCTGATTTGTTTTTCGAGTAGGCATTTTTGTGACGTAAATGTATTACTCTTTTGAACGCATATTGTTTTGAGAAACTCCTTAATTGTGAAACCCCAGCGACTACTTGGAACTACTTTCTTCATCACCTCGATTAACGTAGACCTACGCCCCGGTTAGCGTGTTTTTTTGGCTTACAGCAGAAATTTAGGTTAAAGTTTTGCCTCGGGTTGTGTACATTTTCCTGACAGTGTACAAAATGGCGCACGCCTTATTGTGTTATTAATACACTGCATGAGCCCAACTGTGTTTTTATTGTATTTTTTTAATCACAAAACGTCCTTATTAGCAGGACTAAACTATAAAAACATGGTTTGTTTGAGCATTTTTGGCTGTCTGGAACGGATTTGATTTACATTATTTCTTATGGGAAAAACTGATTCGGTTAGAGTACCTTTCAGTTTGAGTCAGACCTTCTTAATGACGCTAACCAAGGTTCCACTGTATTGGAGTGTGTGACCTTTGTTTCGGGCCAGACATTGCATGGCTGTCCTGGCTGCTCAGTACAACATGGCTAAATCTGAACCAACTGCAGGTCGACCACAGAGATTCCACTAATATAATCTGTTCCAGAGTCAAACTATTGGTTAACATATTTAATTGGCACACATACAGCACAGTTGTATATGTTTTGTCTTTGGAGGATCCTATTTGATTATTGAAAAGATTGCGCTCAGGCTGATACCAATCCAACATTTTCACTTCTACCGTCATCCATCAATTGCTCTCATCTTCATCACCTCTCTCTCTCTCTCGCTTTCTCTCTCTCCACTAACCTTGGCGCCACGTCACAGGCTGTGCAGCAGTGCAGTAGAATGGGAGGGCATGCAGCCCACAGTGCCTCATAGGAGGGGGGGGGCTGCACATCGCTGCTGTATCCTCTGCTTGGCGCTCTCCGTCCCCGCTCCAGCGTCTTCAACAGCCCATGCTCGGGCTCCCTCTCCTCCCTGACAAACCGACACACACTTCCTCTCCTGTACTCGGAGCCCTTTCGACATGGATGTCCCATCTTCCCACGACCCGAAGGATTGTTGCATCTTGCTGCAGTGAAGAAGAAGAAGAGCAGAGAAGAACCATGCCGGGACTGCTAATGGATTTTGGGAGCGCGCAAGTGACCATGCCGTGATCTTGCGCATCCCAAAAAAAACAGGAAAAAACGACTGCGACGAGAATTAAGAAAGGAACGGGAGATATCGAACCCACGCGCCGGCGGGATTAAAACCACCGTGCATTCTTTTTTTTTTTTTTTTTTTTTGCAAACAACATGAAGATTACCTCCCGTCCTCTGATGATAAGCAGTGTCGTTTTCAGGTCCAAGCTTAGGCTCATTCCGCTTCTGCTGCTCTTTCTTGGTCACTCTCGCGGGATGCCACACGTTCTAAGATTCGGTAAGAATACACATATACACATACATACTACCTCGAATATGCCCATATAATCCCGTCCAATGTGTGATGGTCCACATTGAAATGACATTGAGGGAGGTGTGAGACTCCTTTTCCCCCACTCAGAGTTGGTAAAGCCCTGTTGCTGCTGCTTTACTTTCTACTGCATTCATTTCTATTGCAACAACACATATTTTGGGAAGCTGTATGCCTTTGTGGTATTTTTAACCACTTGTAAAGTAAACTTTTGAAAGGAAAGGCACCAGCAGCATGCACCAGTTGACTTTGCTGTATATTCAAACAAGCCTAATTGAAGTCAACAAAGACATCAGTGCCATATTTAGTCACATGCTAATTGGACATTTCCCCACTTGTCCTCTGCAGTAAATGTTTGTGTGTAAACAAGAAGCACAGGTGCATCTACACAATCACACACATCTACACTTTGCTCCCACACGCGACACGTGATTGGCAGTGACAGCCCTTTAGATTGTTGGCCCCCATATGGTAGAAGTGTTATATAATTGTTGCAGATCAGTAGTTGCATTGTTTAGCTTCTCATCGCATGTTTGTTGGTAGACTTGCATGGACGGGGCACATTTAAAGAGTGACAGCGCTGACAGAGGATGTCACAGGGTGTTGACAACACGTCTTTCCAATCCCCACTTGCCCCCGGGGGTCCTATTTGAGAGTCAGGCGGCGTCTGCACGAGCCGCCGCTATGACAACAACATGCGTTTTTGTCTGCCTGCATGCTGCACCCTCGGCCCGATGAGCGACTTCTAAGTATTACACACCACAGAGGCCACACATCTGCTCTGTGCTGTCCTGTAGTGATGGGTTCACATCAAAGTTTGTGTGCAGTCTGGGAGACTGAGTGAAGTCAGATCAATAAGTTATTAGAGGAGGATTCTCCAAGAAGGGAAATAATAGATGCTGCATTGTCATGCTTATTATCTGTATGGTCACAACAATCTCATGACATCCAATACAAGAACTGTGTCAAAATCTGCCTTCTCTGTTGATTTTTTTTAATATACAATTATTTCAAAATGGCTGTATTGTTGCGTATATACGCAACAAAAATATCAACGCAGCACTTTTTGCGGCTGGAGTAGCCCATGGTGGCGGTGGGGTTATGGTACTGGCAGGTGTATGTTATGGATAACGAACGCAGGTGCGTTTAATTGATGGTGTTTTGAATGCACAGATACCGTGACGGGATCCTGAGTCCCATTGGTTGGCATGGCCCCATGTCGTGAGGATCTGTACACAATTACTGGAGGCTGAAAACATCCCAGTTTTTGCACGGCCAGCACACTCTCCGGACATGTCAGTCATAGAGCTTGTTTATGGTGCTCTGGATCGGCATCTATGGTATTTGGGGCAAATTGTGGTCACACCAGATAGTGACAGGTTTTTAGACATGCTGTCTAATCAACATCTGGCGGATGAATTATACGTTATGAATACTCACTAACACAGATCCATCCATCCATTTTCTATGCCGCTTATCCTAATTAGGGTCGCGGGGGTGTGCTGGGGCCTATCCCAGCTGACTTCAGGTGAGAGGCCGTGTACACCCTGGACTGGTTCACAGATTTGTGAACAATATTTGCGAGAAACCTTTGAGTTGTGTGTTGTGTTGCGTTTATATTTTTGTTCAGTGTAGTTGCCGCAGGATTGTGTTTACTCGACGACAGAGGGTAATGGGAACCTATTAGGGTTAAGATGTTTATTAGATGGGATGCCTGTCCTGGCTGCTCAGCACAACATCAATAAATCTGAACAAAGGGCAGTTCCACCGTAAAGATTCCGCTAAAATAATCGTGTCATCATCATAAACCCTTTATTTACTATATTTACTGTACTTACATTAAAATTACTGTTTTACACCAACTGGATTTACATTTTTTTATTTAAGAGGGGGTGCATTTATTTGTACAAATGCATATTTTAATATGATAGTATTCAAGTTTTTTTTTCAAACAAAAATCTAATAGGTAGCCATACCCAAGTCATTATTTGATATTGTATTTTATGTAAAATTTCGAATTGCTTTAGGGTCTGTTAAAAAGTTTTGACCTCTTTTACAAGCTATATGGCAGCTTTACAGATGCCACCTCTGCTCTGCAGGGAGCATGTTTGTGATTTGTCTCTTTCTTGGATTGTTTTTTTCCCCTCTTCTGGCCATTCATCTTACTGAAAAAGTCCAAAAAGTAATAAAATCATCATCTGATGAGAGTTGTAATCCCTGAGTCATATTGCACGTGGTTGAAACAGAATAGCATGAAGCAAAACTCGTGTGTGTATCACAGTTAACACCTCCCTGGCTGTGTCAATCCAAACTGAGCATTGCAATGTTTGTAGAAGCAGATTTTTGTCATTTTAGATTAGATTGGCAGGTGTACCTAATGGCATGGCTGCGGAGAGTAATTACAATAGATAAGATTCACTCTCGCATTTGTCGCCTGTGCATCTTGATTAGAAGCACGGCAGGCGGTGTGCATGCTGCATCAGACAGGCATCAGAGTCAATATTCATGCCAGATAAGAGGTGATTCGTGTCACCGAGACATTTTGCTGCAGGGGTAAATCTGATAATCGTTTCCTCCGTGGCCCTCCTCCGGTGCCAGTATAAAGACCGTAAACCTGCTAAAAAATGTCAGTCTGATGCCTGTGAGACACTTTTTTCAGCACTTCGGACATGGGCCTTGCTTCCTGGCAGCAGGTCTTAAACTGCTGCAGAGAATTCTTATTATTCTAGGGTAGCTGTTTTTTTTAAACATCACCATTCGGATTTCGCATTTATTTTGTATCATTTGTGGGGGTGCGTTGAAACACTCGCGCAGTACATGAAAGTTCACTTTGATGCAACATTTGAGGCATATTGTCCAAACTGTCAGGCGTCAGTGGCGATCAACTTTAGAGGTTCTACTGTAATTTTTATATTATTTGTTGGAAGAAATCCCAACTGCCTTATAGGATGGCTTTACACAGAACACCTTAATGCCCATTTTTGATTTAGTGCCTATAACCATGTTTGGAGTTATAACCTGAGCTTTGTGGGGGGTCTCAGCAACCTTACAGTGCGTGCATCTCCAAACACACATAAATATGACGATCACCTTGAAAAAATATGACAGGCCGGGGAGCACCACACGACAACAACACACAAGAGTGTTTCAAAAGTAAAAGCTGTCATCTAACTGCAGACAGAGTCGACCGGTGACAGCGCCTTGTATGTCACACAAACAAAAATAGTAGTTTTTACACAGAACTTTTTTTAAAAATATAAATTCACTTGAAACTTGTTTTTTTTCATCAATCCACTGCATAAGGTCGGATGAAAACCGAAATGTGTAAAAATACTAACAAATGTTTCCTATAAGATGCATGGGCCAAAAATTCCTCCACAGTGCTGTAAAAGACTAACGGAAGGTATTGCAGTTGGCCCAACCAGGGTGGGCCGACCAATTATTAGATTCAGCGGGCAATCACTTTTTCACACAGGGCCATGTACTGTAGGCTTAGGGGTTTTTTGCCTCCTTTAATAATAAAAAGTTTCATTTAAAAACTGCATTCAGTTGTGTGGTCATGGACTAATATTTAAATTTGTTTGATGATTTAAGTGCGACAAACATGCAAAAAAAGAAAAGAAATCAGGAAGAGGCCAAACACTTTTTCACTCCACTGTACAGTACCTGCATTAGTGGTGTTGTCGTTATATAGACTTTAGTATTCAGTCAGTTTCTCGTGAGCATTCTCAAGAAAGCATGCTGCAGCAACCGCAGGCCATACGGTGTCCAAACGTGCACGGCTTAAGAACAAAAAATGACAAAAGGTAATAATCAGTGATAATGGTAATAAGTTTGCAAACAAAGGAATGCAGATGACAGATAAGGGTCGGGGTGATCACAAAAGGAAACACTGGAGCCCCATTGGTGCTATTCCAGTGCATGTCCTGTCCTGTTGGATGTGCTGACTCAGCAAATAATCCCAGCTGCTCCTGCAGAAAGGCGTCCTAAATGAGGAGGTCAGCTCCCCTGGGCCTGTCTGTTTCCTTCCGGTGCTGAATGGTGCTCTGCCAAGAGAGGCAGCTCAGCATGATACCGGTAGTATTGTTCTCCTGTCAGGCGGACGTCCTTACAAGCACACACAATGTTACACATGTTGTAACATGAAAACAATCACCTCGTCTGCCTTTCGTGTTCAGCCGCGTAGCTTCACCTTGTCGTGCAAAATGCATCGCGGGGTTTTATAGTCATCAGCTGAAGATACATGCATTTTTATAGAAAGAGCTACGGCTTTTTACACACTGTAATAAAACACACTTGTGCTTTTATATCCTGCTCACTCGTGCCTACTGAGGGCACTAAACGGGATGTTGTAGTCATGGATACGGCAAGGACGTCTCAGAGCAGCAGAAGTAAATATTTAGCCACTTCCTTTCCGCTTCTCATCCAAGAGGAAGAAACTGGAAAATGTCCACTTTGAATATGAAATAATCAAATGCATTCTTTAGAAGGTGCCGTCACTACTATTCAGTTATTTTGGGACGGTAAGAATCAAATGAGCCGGAAATTCAGAGAAGAGTGGCGTCATGCGGCGACTAACTGGTAGGCAAAAGGGAAGAGAGCTCATTTATTCATTCACATAAGCAATGAGTCAGAGTGGCAGATGTGATCTAATTTAACTTACGGTCATGCAGACTTGTTATTCATAAAATGCCCCCTGGAAGATATGAAAAAGGAGGAAAAGTCAACACTGAGATGACATATTTTCTTGTTTAATCCAATGGCCAAAGGTGGTCTGGGGCTTTGAATGATAACATTATCCTCAAATCCTCAAACACTGGCCTAAGCACATTTTCTTTGCGTGTTCCCTGCCCATGTTTATGCTTGCCAAGTCAAGACTTGTGGTAGTTATTACTGAATAGGCTCAAAACTTGAAAAACCATCAACCATCAAAATACTATTCTACGGGTAGCTGGTGTAACAGTAATTTTATCTAGGACATTTTTTTTTTACATAAACCTCAAAGAGGATGGAATGTTAATTGGAGTTATACATTATATAACCATGTAAAACCAAGGCAGACAAAGATCCTGGATGCTAACCACGCATACAAATATAGCTACTGCCATCTGGTTGAGACGCTACCTACTACATCAGGAGGTTGCCCACAGCCACAGCTGTTAATGACAATGTTTTGACGGCAGTTAGGTCATGGAAAAAGTTATTAGACCACCCGTGTTTCTTCAGTTTCTTGTTCATTTTGATGCCCGGTACAACTAAAGGTACATTTGTTCGGACAAATATAATGATGACAACAAAAAAAGCTTATAAGAGTTTAATTTTTTGGCAGTACAATACCATAGCTATTGATGTAAGAACTTCAGGGTTTTTGTTTATTACCAAAAAAAAACATGGGAATGGCTAGATATAAGCTGTGAAAGGCGTATGAGGTATTGTTTTTATTTTTTACAAACAATGGGGCGATCGGGCCTTTTCTGTAGCTGGTTCCAGGCTGTGTTATTTTGCTGTTTTTCTTGCACTGTTGTACAGCACTTTGGTTCAGCTACAGCTGATGTAAGAGGCCATATAAATAAAGTTTGATTGATTGATTGATTGTAGTTGTTACCACCAAACAAATGTACCATTAGTTGTACCAGGCGTTAAAATGAAGGGTGGTCTAATCATTTTTTCCATGACTGTATTTGCTTTGGCGGTCCACGTACCCGACAACTATAGGAGACGTTTGGTTGAACAGAGGCATTAATTGGAGAGTTTACGTGATTAGCTTTGTGTGGAGTTTAATTAATAAGAGTAGTCTGTATTCTTGTGGCAAAAGCTGCGTTTCCTCGCCGCATGCCGCATTGAACCTATCAGTCGGAGCGCGACAGCAACACCAATCTCCCAAAGTTTCGCAATGATACGTGCGAACAGGATTGTTTTTAAGCAACAATTTTGTGTCTGCAATCGCTTTTCCACTGTGTTCTAATTTGATCGCCACACTACAGGAAGCTTTGAAAAACATGCAGCATTGAACCCGTCAGTCTGAACAACACATTAACAAACAATGGCCTCATTTTTTTAAGGGAGACAAATTTTACCCAAGAGGAGACTGAGAGCAACAAGAAAATGGGCATGTGCAGCAAATATTTTGATATTTATATGTTTATATTTCACATTTCATGTCCCACAGTGATAACAAATCTTCTCAACCAATGACTGACCAGCGGTGGTTTATGTCACCTTAATGGAATTGACTCAGCACGCTTTCAACTCTGTCTGAACTTCGTTTGCCAGTAGAAAAGCATCAATAGCGAGTAGAGCCACGCAGAGTCAGGAAGGTACCCTTTATTGTTTTTACCTTCATCCCCTCGCCTGCGTGTGAAATTAAAGGGCTTCTGAGGACACGCAAATGGGGAGAGAAGAAGAGAACGCAAGGGGAGTAGTTAATTAACTCGCGTTTTGCTCTCTGCCAGCCTGAATTATCACCACGGTGGAATTTAGTTTGGGATTGCAGGAATTAGAGATAACACCCGGTGCCCCGGTCCCGGCCCACTGCCAGTGCATTCACAGCAAATACATTTAAAGAGGCGCAAAAGCTGCTTAGAATATTCATGTGTCACTTGGCCCTGTGTGGCGTAGCTTATAGAAATATGAAACCATCTCCTCTCTGCTGGCAAATGATTTCCACGGTTTAAAAATATCTGCTGTGGGTTTTCAAGAACAAAGAGGAGATTGCGCTGACATTAGCATGCAGCAGCACACATGGACCTGAAGCAGCGGATATTATCTGGATGGATTTCTAAAATGTGTTTACTGTCTTTGAAGGTGTCGCCTCAAACGATACATTTGATGGCAGATTCAAGGTACAGATTTCTAAATGAAGACTATCTCATAGGAAATAGTTGTTCTAGGCTCAGGTTTGCTCATCAAATGGAACCCAAAAGATGTTCATTTTGTATAACCTTTCACTTTAGGTGGCCGCCGCTCATGCATTTCCCCGGATAATGTTAGGGTGAAGGGTTATGTTTGCCATTGTTCTGAGAGAGCGTCCCTCGAGAGGAGCCCCTCTCTTGCATTTCTCGCTTGCTCACCCGTCCAGCTCAGCTCCATGTGAAGGTCAAAGCTGAGATCACTCACATGGAAGAAAATGGAGGACACGTGGAACTGTCCAGCTCATGGTCCTACCGGGGGAAGATGAGGAGAGGAAGAAAATTTGATGTCACGCTGGGCTGAATGGAAAAAGGAGGTGAGGGGATGTAAAGTGTGAGCAGATAAAAAAGAAGAATAAGGATAGGTAGGGCAGCTGTGGTGCAGTCGACTCACATTGCAGTCTTATGGTGGCTGTGTGGAGTGAAATTTGGAACAACACAGAAAAAAAGCAAAAATTGAAACGCATAAAAACATAATTTAGAATGCCACTTAAACAAAGTCTGTGTTGCTATGTATCACTTGTTTGCGCCTGAGATTGTACAATTTGGATTTTTTGCCACTTCATATCTTGTCTTTGTCAAATCTTGCACACTCAGCAAGATTCAATATCCATCTGCTGTTTGCCACTGCCTCACGTGGCCCCGATGCAAGTAGACTAACCACAAACAGTTGTATTTGTGACTTTCATTCGAGTCATCATCAAAATTGAATGGCTTGTCACCTTGATAATCCTGCTACTAATCCAGGGGGAATCAAATATGCAGATTAAAAATAAGATAGAAATAAAATAGCATATTTACATTACCGGTGCATATTGTGAAGCGATGCTAAGAAAATTTGCAGGAAATTTTTATTAGTGACATAACACCTAGTTTGCATGTGGATCAATTGACCACCAAAGAAAATACATACCTAAAATGCTGAAATTAAAGTTCAGCACAGGAGTTATTTATCTAAACAGGGACGGAGAGTTACTTGGAAGCAGTCGATAATTGGAGAGAAGCTGAAGAAGAGTGAGTGAACCCTCCTGTCACTCATTCAGTCTCTTTCTCCCAGTGGGGCGCTAGCAAGTGTGCACTCGCTAGCTGTGTGTGTTGTGTGCTACACGATCGAGTACTTTCTTGGTGCCTGTTGTGCATAAAGCACAATCTGATGCCTATTTCAGCTCGTTTGCGCACCATCATTTTGTGACATGGAAAAGTTTGTGATTAATGAAAATGAAATAAATAATACAAAACGGTGAAACTTCAGCTGCCGTGGGTCGCAAAGTATTACATCTCATTGTGAACCAAACGCATTTTGCTGCATCCAAAACATGTACTTTGATCAAACTCTGACAAAACGTGACACCGCATGAAACGTAAACAATGTATTCCACACACATTCTCTTGACATCATTATGCCATTACATTCATAAAAAATTAATTGTCTCAAAATAAACTCTCTTGAATCTTGAATCTTGAATCTTGAAAATAGTGTAGACAATAATATCGTTTATCTGCAATAATTTGTGGGACAATTATCGTCCAGCTGAGTGCAGGAATTTTGAGTGCAGGAAGTGACGTAGGTATCGCGCATGTGCAGTAGGCCTACGGATCGTGTAGTGACAGTGCCAAAGTTTTTTGACCCGGTGCTAAGTGCTTGCTTTTGTAGACCACGCACCCGATGACTAAAAAGAGGCTCCGCAGTTAACTGCATGGAGGCATTAATTGGAGCATTTCATGTATTTTTTTTAAATAGCTGTGAAATCACAAGGGAGTTAACTCAATTTTATCATCTTCCCACATAGTTCTTTATATTGAATCATGGCGCATTTCTCTGTTTCCACTTCCAATCGACTGTGAGACGTTCGGAATCTGTGAGGAAAAAAAAAATCAATGTTTGTATTGCTAAGAGGAGCTCATGAAAAAAAAATACTGGCAGCCGTTGCAAGTTATCGGCGCCAAGTCCTGCGTGTGTGCATCTATCACAGGTTACCATCTGTGAGAACGCAAACACGTTAAAGAATCTTATAAGGAGCGAGAGCGATTAAAAACGGAGTGCAAGTTGTGTTGCGACAAGCTGCTGTAACTTTGGTTCTGCTCTAGACATCACAGCTCTGCAGCAGACCTGTCTGGCAGCGTCCAACCACATGTGAGCCAACTAATTAACTCCTAATGTGATCCGACGGAGGTCTCTCTATACATACAGTATATTCATATCATATGTGGCGATGGCTGTGATTTACATCCGTTCCCTGAGCATGGATGCAGGCACATGAGACCTGTAGCTTCACACTGCGGTAATTAAACACGGGAGGTGACTGCTTGAAAAAGGGGAAACAAACACGACCTGACAATGGTTTATTATGAAAGCTGGTGATAGTGCTAATTGGGTGCCTGTTTGCCGCACGCTTGCTTTGTGATTAATACACCTAAGAAGTGACATTGATTGCTTCTTGTTTGGAGACACCGTAGCGCCCAGCAGTTAACACACATCTATACGTTTGGTCCCTTATTACTTGAGGTGAAACCCAGCAAACAGAGGCAATTACGTATGTGACTTCCAAGATGCCAAGCAAACAGAGGAGAAGGCTTCATAAATGAAAGCATCTAAGCGGCGGAGGTCAATTGATTACGTAAAAAGCCCTAGGGCTCTGTTGCTATGATGTGAGTCATCTTTGGCCGGAAGGAGAATTAAGAAAGAAATGAGAACTTGACAGCACTACCGCTTTGAATAGAGTACCAAGGACACAGGAGGGGAGCTATTGAGGCACTTCTCTGAAGCAGTGTGACCTCCTTTTGTCCACCATTCACAAAGAAAAACAACCTGCAATTCAGAATTCTTGATTTCCGTCCTTTGTTTGGTGTCATTTTAATTGTGTAACCAAGTTTTGTCCCATTAGTGAGTCATGTTTTGAACACGTCTGACTGCTATGGCTGGGTTTCAACACCGGAAGCCTTCCCAATGCAACCACACCATTTGTCCAGGCTTTGAATATCAGAACCTGGAGGCTGGTGTGCCAGTACAAACTGCTGAAGCCTGAAAAGGGCAGGTAACCTATAAATATAATTGGACTAACTTTTTATCTGTCACATCGATTAAAGCAGCAACAACGACTACGCAAAGAGTGTAACTGAGGGACGCAAAATACAAAAAAATCCAATGACCTGTTAGGTTTTTTCACTAAATAATAGGCACTGAAACATTACGATGGTCAAAAAGAAACAGGGATTTCCACCTACAATTTCTATGAAAATGCCGATGGTCATTGGAGTTCTGTTCCTAAACTGTGATGCAAGTTGACTGTTGGTGTCGGTTGGAGCTTATACCGACATTATGTGTGTGCTGAGGGAAATGTGGGGCTGGTTGGTTCCCACACGAGAAGGACGACATTAGTGGGTTTAGTTCCCATGCGAGGACGAGGACAGCGATGAATGGCTTCTCTGGTAGTCTCCTGTTTAACTAGACGTATTACACGCACTGTTCGGCACTGTTTAAAAATTTTTTATTTAATTAAAAGTTTTTAAAAATCTTTCTGTGTACTAAATATTCCATATTATGACGTGCGGCCTATGTATGTGTTCATATATATTTTTTCTCTTTAAATTTAGTGGGTGTGGCTTATATACTGGGGCACTCTATAGTCCGGAAATTACGGTAATTTTATTTACATTTTCTGAAAAATCCAAAATGATGATTGACTTAAAAAAGACCTCCGCCATGCTTGCCTTTGTCCAAAACGGTTGTATCTCTTCTTTGCAAATGTTTAGATCAGCTATTCGAAAAGTACTTGACTAATGTCCACAAAATGTTGTGAATAGTTGGAGCCCATGATTCAGTATTTTATCATTGCAAGTTATTGCGTTATTTTCTAATATTTTGCCTAATTTCTGAGTGATGAATGCCATAATTCTTCATGACAAAATTGAGGCGTATGCAGGAGGAAGCTCTGCCCTTTACTGGAAGTGAATCCCATCACAAATATGGTATAATTTTTGAGCAGATCTGAAGTCCGGTCCCTTACGTGACTGAAATTAGTTAAGCAATAGATGCTTTTGCCCGCTAATGATCTTTTCACCACTTATTCGCCACTGACAGGTATATTCTTGATTTTCCCATCTTGCAAGCTGGCAAAGAACAACAATGTCGCCTACTCGTTGCTTTTGTAAGACAAAAAGCACCGCATTTCCCACCCAGCAGGGTGACAATCAATGTGAGACACAAGTTTTAAAAAAATCTCTCTCTCTTTTTGTTTATCTTACTGATACATTTTGGATCAGTCCCCCCGGCTCATTTCGGCTATAAAACTATAAAATCAGTGCCTGTGCTGCTTTCATTTCTGATTCTCTTCACTGCCGCAAATTGCTGCAGTTGTTCTTTTGTATTGCGAAGAATAAAAAATGGACACACCTTAGCTGCGGAGTGCACTTTATCAACCTGAACCTGTACCTGTAGTTGTGTTTGTCAGGTAGTGTGCAGCCTGCTAGGTGGCTGGATAACAAGAAGGAGCTCACAATTTCTTGCCCTGAGGCTAAAGGAAAGTGTGTGTGTGTGTGTGTGTGTGTGTGTGTGTGTGTGTGTATATAGGTGTCTGTGTCTTTTCAGCTCTAATGGACCATCCATTCAATCTTTTAATTGAGCGTCTTTAATCTGTCTCCCGTGACCTCTTGTCCATTTTAATCATTTTTCTCCACTCTTGTCTATTTTTTCCCCTGGCCCATTCACTCTCCTTCCTCTCACTATCGATTCCTAACATACTTTTTTTTTTTTGCGTTACTTTGTATGACAGCTTGTTTAGACGATCACCTGTTGACACCATGTGAAGTCGAGGTGCCTCTGAATGAATGCCGAAATTACAGGACATTGGACTGTGATTTTGCAGCACTGCAGCACTCTGAGTATCTAAGTCTTGACGGTGGTGGAGATTGATGCTGTTTCAATAGAAACTGTTTGGAAAAGGACAGACAAGACTTTGAAGGAGATTTAATTAACTTTCTGTCACATTCATTAGAAGTACGAGTAAACAATAGATCCTTCAAAGTTGAGTCGATTTCCTATAGGATATCATGGAAATAGAATTAATCTGTTCCAGGGTCAAACTATTGCCATTATGAAACCTATGTGCATGCTGGAGCCTATCCCAGCGGACTTTGGGCGACAGGTGTTAACCACTGGTAATATTGAGAAAATTAGGTGTTAACAGCGGTAACTACATTATTTAGTTAATGACTGTTTTAATGGGGTCGCACGGTGGCCTAGTGGTTAGCATGTTGGCCACACAGTTAGGAGTTCAGGAAGATCCGGGTTTGAATCTCCGTTTGGGCATCTCTGTGTGGAGTTTGCATGTTCTCCTCGTGCGTGCGTGGGTTTTCTGCAGGTACTCCGGTTTCCTCCCACGTTGGGGTTGAGGGTGAATGATTATTTGTCCATATGTGCACTGCGATTGGCTGGCGACCAGTCCAGGCTGTACCCCGCCTCTTTCCCAAAGTCGGCTGGGATAGGCTCCAGCATACCCCTGCAACCGTAGTGAGAGAATGGGTGGATGGACTTTTTTAATGACATTTTTAACATAATTAAAACCTTTTCCGACATGTGTGGTAACTTTCTTGGTTGATTTAAATTTTCAGTTCATTTGGATCTTTTAATACATGCAAACATATATAATCGTGTCCTGTTATTTATTTCTCTGTTCATAAAATACGGTAAAATTGGGTAAATTTCAGATGTAGTTGCAAACTTTAATTCATTCATTTGAAAACTGTGATTAATCTGATTAAAAATATCATTCATTTGACAGCCCTAATTAAGACGCATTAAGAGTCTTAACTCGATGGAGGTGTAATGTGAAGGTGATTGACTTGCAGATGCGCCGAATGTAAGAAGAAGTCAAGGAAAGAGTCACATTTTAACGTGCGGTTGTTGCTGTGTAAAAATAAGATAACCACTGTTAAGAATAGCACAGAAAAATAGTCCATCCTAAAGGGATAAGTTGGAATTTTTTGACATGGAGTTGTATGACATCCCCATCAGCAGTGTAGTGCATCAACGATGACTTAACCGTGTTCTGGTCGGATTTCGGTGATAAGGAAGGCAGTTCCGGTTAGTTTCTGGGGCCACTTAAGCAAAGAGTTTGGCTTCCCAAAGCTGTAAACGTTCCAAAGAATAATACATTTGCATCACAAAAATGCCTCCTCGAAAAGAAATCAGACCTCACGATTGCTTGGCGTTACTTTCTCTCCCATCGTATCATTGCGCGCTATATGTTCCACGGCGGTGCTGTCGTAACGTCAAAAATCCAACCTCTCCCTTTAACTTAACAAGTAACGACACATATGGCGACGCTGAAATTGTTCACTTCACGCAACTTCCTGTGAATATTCTTCTTCTTCTTCTCTTCTGATGTTCTTCTCTTAACACCCCTTGGTGAAGAAGTTCTTTCTTTTGCAGTCAACGGCACATAAAGCTCCAAAAAGCCAAGGAAACAGCAGAACACACACCCAAAGACGGAGGTCTTATGTTAAGTGCTGAATGCTGACATCTCACAAAATGTCTCGCATGACGAACCGCTGACTTTAGAAGCATATTTTCTCTGAAAATTGTACGACCTCAGGGGCGTTCGACCGGGCGTTTCGAGGTTCTACTATTAGCATTCATTTGACAAGCAGCCAATATTTAAGCAAAGGGTGAAAACATGAATTCATGAAATCTATGTATTTGTACTCTAGCTGCCAAGGTTACTGCTTTCTCCCTTATTGTTGTTTCTTTCCCATTTGTCCTTCACTGTCCTTTGTCTGTGTGCCGTCTTTGTCTCAGCTTCTCTGCTGGTCCTTCACTGCTTTGTACCCGGTGCCCCTGTGTGTGCAGCTACAATGTGTCATACTGAGAGCTGTACAATACTATATGGCATGACTAATATTTTGAAGTCATTATTATCCCTATATTAATAGGTTAGTCTGTTATAGGGATAGAGAGAATCCTTTTAAAATGTACAAAAAAAAGAAAAGAGCTGCTGTGAACATTAAATAGCTTCCTACTGAATTAATTCTTGACCTCTTGGCTCTGACGATAGATAACATCTGCCTCTCGACAAGAAAGAAAGTCTAATTTTACAGCCATTTTGTTCACGTTACAATGGGGAGGGGTGCAGTACATGGCAGCTTTCATGAGCAGGGGGAACAGTGAGAATTGGAATAAAGTAAAGGGCGCAAAGAGGGTAGATGAAAGGAATGGACTATCGCATAATTACAACATAAATTGATTTTTATATGCCCTGCTACATGGTCGAACAGGGTCAAAATAATATGTGTTGTATAGATAGCTATGTAGATAGATGATACAATGTAAATGAAGAAGGGGTATTTTTTAAAATGTATTAAGTTTTTAAATTAAATGAAATTGAACTGGCTCGGAAAAAAAGGAATGACAATTTTAATTAATTAAATAAACCAAATCAGGTATCAATGAATGAATCACTAATAATACATTTTAATTTGATTTATTTCTATTTTTAATTAACTAAAGCACCGCACAAAAGACCGGTCTTCGAGTATAATGCCTGCCCATACATCATAGCATAGCATAGCCAACTTCAACAAGCTTTGGTGTGCCTGCTGCAGATCCTGCTTGCAACCCTGCTGCCTAACTTTCCGTTTTGAGATTTACTGCAAGTCAAGTTGCCATCTGTATTTATTCTGTTGTTTGAGGGTGTGCTATCCAGGGATGCTGGAGCCTATCTCGCCTCGCTATAAATAGCTCAGTACCCTGATGGCTTTATAACGGTGGGGGTCGGTGACTATAAAAACACCAAAATAAAAATTACAAAAAGGAATATAAAAACGTCCTGCTCTTTCCGCTTGCAGTGGATAATTAGCATCTCTGTCTTGATTAAAAGTGCGTTTACCGTGAGCCGTACTGTGAGGTTGCCATCTGTCACCTGCAGAGGCCATCAGGAAACATACTCTGTACAGTGGGAGGCTGTGTGTGTGCGCGTGTGTGTGCGTGTGTGTGTGTGTTTGCACCATATGTGGCCACACACAAAAAGATGGGGCATACAAGCAGAAATGTTAAAGCCAGCCAAAGTGTGAACATTATTCCAACAGTCATTTCCACTCTTTTATGGCTTATGTGTATTTGGGCGCACTCACACTGGGCCATTTCAACCGTGCCGGACTTGGACGCTAATCCCCTTCCCTACCCTGTCCCCTGCTGTCCCATGCTGACACTGCTCTGCAGTGCCATTATCACACTTGCTGTATGACTGCATCTTTTGAGGTGTTCTCTTTACTTCTATCAAGCAATGTGGTGGCTACCAATGATAACTGGCGGGCCGAGCAATCGCATTACAAAATGTTGCCTCGGTTTGTGTACAATACGGCGCGTGTTATTAATGCACCGCATGAGTTCAACTGTGTCATTAATGTATTTTCATCACAAAACGTCCTTAGCTTCTTACAAAGAAGCTAGCTTGCTACGGAAGTCAGCTATGTGGCCCGTCGGCGGTTGACTCAAAAAATGTTAACAGAAAACATGTTTTTGTAGTTGTACAGGCATAAGACAATTCTAAATGCACATACAGTAAATGATGAGTGAAAGGGATAAATCAACATTAGAAGTTATTCTTACCTTCTTCGTAGAAGTGATTCTTGATGCGAGTGTTCCCAAAGACACGATGTGGCAGCGAAACACAAGACGGACACCATCTTCCTGTTTTGTCATGAGTTATTTCTTGAATTCAATTCAATTCAGTAGTGTTTTTCACTGCTACTTTGTCAAACATCTGGCACTTGAAACATTCTTTAGCTCCATTTTGGATTACTGAGGTGAGAAACACTATTGCATTCGATAAATAACTCATACCAAAACATGAAGTGTTGTCTGTGAGGTGTCTCGCTGCCACATCATGTCTTTGGGAACACTCACATCCAGAATCACGTCTTCAATGAAGGTCAAAGTAACCTTAAATGTTCATTTAGATTCAAGATTCAAGATTCAAGAGTTTTATTGTCATTTGCACAGTAAAACAGGTAGTTCTGCTATGCAATGAAATTCTTGTTCTGTTCATTCTCCCAAGAAAGAAAGAAAGAAAGAAAAACACAAGAAAATGAATAAGAACAGAAGAAACATTACTACCAATAAATTAAGCAATTTATTCCTTTCATTCATCATTTATATGCATCAGTATGCATCTGGAATTGTTTGCTGCATGTAAAACTATAAAAAAGTGTTTTGTGTTAACATTTTTGGCTTTCTGGATGGCTATGGTCCACCTCTTCCAAGTGTGGTGGGGCCAGGGAAGTGTACAGTGGTCGAGTACGGACCAGAGCACTGACACTACTTCAACAAACCACCAATTATATAATTTGGTGTCTCCCCGCTGCATGGTTGACATTTGTATAAGGGTATTAACTTGAACTTTACAACCTGCAGTATTGGGAATTTCCATTCAAATGCATAGAATGTTACACACTATAATACCTGCTCACCTCTCCCAGGTCGTTATTTTTGCCTTTTTATCAACTTTTCACTTATGCACTGGCTTTCACTTCCTTCGGAATTCTGCTCCACCTCTTCAGTCTATTCAATCATCCTCTCTCCTTCACTGCACTCGCTTTGCTTCATTTCATTTGTTGATGGGGTCCTGCCCTTGATTTGGGATGTATTTTCACCCATTTTTCGATATTCTGTGGCTGGACCTGCATAGAGTAAGCCATATTTAATAAATCATTTTGAACACAGTTTCACAGTCCTTTCTTTGCTTGGTCCCTAGTCCCAATTAGAATATTCTTTCCTCGCAAACTACTTCAAAAAACCCTTTTCCGCCCCCATAATGGCAGCAATATATTGCAGGCTAACTCGCGCAAGCATGGTGTTACCTAGGTTTTTGTTGTTAATTTGTTCCAAAAAGTCAAACGACAAACCAAAATGTACAAATACCGAGGCAATATTTCGCATAGGAAATAATGTAAATCCAATGAATCCATTGTAGACACACAAAATATTAATAAAACAAATTTTATAGAGAGTAATTATAGCTTTACACAGTTTTATATGGTTTTACATTACATGCAAAGTAATGATAAATGACGAATGGGTGGAATTGCCCGTACATCCTGGAAAGATCAAGTCCAATGGTGTTTCTCACCTTCTTTATCAATTTGCTGGCACTTGCAACTTTCTTTGGCCCCATGGTGGGTTGTCACACTTCATTAAAATCTGCATGGACAGTGAGTCAGCAACATGAGTGCTTTGTTTGGGCACTCACAACGATACACTGCAGGGCAAACTGACTAGTTGTTACATGCAAATCCAATAAAACATTTTCGAGGAAAACCAAATTATACGAAAACTGGGGCGTACACAAGTTCGAAGTTTGACTGATTTGAAAGATTTCTATTTCATTATCCATTCAGGGCTTCCCAATTCCTCAATCATATGATGTATACATAAACAAGTATTCCTGCAATAATCAGTGCTAATTTTTAAATTTGGGGGGGAAGCACACCTTTTGTGTGCGTTTACTGTTGTTTCTTTATAAAAATAAAAAAAAAGAAACGTTTGATCGGTTACTTACTGAAGGACAAACTTGAATGTGAGTTTATTCTGCTTCATAGTTCATTTGAATTCATTGCCTTTTATCTTCTGAAACTGTGAATGTCAGAGACTAAGCAATCAACTTGATATTCTATGTGTGTGTTAAATCATACCGCACAATTGCTTGTAGGGTTTCTTTATGAGCTCTTTTGATCTCAAGAGCAAGAGCGTGTGTGTGTCGTCTACGTCTTTGGTGTTTTTATTCAGCGACATTCGCAATCTGAATGCACTGAAGAGGTTGCAAGCGGCACAAGGAGTCATTTGGGAATCTGGCAATTCAAGGCTCGTGGAAGTGTACTCACAATTTGGCACAATTAGCGCCAAAAGGGGTCCCTGCTTGACAAATTAGCACACAAAATGTCAGCTGGTAGTTTAGCGCATCCACAGTGAGCCCCTTGCAAATTAGCACGTATTTAGAGGAGTTAGCTGGCACATTATTGGGAGCGGAGAGAGCGCCGCAAATGAGCACATCTGTTGCCGGCGCTAGCGATGAATACAAGTTATATGATCACCGGTCCCACTTCTTGGAGCTGGGTCAGCTTGGCAGCGCACATTTTTAATTGAAGTGTGCACACTCTCCTAATAGAAAATTGATGACAAGTGTCGTTTGGCAGAAGTTGAGCTGATTATGGCTGCGGTTAATGCCACAGGTGTGGGCTTTAAACCCTCACCTTGTCCCCAGACTCCGTTGTTTTCTGCCTGACAGCTCGGTTTAGGCTCAATCCTGCCAGTGCGTGATTGTGTGTGCTCGCATGTGTCACTTCAAGTGTGTGAGTCAGCTGGAGGCTTAGCGTCCCCGAGTGTCAGGGGACAGTCAAGCTCGGTGTCAAAATGCTTGAGACTGACAGGAGGAATTGTGCTCTTTCTAAAACCATTCTACTTACTTATCATAACTCTACACTCAGCGATAAAGTCAAGATTTTAGCATTAGTGAGTGCTATTTATAAGTACTAGTTAGTGCTGGGTTGCTATATAACAGCTGGAATATATTGTAATAGCTCCATCATATACTGTAGCTTCACTTGCCATAGCTGATACTGTATGCTGTACTTCTTTAGACAGCAAAGTCATTAATACTGACTCTGCTGGTTGCAGACAAGCAGTGCGCTCCATTTTGCCTCAGTTGCTTCAAGACAGTCGACAGGCTTCCCAACATCAATTAATGCATTATGTCTGTCCCTATTTGTGACATCGGATAGGACTGAAACTGCAATTCGTCAACTCCTCCGCTAGATAGAGCAATCACACTCAGAAACAGCTTTTACGTGTTTAGAGAGGAACAGGAATATTAATTAATAATAACATTTAAATGAAGTAAAGACACTAGGGCAGCAACTAATCTGATTAATCTGAAGGTTGTTGTTCGATTAGTAGACCAGGGGTATCCAAACGGTTCACAGTGTACTGAAAAATCAACGGATGCGGGGGCCACTTTGGTATTTAACAGTATGTAAACCAACCGATGCACATATGCTAACAAGCTGTAAATATTTAAAGGAAAAGCAGCCTTCATCTCAGCTTTGTGTTACAGCTGACACAGTGAACAATAACAATGACGTGGATTACCAAAACATCGTCCCTCCTTGGACCTGTTGGCAGGACATTTTGAAATCACATAACATCTGGAACACATCTTGTATAACTTCGGTCATGATGGCCTCCCCCTAAGTCACGTAGGCCTGAGTTCAACTGACTTTCACAGAACAAAAGGTACTCTGGAGTTCACAGGACAAGAATCATTTTACAATAAAAGCGCATTATTATTATGACTTTTTCTCTTCTGCTTGTTTTTCCTTTTTTGCTGTTGTTGCTGTTTCATTTGACAGATGTTTGTACTTTCTTCTCGGATTTTTCCTCCAAAGACTGTGACTTTAGCCCCATAATGTTTTACTATTTTAGTAATATTTCGCTGGTGTAAGAAGTGTCCTGGTCATATTTGTGGGGGTCTTCCAGGAGACAGTGTAGGAAGGTCAGTCCACTGCAAGGGGAGCGTCAGATTAATGAGCAAGAGTGGCGCCTCTCTGCTGGCTTTCATGCTTCACATCGCATCCATGGGCAAACATGAGAGAGAGCATCCCCAATGGGAATTTCATGGGGTATTTATGGGATGGTGGTGGGAGTTCCATCAGTTGTGCCTCCTGTTTATTAGAGGAACTTAGAGAGACCCCAACAGACCGTAAGGGGGTTGGTGATGGGATCTTTTACAGCCTCACTGAGAGGCTGCATGTGCTTACCTGGGCCACTTACTCAAACGACAAGCTTGCTCGCAGGTTGCCATGGCAGCGGCAGCCCAGCCGCCATCCTGCAGCTGCACTGCCGGTCATTAGTCACTGAGGCAGGCGGAAACAGGCCATCCGCACTATCTTAACGTCCTTCCTCTACCAATCAGCTGCTCGCATTTTAAAACTGCGGTTGCCTCTCAGACACGACGTGGATGCGCGAGTCGCCATGGCAACATATCGGACTCCTTGAGTATAGAAAACTAATGGTACTTATGTGCATTATGCACCTTTTGCTTTCAGTCCTCGCTAGAAGTCACACAAATGTGCTTTTAGATCAAAAGTAATAATGTCTATTACTGCTGTGTCTCAACTAATACGGGAAAAAAAGAAAGAAAATAAACCAATTTTCTTTGCTGTGAGCAAATAAAAGGGAGTAAAATACACACATATGAAGACACCCTCCCACGCAGCACTTTCATTTCCACTCTCCTCTCACTCTTTCTCACTCACA
This sequence comes from Dunckerocampus dactyliophorus, assembly GCF_027744805.1. Lineage (NCBI taxonomy): Eukaryota > Metazoa > Chordata > Actinopteri > Syngnathiformes > Syngnathidae > Dunckerocampus > Dunckerocampus dactyliophorus. Next base: position 4,297,310 of record NC_072837.1, read on the forward strand.
AACACACACACACACACACACACTCTCTCTTAGGGAGAGACTCAAATCAGCAGGCCTGTTTTCTCGTCGGGGTGATTATCTCCCTCATAACTCACTCAGAGCTTTCATTTGCACCATAATTCACACCCGTCCCAATGATGGTGGCTCTATCATTCACACACACATACACATACACGCACACACATGCACACACAGTGATTATCGCCGCTATAATTCACACACCTGCAGTCCTTTGGACCATAACAGCGTGTAGTGAAAGGATGGTACAGGACAGAGGCTATTTTACCTCAGTGATGAAAGTGCACTTTGTTTGGCAAAAAAAAAAAAAAAAATCCAGCCCCACATAAATTAAGTAAATAAAGGCAATTCTGCATCTGTTTGTTAGAAAAGTAGCGCACAGCTCCTTGTAGAATTGAATTAGCATGTTATTATCTGATCATTTCGCTAACTAATTAGATTTTCGAGTTCCTGGATATGCCTAAATGAAGTTTCCCACTCTGGTGTAATTGGAAATGATTTGATATGATTCACTTGTTACAAAAGAATTGTCATACTGCTGTTTGTCTTACTATGCTGTACATTGCTACCGGCTCTTCCTGTCCTTTCTCTGCTGTGTGGGGCGGTGGCGTCTTCAGCTCCAAGATGCCTAGTGAGCATGCTGATATAAAGTTTGGCATATTTTTTTAAGAGTTAGGGGGAAAATAATTGTAAATATAAAAAGGCAACGATGTGCTTCAGTCATCTTTTAAATTTTTATATTACATCACAATTACTTTCCATGGAAAGTACTCAAATTTGATTTCTTAAAGGAATATCGTCCTTCTAAATTATTACGGTAGTATAGTTAAATAAGTATAAGAATTTGTATAATAAATCAAATTAAACAGAATTTCTCAGCTAAACGACCCGTAATACCCAGAGGATTCAGGAAATTTATCAATCATTCCCCACCACTTCACACCTCTACTTTCATCCATCAGATTTGGAAGGTAGAATGTCACGTCTTGATGCTCATTTTAAGTCTGGCTGCACACACCAAGACAGCTCCATCTACTCCCATGAGGCAATGCTGTAATGATTGTCTATTAGGTTGGGATTGATGTGATTCCAATCATCTTCCATGATGACTTTCAGGCCTTTTTTTAGATGCATGTGAGATGAAAAGATTCTAATCACTCGGCCTAAGATGTGTGGAAAAAATCTCATTAGCTCACCCAGTGACAGCGTAACACAAAAGCCTGTACTTTTAGTGCAGTTATGAGTTAAAAATCATATGCTGTCACATTTGATCTTTTTCACTGAGTCAGCCCCTGCAAGTCTTTAAATGAAGGGAAAATGAAATACGAAAGCTCGATATACATTCATCTTTAGAACCTTCTTGATTTAAACTAGGTGCAGTTACATGCCTTTATGAAAAAATGACAATACATCACTGCCTATCTGCGGTTCGGCATTTGCTCCCATACATATGTTTTTTATGGTAACTTAAAGAAAAACCTGGTGGATGGCGCTATCTGCAGTAGAAAATGCTGCAGCTATGAATCCAGCAGAGGGTGCTGCCGCACAGGTCAATTTACTCAACATTTTCTAGCAGCTCAAGACAAGTCATGATATGTTGCGCAACAAGTACAAGGCTGTATACCTGTAATTGTTTCATAATGTGTAAAACTGAATTTAAAAATGTGTTTAATAACTGTGAAAAGCACACCTGCCAACAGCACGCATTTTGACCCTTGAATATGCTTGAACACCTCGCTGCTCTCCAGGGGCACATTTTGTTGCATTTCGCCAGTTTCAGCTCTAAGTTCAGTCTCTGCACGTAGCATGACATGCACCTCCAAAAAAAAAAAACGCAAACCGTTAAGGCTGTGATTGGTCAGCTTGTAATACAGTGTTCCCTCGTTTATCGTGGGAGATAGATTCCCAAAATAGCCTGCAACAAGTGAAATAGCCAACTACAGTATGTATTTTTTTACAATTATTATATACAATGTTAAATATGTATGCTCAACACGTGGGTATCCAAAGTGCAGCCCAGGGGCCATTTGTGGCCCATGGCTCATTTGTTATTGGCCCGCGGCACATAGTAGAAATCAATAATGAGAAAAAATATGTTGATAATAATAATAATAATAATAATAATAATAACAAAAAGCTTTGTCATAAATATGTATGATGTTTTTTAGCCTTTTTACAAAATAAAAAAAAAAGAAAATCAGTGCTGACTCGACAGAAGGATTATTTCACCGCTGTGCCTTCGGCTGGCCACAATAAAAGGCCACTCCAAAATATGCGGTTTGACTGTATGCACGTGTGCTCGTTGTCCATAAAAAACACCTAACCATACCATAACCACACCACCACCACGGGCCACTCCATCCAGAACGCTGACATCAGCAAATCGCTCGCCTACTCAACACCGTACACGCTCTCTACTTTCTGCCCTTTACGTGAGTCATCTATGAATAGAACACCACTCCAAAGTGCCAGACGACATCAAATGTGAGCATTTGCCCTCTCAGGTCAGTTACGACGACAAACTACAGTCAAGTCCAGACTCCGATGAGGACGATGAGCATGCAGATGAGCTTCCCTGAGACGGTTTCGGACAGCAGGGATTCTTTGGTTATACAAACCGATTGTTGCAGCAGCTGTCTGGGTGGCTGGTCTCAGATGGTCTTGGTGGTGAAGATGCTGGATGCGGAGCTCCTGGGCTGGTGGGGTCTGCGGTTGTGAGGCCGGTTGGATGTACTGCCAAATTCTCTGGAACGAGGAGTGAACATTCAATTCACAGGCAACAGCTCTGGTGGACATTGCGGCTGTCAGCATGGCTATAGCACACTTCCTCAACTCTTGCAACATCTGTGGCATTGTGCTTTGTGATAAAACTGCTCATTTTGGAATGGCCTTTTATTGTTGCCAGCCTAAGGCACACCTGTGCAATAATCATATTCTCTAATCAGCATCGTGATATGCCACACCTGTGAAATGGATGGATTATCTTGGCAACTCACTAACTCAGATCTAATAAGACATATTTGTGAACAATATTTGAGAGAGGGGCCTTTTGTGCACATAAAAAAAGTTTTAGATTTTCGAGTTCAACTCATGAAAGATGGAAGCAAAAACAAAATAGCTGTGTTTATTATTTTTGTTGAGCGTATTTATTTCTTGTGCTCTATTTTTCTCAAGTTATTAAAACGCGGCACATACTTTTGTGCTTGTTTTTATTTTTTTTTATATTAGATTCATCTTTGATGTCAAAAAATATCTAAGGCGGATCAATTCAAAGCATTTCTTTCCCTTATTTAACACTGCAAACTGCGCTGAGGGGACCATTTGGAAGTTTAATCGCTTCAGTTCAGCTCAAAATAATAAACACGTCTGAGGGGAGCTGTTTTAAAATTAACTGCACCTCAGTGGTGATAATTTAGTCTAAAACAGCATGGATTGGTGGTTTATTGTTGTGGGGCTTTTACTTTGGCGATTAATGAGTAGCGGCACAGCATGCCCCCCTCATTAACATCCTGTCAGACTTTTAACATCAAGCAAGAACAACATTAAGATGAAACGTCGGCGCAAGCTGACATTTAGAAATGATGTTTATGTTAAATCTTATGTGAGGTTTACTTGCCGTGCTCTCTGTGCTCTCATTTTCTCCCTCTCATTTGATGATTGATTGAAATCAATGGGAGAAAATAGAAAAGCGAGCCCTTCCTGTCAAGGCTGAGTGAACAAGTTCAGGAAGGTCACCCACCACTGAACTCACCTTTCATCACACATCATTAATTACACTGATGACTGCCGCACACGTCTATATCAGCTGGTAACCAAATGTGTTGTATGTCACCTTAAATCACTATTGGTAATCATCATTTTTTCCCCATAGAAAATAGTGGACATGTTGTTAATCTGTTACAGGGTTAAACTGTCACCCTCATGTAAACTTTATTAACTGGCAAGGATTTTTTTGAACGGCTATACAAGTGTAAAAGTAACTTAGCAGCTGTTAATAATGACACGAAAAATCAATAGCATGTGTCGTCACAGAGGAATATCCCAGTCCCCTCTCTGCCATCACAATTTCCGTTGTATAAGCCGCTACCTTTTTCTTAAACTTTGAACCCTTAAACAGCGGTGCAGCTAATTTATGGCTAAGTTCTAATCTCGTGACATCTCCTTTACTTCAGAAGTACTACTCCTCATTTAAATACTTTGCCACTCACGAGTCAGTGAGAAAACTTCTCACTCTGGCTCCCTCCCAGAAGAGCCTGAATGAATCAGCTTTCAAATGCTTTAAATGAAATGCTTTGCTGGAACGAAATCTGTTATGGGAAGAAGTTAAAATAGTTGTTTTTTTATTTTTAACTCGTATTGGTACTTGTATTGTATATTTCTTATATATGTTAGGTTGCTGTGTGATGAGTTTAGCTTTGTAATATGACAACGTGATGACACCATGAGTCAGTCTATTGAGTAATGACCTCCTGCGATTTCCAATGGGTTTCCAAGCTCGTCATGAGTTCACTTATAGCTCGTGATTGGCTCCTGCCAAAGAGCTGGCTGGCCCTCACAGACTTGTGCTCGCCAAAATATACAATTTTAGGACGTGGACATGCGCGACTTATAGTTTGGTGCAGTTTATATATGTACACATTTGTTTTTCTCTCTAAATTTAGTGGGTGCGGCTTAAACACCGGTGCGTCTTATACAACCGAAAGTACGGTATGTCCAAAAAAAAGCCAAAGAAAAAGTTTAATTTGTTGTTTATCTGCATGTAATTCAGATTGTGCCTTTAGCGCCCATGTAAATTGTCCACTGAAAATGGCAATTAACATGTTCAACCTCACTCATTTTGAAAAGTTTTAACAAAATTATCTGTCTATGCAGGGTCAGAAGTCCAGATCAAGATAACACATTGGCAACATTGTAAATTCATCATGGAAAAAATAAAATAGCATTTAACATGTTCATACATTTCTATCTTGGTCTCGTCAGATTACACTGTAATTTGTTGTTTTATGTACCGTTTTATGTACTACTTAATACACTGTGTTACCGTCAAACCAAAAGTAATTTTGGATTTAGACTAAACTTGACCATTTTTTGATGTCTAACACAGATGTTTACTTGATTTCAAAGGTGACAAATGTTTATTATAAGGGGTGCTTCTATCAGGGTTTTACCTACCTATTCCGATACCGATCATTCATGCATGAGATCGGCCGATGTCGATCAAATGGATTAACTGTCAAATTTGCAATTTATTCATGAGTGCTATCTGGAAAAAAAATAAACAAAACCATATTTTACTTACTTTTTGAAGAGAATATATAACGCATTGTCTTATAGAGCTCTTCATGGCAGGACTTCCAGGTATCACATACTGTAGCTGGGCTCCAAGTGAGAGAGCAGTCGGCGAACCCCGCTGTCTTCCGCCGCTGACAAAAGCCTGTCATCTAGTCCGATGATTTCAATTATTTTTTGGATTATTTGCTTAGCCTTCTGACTGTCATGCACATACGGGCGAGTGTTGACTATGTTAGCTCCACCGCGAGCCTGGAAAACTCATCATACTCTGTCAAGTGCTTGTTCTTCAAATGCCGTGTTAAATTTAAGCTTTTCAACGTGCTACTGCCACAAGATATTTTTCGTGGCATGTGTTGCAGGATGGAAACTTTACATCACTCTCACAAATCGCTTATATGGTGGCATCCTTATTTACTGTCAATATTTTGTTCTTACCTGCAGGAGGAATATTTGAATCCATCGAGAGTGGCCCCTCGGGAGCGGAGGAACTAGCCTTTAAATTTGCCTTGAACACAATCAACAGGAACCGCACCTTGCTCCCCAACACCACGCTGACCTATGACATCCAGAGAATAAACATCTTTGACAGCTTTGAAGCTTCCAGGAAAGGTTGGGCACAAATGTTTATATAAACTATAAAGACTGATAAAGATAAAATAGTCTGACAAACCAACTTGTCACTCTTCATTTTGAATTTCCTCACCTAGCATGCGACCAGCTCTCCCTGGGAGTGGCGGCCATATTCGGGCCGTCCCACAGCTCGTCGGCCAACGCGGTCCAGTCCATCTGCAACGCTTTGGGAGTTCCCCACATCCAGACCAAGTGGAAGCACCAAGTGTCAGACAACAGAGACTCGTACTACGTCAGCCTGTACCCGGACTTCTCCTCCCTCAGCCGAGCCATCCTGGACCTGGTGCACTTCTTCAAGTGGAGGACCGTCACTGTGGTGTATGACGACAGCACAGGTACAGGTAACTGTTCATCTCCTTTTTACAACAGGAGAGCAGCGGTATTCGTTGGTGGTTAAAAGCATTAATGTCCTGACTTTAAAAAAAAAGAAAAAAAAGAGCAACAGGGACGCTCAGAGTCCAGCAAGTGCTTTGCAACCTAATTCATAGATCAATAGCTTACTCTTCTACCTCTGTTCTCCAGGTGCAGCTCATGTCAGTCGTCCTGCAAAGAAGGCAGCGGCCAACCCAAAAATAAAAGCACAAAGAGCGACAACCACATTACCCACAATGAGCCAGTGTCTCTTCAGATTAATGCAATGCAGCATTGTGCTATGTGTGCTGTGACAGCCACCATTAATAACATACAGACACTTGATCTCCAAGGGGGGTGGCGAGCTATGAGCCATTTTGTCTCTCCGTACGCTTTGTGAAGGGCCTCATAATGTGCGTTTTAAGAGGCCAGTTGTATTTTAGCCGCTTGATATTTTTATGAGCATAAAGGTAATTGCTCCGGCGAAGGTAAGAGTGTTCAAATAGTACACAATTTACGAGCTTTTTGGCGAGATGGCAGCTTAATGCAAGTGAAATAGACCAAGTTCTGAGGTGGTTGACAATTGACGCAATGAAATTATTAAGCTCTTCTGTTCAAATAGCATCAATCCTTTCATTCTATCTAGCAGGGTTTTTTTCCTGTTTATACAATTTTAGATGAACTCGCACAATCTAACGAGATCCAATACAAGAACTCGATACAAGAAAAATGATGCTTTCATAGAGATAATAATACACATTTTGATTGCGATTATTATTGCGCTTGCCAAGTTTGGGTTGGCCAATTTTTCTTTCACTTTTGTGAATATTGACATACCGTACGTGTACATCCTTCCCCCTTCTCGTATGAAGTTAATCGAGATATTAGAAACGACACTCAGTATGATGCAGTAAACTACAATCACATTAATGCATGTATTGTTTAACTCAGGGGTGTCCAAAGTACAGCCCGTGGCCCATAGCTCGTTTTTTATTGGCCCACAGCACATTGTAGAAATTCTAAAAACAATGGAGAAAAAAAGAGCAAAAGGTGCTGGGGAATGCTGGGGAAAAAGCTGAAATGTTGGTATTACCACTTAATATTGATACGTCATCAATAACACAATATTTAGTCTTTAAATACATTTTTTAGCCTTTGTACATATTCACATTCTTTGACTTTTGCATATGCGGCCTTCATTGGAAAAAGTTTGGACACCCCTGGTTTAACTACAATACTGCTTGTGTCGCACAAACCTAATTGTGGATATGCAACCACTTGTACGCGTTTATAGACGTAAAATGCGTATCCCGGAATTTAAGGACATTTTTCTTGGCTTGGATGCCACCTTGTCACAAAGTTCCCTAATTTTCAGTAATAATCCTCCTAAATAACAAACAAAAACATGACATAGAAAATTCCATCCACCTGTTTGACAGCAGGTAGTTAGAGCATAGAAAACCTGTTTATGACCTGTTTATAAAATACGTTTTTACCATTATTAGAGCCCTGTAGACATCAAATAATAACATTGCTAATGCGCAAGCTACGGTATCACTGCAGGGACAGAAGAGGTGGCCACGGCTTTAAGCATAGCGTGCTAGTAAGCTAACCAGTTAGCCTCCAATGTATTTATTCTAAAGTTAAAATAGGGTTTCAAACGGAGTGGGGAGGAAGGACAAAGTCAAAAGTCCAAAACTTACCACTTCCACACGGAATGGGAGGAGCACTTTTTTCATCTATCATGTCGGATGTCGGCAATGGCTGACTCCATGCTGTGTTAAGGTAATAGCTGTGTCCCATTTTGAGGTCTGCATCTTTCAAGGACTCAGCCTATGCGGTCAAGAATGCTGGGTCCTTATGAGAGTCCTCCAGCCTCGGCTAAAGCGATGTAAAATGGGACGGTCTACCCTTCGGAACACTTCTGTGTCACGTGATCACACCCGATCACTTCTTGCAATACGCCACCAAGTCTGCAAAGTAGAGAAAAAAAGATGGACAGACCTAACCAAATGAAATACTGGATCCAGACTTGTTTTATATTTATTTGGGGATTTTATGTGTTTCTGGAAAGAGAATAGCAGCCATCTGTCGGCAGATTCATCTCAAGTTCAGAGAGAAACCTTGTATTTTTAACCATAATAAAAATATTAACTACTTTATTAGCTTTAGCTATAAGCCCATTTGTACAGCTAATTTGGTCAACGTGGGTTTGTTGTTTTTTGCCTTTATATATTGATTTTACCGCCGCCTACAGCATTGGAATGTAATAGTAGTGCATCGTGTTCTGTCATGAGTTTTCAGGCAAACAAGTCAAACAAACATTTAGAATTGTTTAGCCTGCGCAAAATCTAGAGGCCTCTTTGCTGTTTTTTAGTTAGCATCCTTAAACCAGGAAGTGTCCCTCTAATATGTGGACAATTAAACACAGTTTTACTTTGTGTTCATCCTTGCTCTACTGAGTGCTATGCTACCCACAGTATCGTCGAAAAGTTTGAATGTATCTTACAGCTCTGTTGGATGTCACCGGATGTGCAGGTGAAGCTAATGCTGAGTGCCAGCATCCCAGCATGCTAGCCCCTTGCATGTTAACCTCAGATGATATCCCGTCCCAATGGCCACATTTATCTGGAGCGTCTCCTTGACCTTCCTTCACTGCCCGCCTGGGAGCTCAGCATGTTCTGCGGCCAACAACCGCAGTGTGATGCCAAAAGGTGACCTCTCACCCCCGCAATCCCTCTCCAAAGGGAGAATTGGGGAGGGAGGGCGTGCCCGCATGCATTGGACACACCTGACGCCCTGAAAAGTGTCACAGCTGTGTAGCCTCCCTGCCTTGGTGCTGCTGCTGCTGCCTCCACCTGGCCCCAGGCTCACAAATCACACAGCGTCATGCTCCAGGGCCCTTAGCTACTGATTTGGAGCCTATCTGACGGCTGGCGGGGAAGACTATCGGAGGGGATAAAATATTCACACACAGCCGTTAGACGATCCAGGGGGAATGTCTGAAGGCATTAGCTAGAACCCACAAATATCTGCACTGACAGTGTTTCGCAAACGTTCAGCTCCCTTGACAGACTTTTTTTTTTCATTTGAAACTATGCCCTCCCAGAGTGACGGTATGAACAAAGCAGGATACATTTGTGAAGGTTCTCAGGCATCCTGGTAATGGTAATCCAAAAAAGTTGAATACAAGGCAACTGGACTTCTTGAATGTCTTACTTTTAACCTCGCGTTTGTCACCCGAGGAGTTTGATCACCCCATTTTTTAAAAAATTGCTCATTATTCCTTGTTGGCAAAGTTTTTCCTTGTTGCCCGTCCTTTGATTGGCTCATTTGTTGTGGGATTGTTGTGTGTGTCATGCTGGGGTGTCCAGTTACCTGCAGGTAACCAACGACGTGACCTGATAAAAAAAAAAAATGTTGACTTCAGATTAAATGCTTGTAGCCCCTAGAGGCCGTGTTGGTGTTTTTGTGTGGGGTGTCTTAACCCCCCAGTTGACTAACCATGCTCTAAACTCCAACGTGATTAACACACTTCTACCGTTCAAAATGTTTGACATTTTGACATTTTTAACATACTATACAAGTGTAAAAATAAGTTAACTACTGTAAAATAAAACTATAATAAAGTAAAGGTAGTCACCGTTTGCCTGACACAAACATAATGGGGAGAGAATTGGAACAACGTGTGGTGGCGAGGGCCGGCGAGGGCCGACTGTATCGCCACAATGGGTGTATTGCATGTACTGTGTATGTATATACACACAGATATATATATACAATCATGGACAAATTGATTACACCACCCTTGTTTCTTCAGTTTCTTGCTATAGCTATTCATGTAAGAACTTAAGTGATTTGGGTTATTATCAAGAAAACCATGGAAGCTGCTAGATATCAGCTCTTAAAGTTATATTTTTTTGTCATCATTGTATTTGTCCAAACAAAGGTACCTTTAGTTGTACCAGGCATTAGAATGGATCAATAAACTGAAGAAACAAGGGTGGTCTAGTCATTTTTTCCATGACTGTGTAAGATTCTTTGGTCATGTTCATGCTAGACATTATTCTTTCAGCTGATGAAGAAAAAGCAAAACGCACTTTTTTTTCCTGCTGTTTCATGTGACGTCACTCAGGTTTGGTGTTGTTTGACTTGTGAGGCATGTTTTTCCATAAAACAACTGTACTGTACTGTTTAGGTTTTATAATTAGAATGTATTAGAATTGAATACATACGTCCAAGAAGAAGTCCAGTTGCCTTCTGTCCAATTTTGTTCTCTTAAGAATGGGAATCTATTCCAGTTCCCTTTGGAGAGCTTCCGGGATGTTCAGTCTCCTGGCAGTGGTTTCACTTTTCACAACAAGACCTTCGTGTTCCTATTTCACACCTCCTACGGAGACCCTGTCCCACACCCCATTATAGTGCTCACACAGCAGTTCATTTCAACATAAGAAATAGGCTCAGCTATCTTAAAGTGGGTCCATAAAAAAAAAAAATCCTATCTCGCCCCAGTTCTCAAAATACCTTCACTCCTCCATCCATTTTTATAGCCATGACAAGTAATCATCTCTCCCATCAATCCCACTGCTTTCATCACTGGACTCTGAAGTTCTTCTCACCGGGCGGACACTCATTGTGATCTCATCACAGGGTATCTTTCGACCCGAGCGTGTGGTCCAGACTGCAGAAGGTGAGAATGGCGAGAAAAACAGAACCTGACTAATCAAAGCGTGTTTGAAGAGACCACCAGGAGTCATTTCAACACACTCCAAGACCAAAAGCAAATCACAATTTCTGAGGGTTCCAAGGGAGTTGAAACTGTCACTCGTTCTCTGTTCTCTTCTATTTTGGGAATAAAAGAGAGCAACATGCTGGCTTGGCGCGAAATTCCCTTGATAGGTCTGTATTGGCACGTTTTCTCGCCAAGAATGAGAAGGAGGATCAATAGTGAGGATAAGGGGAAGCATACATATGAGTCCGGAGAACCTCTTGTTTTGTTATGGCCTCTTCACAATCGTTTCAAAATGGCGGCAGATCAAACACTTGTCCACACCATCCTGTCTTTTAAACATTCGCGTTATGTTGCGTCTCCTTTGTCTGCAGGACTTATTCGACTGCAGGAGCTGATCAAGGCGCCGTCACGATACAACATTCGTTTGAAGATTCGACAGCTGCCCACTGAGACCAAGGACGCCAAGCCACTACTGAAGGAGATGAAGAAAGCAAAAGAGTTCCACGTCATCTTCGATTGTGGACACGAGATGGCTGCCTGGATACTAAAACAGGTATGAGTGCTTGAATAAGACTCACCAAGCACAAAGGGTAACAGACAGAGACATTGCATCCTGCAGCATTTTGAATCCAATGTCATGCCTATTACAGGATGTTTGCGTCAAATTGTATGAAAAAATGAAAAAAGCTTACGGTTTAATTTGATGATTGTCATGTAAACATCTTCCAAATCTGCTAAAAGTTCCAGTTATTACTCTTCTCTCTTTCAGCACTGACGATTCAGATAATATCCTGCCCCGTGCATCTATAATCTCTTTATAAAATATGAGATCTCAACGGTGGACCCACCCGTCTTCATCGCACAGTAAAGGGTTTTAATTACAATATCTAATCTCACTCACACGCATGCTAAATTCATTTAATGGGGCCACATTCGTTATGAGAACCGCGGGGCTTCTTAATGAATGGACTCCCCCACCTACCAGCACATCGTGGGTTGAATTGTCTTTACAGTCACATCTCAGTAGGAAGCAACAAAAATGATGATTTATCGAGGAGTTAAAGCAGCAGAAAGGAATATGTTTTGGCTACAGGGCTCTCTTTCTCTCTCTCTCTCTCTTTCAATTTTAGCCACTGCGGTAAATACCAATCAAAGTGCTGGTGAAGCCAATGAATAAAACATTCACACAACTGAGCAACGTTATAATATCGTATCGGGAAATGAACAAAAGGCCTAATGCTAGCACTGATACTCGTGCTTACACAGCGTAAGAGTTGTCCTGGCTGGTCCGTCAATGTGACACACTGCTAAAGTAGATGGCATGAGGCACTTTATTGAAAGCAATTCAAACGATTCCAAAGCTGTTGTTATGATAGGGTTTTGTAATGGAAAAAATAAATAAAGGCAATGTATCTCCTTTATTAGCTTTAGCTATTTTCAAGATCGTTGAAAAAGTCAGTCTCCTTGATAATAGAAAGAATAAATATAAGAAAGGAGCTGGGGTGAAATAAACAAAAAATACTATTGAAGATCATTCCCATCCTCTCATGTTCAGCTGTTTTTTTATTTTCGAATGCCTAGGTTCTCAAAGTGGGGTACGCGTACCCCCAGGGGTACACCAATTGTCATGGGGGTACGTGAATAATGAAAAAAAATTAGCACTAACGCTCAGAATTACGGAGAGCGGAGGAGAGAGCATGAAGTTGTTTGTTGCTCTGTGTGTATTACATGAATGAATAAGTAAGTTTGATCATTATTTTGTGTGTTTTCACTCGAGATTGAACATTCCACTGAAGATTCAAGATTCCACCTTGTCCCACAACAGAAAAGATTTCATTTATATCGGTGTTCCAATGGCCGCACGGTGCAGCTGTACTGTACAGTGACAGGCTGTACTGTACTTTGGATACTGCTTTATCATGATTGTTAAACTTTCCCCTTGAATTTGGTATAAAATTAATATGCAGTCTTATAACATAGCCACTGTCAGTGGACAAAAATGAAGCTCAAATTCAAGCCATTCGTACGGAAGGATACCAACATCAACCTGGAATAAAAGATATGAGGGATGATGATCTATCAGTGTCAAACTTAAATTGTGACCATGCAAAATACACATTTTTCACCCGGATTTACTGTAAAATTAATAAACCAATTAATTATGTTCCATATTTCATGTTAATTAAGATAAAAAGGTTTATGTTTTAAGTGTACAGGAGCAGGGGGTACATGGCTTCACGTCAAATGTCTGAAGGGGTACGCCAATGTAAAAAGTTTGGGAACCGCTGTTCTAAAGTGTCGCCGCTTTGAATTGTATGTATTTTTTTCAGGAAAAGCATTACATTTCTTGTAATTATAGAGGTGGAAATGTGAGATGTGAAGGTGTTTTCCGCTCAAAATCAGTCTCGAGTTCTTCTTCTAAACATTTCTCTTGAGATGAAATAACGTGGATGAATTGTAGGAATGAACAGTGGTCTTAAGTGCTGTTCACGTTTATGATCTTTTCTCCTTGCAGGCTCTGGCCATGGGGATGATGACAGAGTATTATCACTATATTTTTACCACCCTGGTGAGTCAACTGACACTTATTTTTTATGTCGCTCTGATTAAATGATGTGTTTTGTTGTTGTTGTTATTGTTGCGCTGCTCCATTAGTCGAATTGCTCGTCCAATTTCCACTCTGTTTACCTGCTGTGCGTTTGGTTTCTGAGAATAACTCATCCAAGCGCCATTTCAAAGACAACTTCCAATTATTTAAACCTGAACTCTCACCTGACATTGTTGTGATTGACAAGGTTGAACTTTCCCAACGCAGGCAGCTTCCTATAAATAACGCCCATGTGAATTTTAAACGCGTTCATCTTCAATAATTTTCTCAAATCTGCACCACCCCTGTGCACTCGCGGTCAGGAACCTCAAGAGGAGGAAACAAAAGCAGTTTGGAAATATTTTACTGCGCCTCTGACAGCATTTGTTGTTTGATCAAGCCTCTACAAAGACGGCCGTAGATGAAATGCGGCCTGAACCTCGGCTGAACCTCGAGAGAACACAGGAGGGCTACGAGCTGGACTAATAGCCTCGAGTCGATGATTCTGTCAGCCATTAGGTCCATTAGAACCCTAATAAACACACAGCGCTGTGTTACCTGAGCACATCCTAAATGATGGCGGTTGGACAAGGCTGACCTGGAAATGGCATGCAGCAGGAGCTGTCACTGGAGAAAATTCAATAATTGAGTGATAACACTATATTCTGACTGAAACAGGATTTAAAAATACATGTAAACACATTCGTCTTGCGGTTCTCCAACTTTTATGAACATTCTCAAGTCCCCGCATCCTGATACACACACATTTTTTTTCTAACTCTACTGAAACGTATTTTACACATTGGAATTAAAAAGAAACACACGACTGAAAGTGGAAATAAATAACATGTAACGTACACACGTACACATTTGATGATTGGATTGGAAAGTCAGTGTACCTTGCAAGTGTACAGTCAGGTCGGTCTGAAATCGGACCAGGCTTTCTGCGTCTGTCTCCACAGCAGAATTTGAATGAGTAGGGGGATATCTTTGGTAAAGCTATGACAAAACCTACATCTTGAATTGCCCGTCCTTTGATTGATGTACTGTGCAAAACTCTTAGGCCGCCATGACAGTTTGTCATTTTAACAATGCTATCATGACCATAGAACAGCGACATGCAGTCTGGGGAGGCAGAGCCTCACCTCATGATGAAAACTAATAATAATAATGATAGAATAGTATAAATATTCATATTTATCCATTGAACTACATTGTAAATGTATTTTCTGTATGAGTCCAATTGTTTTTAACATTTTTAAATGTATACTATAAATTGCTGAATATGCACATTTAGTGATTAAATACAGCTCAAAAGAGGCTGCAGTGATCGTCTCCTTCTTCCACGGAGAGCAAAAGCGAGCTTTTTTTTAATTTAATTTATTTTACAGCCTCTACAGCTGAAGAGCAGCAAGTCACATGCAATATATTTCTATGCTCTGCTGAAGGAATGATTGAATTTGACTGTCAAGATGGGGGATTATATATCCAAACTCACCAAATGGTGATCACAACTTTTCCTGAAGAAGAATAAGGTGCATGTGCTTCAGATACAGACAAACGATAAGACCACATACGAGTATATTCTTTCAGTAAATAAAACGAATAAATAAATGGGATTAAGAAGTATTTGAAAACATTTTTTTCACAAAAGTCAATTATTCTTTTCTTTTTCATGAAATTCTCTCAATGAGAAACCATGAGGGTCACCAAACCCATCCATCCATCCATTTTCTATGCGGCTTATCCTCACTAGGTATGCTGGAGCCTATCCCAGCTGACTTCGGGCGAGAGGCGGGGTACACCCTAGATTGGTCGCCAGCCAATTGCAGGGCACATATAGACAAACAACCATTCACACTCACATTCATACCTATGGACAATTTAGAGTCGCCAATTAACCCAACATGCATGTTTTTGGAATGTGGGAGGAAACCGGAGTACCCGGAGAAAACCCACGTATGCAAACATGGAAACTCCCCACAGAGATGCCTAAAGAGAGATTTGAACCCAAATCTTACCGATCTCCTGACTGTGTGGCCAACATGCTAACCACTCGGCCACTCGGCCATGTGCTCACCACACATCACTCCTATATATGTATAAAATATGCATTGTAGGTTAATTGGCGCCTCTAAATTGTCCATAGGTATGAATGTGAGTGTGAATGCTTGTTTGTCTATATGTGCCCCGCAATTGGCCAGCAACCAGTCCAGGGCAAGAAGTACCCCGCCTCTCGCCCAAAGTTAGCTGGGATAGGCTCCAGCATGTAATGAGGACAAATGGCATAAAAGAACGGCTGGATGGACAGTAAGAGGACGCAGCTTGGCTTGAGCGGAAAACACAAAATAGTCCCCAGAAAATATTTTTCAGGGAGTTGGAGCCCTTTAATGTTCTGTTAGCGGAGGGTCATTGTGCCAGACTTTGAAATCCCATGGCCCTATAACTGCATTCTGTCCTACTATTTACTATTGCACTGCATCAAAATGACTGCGGTGGTAAAGGTGGCTAAAATAACAAACTGTTGTGGCCTAAGACTTTTGCAGAGTGCTACAATTATACTGAGCTACAGCACGAATGTAGCACAGTCAGAAGCAATTCTAGAGTCTGTTGGGGCCCTAGGCAAAAATTCACAGGGGGCCCTTTTGTGTATTGCACCACTGCTGTGGAAGTTCAAAGTGTGTCAGCCCTCGGAGGCCCCACGCAGTTGCCTGCCTTGCCTGGCAAGACCACAAAGGCATGATCGGTTGTGGAAGAACTTGACTTAAGCCCTGACCTTAACCTCATCACACAGCGTTGGGATGAACCAGAAGCAACATAAATGACCTCTGACCTCAAAAATGTTATTCTGGATGATTGACAAAACTCTAATAAAAAAATGGACTAATTACGTATTTTCTGTTCTAATATTGTTGTCCATATAGTGTACTGTATGTCATTTGCACAGCAAGCAGAATAGGACTGCATGCCGTCTTCATCATCAGTCGGTTGTGTGGCGAACTTGAAGGCCAACCGCTGTACCCTGGTAGGCAGCCAATGCGGCACGCTGCTTTCAGGTTCACGCAGCAAACACTGACCGCAGCGCTCCATTTCCGGCTGCTCCGTCAACTGTGTTGTTGACTCGGATGCCAGAAAGCAGGACAATTGGGTTGTCCTTCTACTTGTGTTTGATAAATGGCATAGGACCAAACGCCTACCTGTAACCTTGAAAACGAAACAAAGAAAAACACCTACTGCCTCGGTGAGAGGCAACATAATCACTGAAAAACCTTCAAATGTACTCTCCTATTCTTTACTTTTGCTTTTGTTTCACAAATGAGCCTGAGACACCTGCGCTGCATTTGCTCAATAAAGTATTTTTGCACATAACTCTACTTTTTGTTCTTCCAGGACCTTTTCGCCCTGGACATGGAGCCGTATCGTTACAGTGGAGTCAACATGACCGGCTTCCGAATCCTCAACACTGAAAACCCTCAGGTGTCGTCCATCGTTGAAAAGTGGTCCATGGAGCGGCTACAAGCTCCGCCCAAACCGGACTCAGGCCTATTGGATGGATTCATGACGGTAGGCCAAAATAAAACATTTTTAAGTTTGATTCTACGAGACCACATGTGTCAAACTCAAGGCTGGGGACCAGATGTGCCTGTGAATAATGTGTGTCAATAATGCACTTCACCTTTTTCCTTCGAAATGTAACATTTTACTTTAATATTATCTGATTCTGCAACTAGATATTCCAAGCATTTTTTGTTATTAAAAAAATAAATGCTTGAATATCTACTTGACACCTTGACATTCTTACTTCACTTCTCATTTCAAAGCAAGTTAACCATCAGTTTGTTGTATATAATAATCAAATGCATGGGCAAGCTGTAATTGCAGTGTGGCCCTCAATGAAAATTAGTTCATTAACAAGTCCAATTCAGTAGAACCTCTACAGTCCAACACCCCTGAGGTCGTACAGCTTGGAGCGACATTTGAAACGCCATCACACACGATGTCACAAGCATCAAAGTATTGATCATGTGATTTGCTTTTCATTTGTTTTGTTTCTAGGACAAAAAAAACATAATATACTGTTCATTTACCATACAATATACAATAATATATACATATATAGTTATATATATATATATATATATATGCAAGAATACAAATGAGACATTTGATCCACATCCGCATCATCTTTGCATTAGAGCTTTGTTGTTTGTCAATAAATTTTTTTTTAACCTTGTTTCACCATTAATAGTGGCTAACTTATTTTTACACTTGATAAAGCTTTTTAGATGGTAACAGTTTGATTAAGAAATATTTCTGATCCCAGTATCTGCTACGGGAAGATTTCTGGCCAAAGTGTTTCATTTTAAAATCCAGACAGCAATTTAAACAAGTGTGTGAAAGGTTGTGGCTTCTAAGTGCTTCTGTGTATATTCATAGAGTTGAATGTTATGTTCTGTGGTTGTGGTATCTGAGAATAACATGAAGGTACCCTGCAGGGAGCTTAGTGATGGTGCTCATGGGTCTAAATGCTCTGTAATGAGCTGGTGTGAGTGGTAATAGGCATTTATCTACCCTCCTGCCTCTCACATCTCCCCTCTGGGAATATGGCCAAAATATGACAATCTGTCAATGTTCATGCAGAGAGAAAAGGGGGGTGTACCGGGGTGGGGGGGGGGATTCGAAGGCGGGGGGGCAATTGGATGGAAATGATGGCCTTGTTTTTTTGGGATGCTGTCCAAGAGTGCGTGGGATAAGGTGATTTGAAAGTGAAAAGGGGGAAACTGAGGTTATGGTGAACATTCAAGGTCCCCCCCCCCTCTCTCTCAATGTTTGTTGTTGGAAACAGTCAATTTACTCCATCAACCTTCACAGCATCCTCCCTATAGACACACACACACACACACACACATCTTTCAACAGGTCTGGCCTTCATCTTGGCATATTTAAGATCCAATATCTGATATACAGCAATTACATTACACTGAAGACCTAACCTGGTGGAATGTGTTCCAGGGTCAGACTGTCATTGTCATAAAACCTCTATTTAACTGTACAGTCAAAAATAAGTTCAAACAGGCTATAACCCATGACACATGACAGAGTGGCTTTAAAATTATGTTTTCAAAGCTCGGTCATGACAGGTGACATGGTGATAATGTGCAGAGGGAGGATTATTGAGGATTATTGGGTCTGACTGAGAAGTGAGTCTCTTCACATAAAGACTCAACATGGCTGACTTTGCATTGTTCATTCCCTTTTTATTTTATTGCTGATGTTGACTTATCATCGTTTTCCTGCTTTGACAGAGATGTGTGTACACGAGACACTTGCTTGGTGAGACGAGACCATACACAAGATTTTTAACTTTACTTTTAATAAAAGTACAATGAAAAACTATGACATTATATTGCAATCTACTAATATATTTTATACTACATTACAATTTTCTGCACTCTGTGTGTATGCTACCGGCTCTGCCTCCACCCACCGAGACAAAGAGACTGTATGACTGACAAAAGGGCTCACTCCGTTCATGCCGTTGTTCTATGGAACAAGAAGATATGAAGATATGCTTCCTATAGCCGATGTTGTCTTGTTTAGACAGCCAACTATTTCAGACAGAATCAACAGTAGGACGTGCCATTTTGCCTTAATTGCCTCCATGCAAATGACTAAATTCTTAACAATCCATTAAATGATTATTATGCCCGTCGCTAGCCTTGCACAACTTCACACAAAATGATGGTTTGACCTTCATGTTTCTAATTCTACGACCTTTGGTTCTTAAATTTGGAGGTTCCACCATAGTGGCATTTTTAAATCAGGTCATTCCCACCTGTCCTGGTGTTAATTTGAAGAAGCAATTTGTGTGCACTGTGGTCTACAAGGTTTACAGAAGGACAAATACATAAGGCTCACAATTCCCCTCCCCTTGAAATAAGTATGGAGTTTGAATTGATGAATTAACATTGCTTGAGTCATTCGTCAGCGTCTATGGCACATATTGACATATCTCAGAGGACTGTAGACTCTGTGGGCCGCTTTTAAATAATCATAAGTCCAGAGGCTCATGTGGGCTTGATAGAGTATTTCATTAGTGTGGACTATTTATAAATCCTGACGTTCATGTATTTTTTTTGTTCCAGCCTTTATAATAGAGAGATAAGAGCATAAATATAAAACCCTAATTTTAATGATATATTAAATATATATTGGGGAGCAGCTGCTGCGGAGGTGATTAGAAATGTGTACCTACATTTACAAAAAGGACGTTTCTCATTCGTTTCTCAAATTAATTGGTAGATTTTTTTAATCATGTATGCTGCAGAGCTCTGAGCCAAGAAGCCACCTTGAAGAGGAGGCTGTAGCAGAAGCCACGGCATGACCTTTCACCCTTGTCCCTCCCTGCCTTCCTCTAGCCTTTTATTTCCTCTCCCTCGTGCCTTGTTCTTCTTCTCTGCCACGCAAAAAAGCTTCTCCGGGCTCTGAGAGAGCAGGCAACAGTTGTATAGCAATGGTTGCCAGGGCAACCAGCGTCCATGTCACCTTGTGATTTTGCAAGAAGGATTGATTGACTGAGATGAGGGTAGTTGTTGATGGGGGCAGGGGCGCTGCAAGCATCAAAAGGCTACACGCAGTGTTTTTTTCGGTCCACCGCTAGGCTGACATTATGCAGAGAGGTGTATAATCTCAGTGACACTCCATGCCTTGGGTGAGGCCGAGTGTTGTCTCGGGGAAGGGTGCATAATGAGAAGCCCTTCTTTAACCCCGCAGCCATAAACAAGCTCCGCTGCCGCCTCTTAACTCTGTTTGACCAAGGACGAAGCTGATTAGTCCGCTCCATTTGTGCATTTTTTAAAAGCGTATCTCAAGAGACAATCCAATCAAAAGTGAATTAAACACCATTAAAGACCCACAACCTGTGGATGGATGGATGTTTGGATCTATTGTGATAATTATTTTCTCTGCTGCCTATAATGGCTGCCTTCAGCTAATGAGATTCTTTTTTCTATTTGGTGTGTTGGATTCTTCTAAATCCCCATTCACTGAGCTCAGAACATACTTGGATTTAATTGAAGGAAAAAAACAGATTCCCAGATGTGTGCCTTGCCGAGGATTAAAGCGCAACCATTTTCTTCATCTGCATCATTTCACTTATGTCGGTTTCATTGAGCTATAATTACCCACCGGGCTGAATGTTCTCCAGTGTCATCCGCACAATAGGAAATTCTGGTGTAATAGCTCATTATAATGTCTGGCTCATTAATTGAGATCAGTTATTTGAATAATAAATATGACATGATGGGGCTGCTCCCTCAGATCCTATGGGATGCTGCTAAAATGGAAAGCCGTTAGATGAATTAAGATGATGCCTAACACATTTCTACAATAAGTGCGGGAATTACAGTATGAGGGCATATTTGAGAAGTGTATCTTAAGGCAGGTGTGGGATGGTTTATCACATTCAACATTTTAAAATGAGGTGATTTCTACATTTTCCTATTGTCGAATTATGAAAATACTGCTTATATACTGTATATACTATAATCCAACAATATGATTGTTACATTACATATTAATTTGATTACCTTATTTAGGTGGGTGCATTTACATATCTACATACAGATATACAATCAGGTAGAGAGGCCTTGAACTGTATTATATGGATACTAGACATGCTATAATGTGATTGTTTCTATTTTGGATTTGCATGTAATACAACAGTATCATGTGGTTTACAGCCAACATGGCATTAGTAAATACAATTCCATGCAATGCATCTGCCTCCCTCTGTAGTTCTGTCCTCCGTAGGAAACAAATTGCTTCCTGCTTGCAAGGGATCCTCAGGAAATGATGCGCGTCCTGGCAATGTCCCATTGCACTCAGTCTGCAACGTACAATCATTTACGCTGCTCTTCGTTTTGCGAAGTTCCTTCATGCTTGAGATGCATGCAGATTTATGTGCAATTATTACTGAGCTATATAATTGTTGAAGATGGGACACTGCAGTCATTTGCATTCTACGTGTACGCACTACTTGCAAAAATAATTTGTTGAAATAGGACCCGAGATGTTACTGTGGAATGGGGAGCATGTGTGCATTTTTGCATAATGTGAATGACAACTGTGAATGCAGTTGCAATATATTTTTCCCTCACACTTTTTCTGCCCTCTTGGTTGTTATTTAGATGTTTGGTAATTATCTCATTTACTGTTTTTTTGTATTTAGTTATCAGTTTTGTAGCTTAATAAATGTCTTTGCCTTTTTATGTTTATGTCCAAGTCTGTGGATGGTTTCATCAGTGCTTCCCTTTCACACTCGATTTCCTTACCGCCCGCGTTGTGCCTGTGTATGTGTGTTAGGAGTTAGACCTATTTTGCTATTACTCTGCTGACAAATTAGCACGGTAGGAAATGTAATGCACTGCGCAGTTGTTGTCAGAGCGCACTCTGCTGATTGCAGAAACTACTGCTCACCCCAATGTGCTAGGACAAACAACCACAAATACGGACCTCGATGGGATTTTTGTTGCACCAATTGGTTTGTGTGCAGTCTGTATTTTGCTCCCTGGGATCTGACAATGACACAAATCAAGAAAATCATGGTCCTCTGTGGGTGGTTAGCCCATTCCGGTTGATTCCCTCCCGGTCAGAAGACATACGCTGCAATTTTGCCTGAAATGAATCAATGCACAAATAAGATTTAGTGGATATTAGAGTCAGCATTTATTTTATTTGTTCAAATCTTGCAGCTTAAATTAAGTTTTCGACAGCACAGGGTGTGCTCAGGTGACGCTTCCAC
The DNA here is from genome assembly GCF_027744805.1 of Dunckerocampus dactyliophorus. Classification (NCBI taxonomy): domain Eukaryota; kingdom Metazoa; phylum Chordata; class Actinopteri; order Syngnathiformes; family Syngnathidae; genus Dunckerocampus; species Dunckerocampus dactyliophorus. The sequence continues at coordinate 4,319,723 of NC_072837.1, forward strand.
ACCTAATATAATTCCGTTGCCATTAAGGGCAGAGCTTGACTGACAGCTCAGCACTGTTATCAGCCTCTAAGCTTATCATATGTTGCACTCTGCCAGCTCATAAGGACACCTTGCATTGCCAGCCTTATGCCGTAAAATGCAAGGTTAAGTACAACATCCCAGTGCTAATTATTTACTGTTAGTGCCGGATTCGTTAATGTGTCATCCTAAACCTCGCCGGACTTTTTTGCAGAGGCACGGAAAAACATGTTGCTTCAATTTTGCAGGCGGGGGGGTTAAGGGTAGTGCAGGACTGTGTTGCCGGTAAGCCGAGAAGAGAGAGAGAGGCTTTTTAAAGACGCTGACTGTGGAGAGCAGACACTCAGTGCCCTGTGCCGGGCACCACCAGCTGGGGTTGGCACAGCATCAACATCATTAGCACCAATGCTCCCTCAGCTGGTATAGAAGCCTTTTGTGGGGGTGTACAGGCAGGAAGAGACAGGCAATAAGTAAGATTTCCTTCTGTGTCTTATATAATACCATCTTAAATCTAGAAAATGGAACAATTCAAAATCAGCTGGATGGATGGACTTGGAATGGGAAGAACAGCATCACACAGAGGGCCTATTTAGGTGGACCAGCCAGGACACCTCCCATGTTGTGAATAAAATGTTTATATTTAATGCATTATACAGTATTTAATGTTTAATTTCTTTATTTGTTTATTATTACATTTATTTAGTATTTCTTTAATTTTCATGCTTGCACAAAGGCTGTGAGAAAACAACTATTTGTTCCTGCTGTTCCTTTAATAAGTGTAGATAATGTGTTGGCTTGCTTTCATTACAAAACAGCAGCACACTCGTCTTAATAGATAACATACAGCATATATGGGACATATACCTGTTTTTGATGTGATGCTGTGATAGAGACCCTTAGAATGCTGTGCAGCCATCAGGAGTTGAAACAGTGGGGGGTAGAGGGGTCATGGTCACACACTCCAGAATATTGGCTTGCCTTGGGGAGGGGCGGAATGGGCCGGTGGGTCGTGACAAGCCATCTTCCCTGTGGGAGCCGGCCCTCCCACCGACACACAAAACACACAAAAAGGCAAGCATACACCAAATACCTGGAAGAATATGAAGTGTCATCATCGCACGACACGACAGCAGCGCCCCGACAGATGGCGCTGTATTTCTTTCTTTGTATTTCAAACAGAGCAATGTTTGTGTTGTGAAATCAATTTAGTCCTTGTAATACTGCTTTTTCCAAACAACCCAGTGGCATATACTGGCATATTTATTTATTTGGACTGTGGGCGATTTAGGATTGAGAAGTATGAATTCCTCCAAGCAACAAGTGGAAGACATCACCAGGAAAAAGAATCTCTGCAATAAAATAAATAATAATTAAAAAACAAAACAAAATAAATTAATAAACTAAATAAAATAAAATAAAATAAAATACCTATAAAAAGGTGATCATCTTTCTTAGCTCTTCAACATTTACATGCATTTATTTGTTATTACAACCCTCCATCCAGCCGTCTTGTATACCGCTAATCCTCATTAAGGTCACAGATACACTGGAGCTCGTACCAGACTGTCACAGAGCATGTCTAGACAACCAACCACTCACACTCATGGACAATTTAGAGCAGGGGTAGGGAACCTATGGCTCGGGAGCCAGATGTGGCTCTTTTGATGACTGCATCTGGCTCTCAGACATTTCTTAACACCATCAAATTTTAACAGTATTAAAAATAACGTTTGTCATGCATTTTAATCCATCCATCCACTTTCCAGCGCCATGCGGGTGGCCATAGCCAATGCCAGCCGTCCTTCCCATATTTTCCAGCTCAAACACCAAAACTTGATTATTACCCGGGTCATTGAGAGGTGAAGAAGTAAACTTCCCTCCTTTAAACAGTCAGCTAGCTAATTCTGCACAGCAAACCCTTTTGATGAAGAAGATGGCAAAAAGAAAGACCGATACGGCGTACGATGTAAAACCATACGGCACCAGAAGTTGCATTGTGTTATCAAAAAGAATCAATTCAACGACTTATTGTTGGTCTTGCTTAAAAACGCACACATTTAGTTGTATTCAGTGTTGCAAAATATGATGTGGCTCTCACGAAAATACATTTAAAAAAAATGCGGCTTTCATGGCTCTCTTAGCCAAAAAGGTTCCCGACCCCTGATTTAGAGTCTCTAATTAACCTACATACAACATATTGTTGTATTCATATTACCACGAAACATGCATCAAGTCAAATCGTATAAAAAGAGCCTTTAATGGGTCAGTTGGGTCCTCAAGATGTGGCAGTCACAGCCGCCCTGAGGGCCCAATGTGATTTTTCTTATCATGGGGCCCAAATATATTCTGCTTTGGGGCACCCCAGGGTACGCTGTTGTGGCCCACTGTCGATTCTAACAAGGTATTTTACGTTTACTGCATGTTTTCCTTATTTTTTTCTTTGTTTTTCCAAATAGTTCCATCTCAGGGGTATTGAGGGTTATAGGTGCCGATGTATTTATTATTTTTCTACAGATGCACACATGCAAGTCCCCACATTGGTTTGTTTTCAAGAGTTTTGTCGTGTTAACAATTATACAACAGCCACCTCTGCACCCTTCCAGCTAAACCGGCCTTGAGGCAGTTTAGAGCGGAAGAAAAAGGTCATCCTGTTAAACAGCCTTTTAATAAGATATACCAGGCACTACCATGGTGGTGGTAATTGGTGAAAAGGGAGCAGCCTGCTGTCATGCAAGGATCCACACCGCAGCTGTTAATTTTATGATCAAATGAATACGATGTTCCAGAAACTAATCAGAACATTTGATCTGTGCCTTGGGTGTCAGGAGGCAACTTCTTATGTATTGCATGTCGGCAAAATATACATTCCTCTCATTTTATCCCCTCCCAGCAGTGTTCCACACGCCTTTATCCACTTTGAAGCATACTTACATTTGAATGTGCTTTCACATAAAGCCGCGCCATCAGTGGATCTATTACCCACGGGTCCTTCTTTCCTGTGACAAAAAGGCACAAATTCATAAATAAAAAAAACTGCTGTCAGACTGTGGGAATACAAAATGAGATAGTAGGACGCCAAAGACACCAAAGAAGACAAAAATGAGGTTGTGGTAATGGAAAAGTCCCTTTCTTTGATAATGTAGTAAAAGCAGTAGCAGGAAGGATAGATGGGAGGATATTGGAGGAAATATGAAGAGGGTAAAAGCAGGTATTGACATAGCTGCAGTGAGAAGAAAAGGAGATATGCTGCTGCGTGATGCTGCATTACTCACCTAAATCATCTGACAAGTGTCCGCTTAGAAACCTGAAACAGCCACAATATGCCTTATAAATCACTTCTCTTTCTCACATTTCAGCTTTTTCAACACATTCTTTCAGTACTGTGCAAGCGCTCGCAATGCAGCAACTCACTTTTATGGGCAAATGTGACTCACACAGTAAGGCGCCGTACGGCTGAATGGCTACATCGATAGTGGAGCAGAGCCAAAAAAACAACAAACAATGAAACGAGGTGTTAGAAATAATGTTAACACGACTGCAAACCCTATGGAATGTTCTTTTCACTCACAGCTTGACAGTTCCGTGTGTTTAGCAGATCACCCCATCGCGGTTCCAACATCGCTCCATTACTCTCACGAGGTTTTTCAAAAATGTATTAATAAATGGTCGCTGGCTACAATACAATACAATACAATACTACAATACAATCCAGCTTAAAGCAATAAAAGACGTTGATGCGCTGTAGTCTACTGGCCACTAGGTGTCACTAGTAACATGCACCAAACTTGATCACGACAGGCTTTGATTATTAATTATAATTATTTATTGCGCAACAGGCGCAATAATAACATTGTAATAACATAATTATAGCATAATGATAACACAGGCTACTTTTGTGGCCATACTCCAGCTAAAACTCTAAATTCCCGACTGCGCTTCCTGTTCACACATCCGGAAAGCATTTATTGAAACACACACGAGCACGATTCCTATTTATGTCTTAAATGGGTTACTTTCTCTAAATATATCTACTATATTGGGTAATATGAGTGCATAGTGTGACTGTAGGGGTGTTATTTCATGTCTAGAGGGCTCTACTAATGATAATCATATTTAGAAAGTCATAAGCAGGTTTTCTATGCTCGAACTCCAAAAATGTTCCGTTTATTAATATTGAATCCTACTTCTCGGAAATTCACTTATTGCGGTCGGGTCTGGAACCAATTAACTGCGTTGAACAAGGCATTACTACAATAACAATAGGTAGTACGGAGTTATTTTAGTAGGCATTTCAGAACAATTCACTTTTTGCATGCGCTAAGCAGCCACTTTCGCGCATATGCAGCAATCCTATTAGCTACCCTGCAGGAGACAGTGTTCTTGCCAAATACCAATCGTGTGCAGACATTTCCCACCATGTAAACACCACATCCAAGAGTCCAAATATTGCTTCCATCTTTTTGCATTAATAATTGCTGTATTGTACAGCACATACTGCTCACAGTCATACATTTTAAAAACAGTATTATACCCACAGCGGTGTTTGTGAATTAAATACCGGCATCCAGTGCTTAGTGGAGCGACGCACGTGCATATGAACTTGCTAATGAAATGAATAATTAGCCCACTCGTCTAGTAAATCATCAAGTCCCACGGGTGCGTCTGTGAAGCGAGAGCGACTGCAGCTCAGAGAAAACAACCAGCTTCCTTCTCGGTGGCAGACTGTGATGCTGATGGCCGCTGTTGGTGTGGTTGTATGTGTGCGGTGTTGTTGCTATGTGGCTGGCAGCTGCAAAGCACTGATGCATGGTGAATAACGGGTCAGGCTTAATCTCGTTAAGGCTAATCAGATGTATATGATATGTAGAAATCACTGCAGCTGCACTACATGTCCATCACTGGACTGGTAATGTGTGTGCGTGTGTGTGTATACACTGATGAACGCTGGCAAGGCGAGGTGAAACGAGAAAGAGGGATGTCATTTTTCAGAGTGCTACATTATCTGAGGAATTATGGAATTATGCACAGGTGGATGGATGACGTGAATACTGATGCACGGGAAAGGAATATATTTGTATAAATGTTCACATAGCAGACAGCGCAGCAGAGTTTTCCCTCTTCCTATTCCAAATGAGGAAGCCGGATGCACCTTTGCTAAATGAGGCATGCTTCGGGGGAGTTGGGTTTTGTCATAGAGTGCGTGTGTGTTTGTGCGTGTAACATACACACCTCTTATAGAGCCATTATTTGTTTTGTGTCTCACATATGCTGTGGTTTTTTTGTATGGATGGAAAAATAGGAGAAGAGGTGAAGAACCAACCACTTACGCTACTGCAATTTTTCCTCCAACAGTAATGTTAAAAAGAGCAAATTCAACAAAAATCCTGTCATAAAAGCAAATAAAAAAGGAGTATATCATATAAATGTATAGCACAAACGCCACTGTAATGATGATTAGGTATGTTTATTTTTACACATGACAGTGGTACCTTGAAGTCTGACCATAAATATTACATGCGGAGTACACCTGGGGTCAATCCTGGGACCAAAACTATTCAACTTACATGTTAATGACAGAAAGGACACGCACGCGCAAATATAAATTGACGGTGTGGACATTGAAAGGGTGAACGAAAATACATTTTGGGGATCGTAATAGATGAAAAAATGAGCTGGAAATCTCGCATTAAAAATATCTTGACCAAAAATCGCTCCATACTCTTTACTGCTCTCTGGTGTTACCATATCTAACTTATTGTGTGGAAATGTAGGGTAACAACTATAAAAGTAATCTTCACTCGCTGATTCTACTGCAAAAAAGATCAGTTAGGACAATCCATAATGCCACATATAGAGAGCATACAAATCTTCTATTTAAAAAATCACAAACTAAATTAAAATTTGCTGATCTAGTAAATGTTCAATCAGCTAAAATTATGCATAAAGCAAACAATAACCTGCGACCCAAAAATGTCATGCAATACTTTTCAACACTTATATGCGAGAACAACCCTAGAAATCCACAGCATTTCGGTATGTGGAATCAAATGATTGAACGGATTGAGTAAGGAGCTCAAACAAAGCACCAAGATGAGCGATTTCAAGAAACAATACTAGCAGTTGATGTTTGCAAAATACAAGGAAGAAGACTCTTGAACCAGTGTGTACAATATGGTATGTCTAACCACTACAACACTCATCACTCGTCATTCTTGTGAGTATTTTTATGTATTGTTATACCGATTAGTACAGTATATATGATTATTATTTATTATGATTGTGGAAAAACCTTGACAATTATATTACCACATTGTTACATTACCTTATCATTTTCCTACTGTATGTATTAACTGGCAAAGACCACAAATTAAATACAGGAAGTGAATAAATGTATTGTAGTTGATGTAAAACGGACGGGGGGTAGGATTAAATAAGCTTCTTCATACTCCTTTTGGACGTGTGAAAATGCAAATTGCACTATGTGATGTATTTCACTGTAACTTGTGTGCACGTTCAAATAAATTGAACCATTACCATCACCATGGCACAATTGAATTCACACGCACATGCACGCGAGCAATGGTGCAGACTTGTAATGCGATTGTACCTCAAGTTCTCAATGATAACTAACACATTTCATAATATACAGTAAATATATAGAAACAGTCTAAATAAACAGTGAATACCCATGTCAAAACCCATGGCACACATGCTCACTTGCAACTGCATTCTTGTACGTAATAAAGACGTAGCATTTAATAAAAGGTAAGTAACAGTCAAAATCTGATGTCGACTCAAACGCCGTAATTGTGAGGGATATAGTGAGGGAGCGATATTTGAGGGACGACTGTATTTGCTTTGCCTATATAGTTTGTGACCTCATTTATTTTAATTTACTATTCTGACGCCTAAAGTATATTTATAGATAGTTCTTTACAATGCGTCTTTTTTGGAAGACATACACACACACACACACACACACAAAACACACACACATTAGTATAAAGTGGAAAGTGGGCCAGTTCAGTCTGGATAAGCACTAAATTGCATCCAGGCGATGAGAGGTGGAAGAAAAAGTAGTTCCTGCTGACACTATTTCATTAAAACTCTGTAGCCGTTTTATTTTTCTTATCAACACAGGATAGCTAGCTGAAATTGAATCATGTCACATGACCAACTGCCTCTGTCAAATACACCGTTCCCCCAGATGTGTCAAAATATTCTACTATTGTATAATGAGTGTCAGAAACCTTTCTGCCCATGCAAGTGTAAGCACACTAATACAGTGGAACCTTGGTTAGCATCATTCATTCGTTCCAGGAGGTCCAACTGTAACCGAAACGGACGTAAACCGAATAAAATGTTCTCATAACAAATCCAATTAATCCGTTCCAGAAAGGTCCATTCCAAAGATGTTAACACAAAACATGTTTTTAGAACTATACAATTATCGTTTTACGTGCAGAAAACTATTTGAAATGCATATAAATACATATAAATGATGAATGAAAGGGAAAAATTAACATTTAAGGTTACTTATACCTTCATTGAAGATGTGATTCTTTGTGTCTTTGGGAACAGTAGTCTTCAGTGAAGGTAAAAGTACCCTTAAATGTTCGTTAATCTCTTTAATTTGTCATTTATATGCATTTAGTAATGATTTATGTATGTAAAACTGTTATTGTAACACTATGAAAACGTGTTTTGTGTTAACATTTTTGATGACAACATAGACGGGCGACATAACTTCCGGTTCCGGTTGCCATTTTGATAGCTGCTAATAAAGAAGGATGTTTTGTGATAGTAAAAAAAAAATACATTAAGAACACAGTTGGACTCACGCAGTGTATTAACAACACCACAAGACGTGCGCCATATTGTACGCGAATCGGAGAATGCATGCGAACCGCGGCAAAATTGTGGCGTGCATTTTTTACGTTAACAACACGTGAACGAGGGCGACGCTAACTGAGGCTCCTTGTATTAATGCGTAAAAAAAAAATAAACACTGTCTTATTAACTGTCGCACAAGTGAAAAAAATCTATCGCTAATGTGAAAAATGTGTAAAATAATAAGACAAACAGTTGGCAGCTTGTGCCTAGCATGAGGAAAACTAACATCGCAGCTTACATTTGTTCATTTCATCCAAATGAAAGTCCTTCGTTCACACAAACACCTCTCAATACCAGCTGAGAGTCTTATCAAGGTAAACACAACGCAGCTAAACCAGGAAGTAGAAACCGAGACCAAAATAAACTACCTTAACATCCACATGGCTACAACTCGTGATGGTCTACGACTATCATGGCACTAACGTCAGACAAAGGCACATGAACTCGATATTGTACAAGTCCATGCTGCCGTTGTAATTTTGCCAATGAATGTCTGCTATTAAATATAAATCACCGCTGTCGGTGTAAAGATTCTTCTAGTAGCTTCTCTTCTAGTAGTTCCGATATGTGTGGAATTGTGTGATTTCATATGTAAGACGGCACAAGAGCGAGCCATCTAGTCTGAAACCTTTCCCCTCAGCGTCTGAGTGTCCCCGGTGGTTGGAGATTGGTTTCACTTAAAGCACTTAAAACAGCCCTCAGGAGCCTTGCTTGGCTCTGAAATAAATATCCAGATAACACTTGGATTGTTTTCAAATGGAACGCAATCTGCCAGAGATGTTAGCCATCATTTCGCCTTTTTTTCCCCGTGATCTGTCCCTCTTTCACTGGATGCCAGCCCTTTTTTGTTTCCATCAGAAGCCAGTGCTTTGAGGAATTGGAGGAATATAGCAACTATGTACTGGGAATGCAAATAAATAGTAAAGTGGCTAAATTATTCCCAGAAGTCGCGGTGTACACACACAGAAGCAGCAACACACAGAAACACAGAAATGATTTGAATAATTAACAATGGAGCAAGAGAGGTTGGGGAATAGTAAGACTGATGAACACATTGCTTCCTTTTGTTTCTCTAAGGGATGTTTACAGGAAGGACACTATTTACTTTAATGAGCCACATCCGTCAAGTGTTGTGTAGTTTAGCGATGACTCTGTCAATCACTAATGGAGCTCAGACCAAGACACATAATCCAAAACATGAAATATAAAATGAATGCACATATTAAACGTAGCTATCATTATATCAACAACGCGACCTGGAATTGGACAGTTTTCCAGTAACTAATATTTTTATTAAACAATGATGTGCATGTACAGTATCTCCATATTTGGAAAAACAAATATTTTTATTGTTTATTTTCTTTTGTTTGCTTTGTGGCTCAAGATTTTAAAAGTTGGAGGTCCTGCTTTTTGTTAGCCAGTGAGCAAAAAGAGGCCACAACATAAGAGCTGGATCAAAAATTCTGCCTTTACAAAGATAAATAATTTATGCTCTCATGGAGTTACGGATTTAACAATACGTTTATTATTGTGGTTTCAAAATTTTTGGCGTACATTATTTACACCACTGCAAACAACCACAATAATTAATATGAATAATACTTTGTATATATATATTAAAATTAAAATTGCAATAATTTATCATTATAATATCATTACATTTGTAAAAAAAAAAAAAAAGTTAAATATTTTGTATTATATTCCATTTTCAGCACATTTTAAATTTTAGGTTACGGTTCGAACATCGCACCCGCACACAGTATCAAGTTCACAGTGTCTGTAACCTATGTGTGCCTATAAGAAGCGGGCAGGTCTTTGTTGGAAATCCAATGACTAAATGGCCGCACCTTTGTGACAGTATGTATTTATTCAATTAAATTAGGGTGCTGTGACGTTCCAATGGATTAGCTTTTCCAGATTGCTTTTATGTACAGCTGCTAAAGCCCCTTCTCTCTTAGACCAGCACCACACACAAAGACTCGATGGCTGCAGATACTCCACTGTGCTTTTCCTCATTCCCTCATTGCTAATTGTCAAATAAGATCATGACAGTGTGCTTCATCTCCAATATCCCCATATCTTATTTTTTTATGATGGAGCTCACAACCCCCTTCTGTACCCTGCATGTTACATGGAGTCTGCCACCCTGGGTTGTCCCGTCTGGACTGGTTGCCTGGCTTGTGTTCCCATCTCTCTGGGGGACAAGAACACCCATCAGGAGTCATTAGTTTCCACGGCGACAAGCTAACCCAGAGATTCTCCCTGGTGCCTGGTTTCTCATTGCCACATTGGGCAGCGTTCTGGGAATTTTACTGACATGATCATCACACACTGTGCTGATTGCGTGCCATTTTTTTCTGGAACAACTCCTAAAAATGTATTTACGCACATTATTATTCTAATACTCCCACAAAGGTGTTTAAGGCTTGTTTTTATGCGGAGGAAATTGGAAAACCACAGCACAGACTTCCACGGGAATGTACTAAACCACAACAAGATTCATTATAACTAGTAGTTAACTAAAATGTTAGACAACTTGTCGTATTTTTCCTGGTCATGGCTGATGTTCGCATGACCCCTTATTGCTGGGCAGATTTTGTGGGGCATAATAATTTGAGCCCCTAAGCCTTCTATAAAAATGAGCAAATGCCAATCACGCTCATTTCCTTGGCAACTTGCAGTTGAGGGTTCAGTTGCTAGACAAGCAGAGAAAAAAGCAAAAAGGACAGTCGGCAAACAAAATCAGGCATATACGTATAATAAGGAAATTACACTATATTGGATATGAAAACACGGCTATTTATTATACTTTAATTCATGGGACAGGCAGGCTGATGTTAAATGTTGACTTCTTTCATATTTTTCAGAATTGATTTTGATTTTGACCAAAAATTAGAGGCAGCGCTGTGCTTACATCGTACGGTATGGGAAATAATCTCCTCTATTCAAGACAGTGCATGATATGCTGCCTGCTCACTCAGGAAAATATAAAACTAAAAAGCCAAATGCAGTAGACTTTCCGAGCCTATCAAAAATCTGTCCACACTTTGTACATGTAAGTATATGTAAGTATATGTATGCCGTATAGGCTATTATGTATGTTTTATAGATTTTTTTGTACATTTTATGCTTTGCTATCAAGTATTTATTATTGGCTTTGAGAGTGAATGAGATGTGTTTTCTGCGGAAAAAACTAAATTTGTTCTGAATGCTGAATGGTGAATGTGTGGGGACCTACTGTATGCACAAATCTGATGTTAAATAGAAGTGCGATAATGTGATCTGCTTTGGTGTACTTACCTCACATAATCAGTGCTGCTACGCGGGGGTCATGCAATGCTACGCTATTGTTCTCATCACTTCACATTGCCATTCTAACAGCTACATTTCAAAATTAAATGTCAACTGTCCTCGTAATACGCTATTTTCACCACAGCGCCGTCTGCTGGATGTGCAATGTTGCTGCAGATATGTTTCGAATCCATAATCGTATGCCCTCCCTGCTTGCAGACGGACGCAGCTCTGATGTACGACGCGGTGCACGTGGTGGCCGTGGCAGTGCAGCAGTCGCAGCAGATCACCGTCAGCTCCCTGCAGTGCAATCGCCACAAGCCGTGGCGCTTCGGAGGGCGCTTCATCAGCCTCATCAAAGAGGTACTGTAGTGTGTCGCCGACCTTTGACCTGCAAGCTGCTGGGCCGTGTTACTTTGATGAGAACAGGCTTCTGTGCGGAATTTCCACAGATTTTTTTTTTTTTTTTTTTTTAGATGTGACTAAAAAAAAGGATGAATACATCTTAAACATCTCAATTACTTTCATGAACATCAATATCCATGACATTACTTTTCTATCTTCAGTGCACATCTCCATCCATGTTTAAATGAAAGCCTAATTAATTCTACTGCGGGTCAGCGGCTTGCTAGCTTTGTTCTTCCAGCTCTTTCATTCTCTGGATGTTATCATTGCAGGTAATTTTCTCTATGGGCCCTTGTAGTATCGGCCCACCTTTCCCACCCTCATCATGCCACTATCGCTCTCTATGCACGTCTGCTGATTCTGTGGCTTTAAAGTAAAACTTGCAGATGATGAACTCATCACGGTTTTTCCCCCTCACAGCTTCACTGTCTCTCGTTAAATTACTGCGGCAGACAGCGAGGGGAGAGCAAGGCCCAGTGCATGATTGGGAAATAAAATGAGGTGGTTAGAGGTTAGATTGATATTGTTGGAGAAAGACGGCGGTTCAGGTTGATGAAACGACTGCGCTGAGAGTCTGAGGATTTTCATTATCATTATCAACATTATGTTTATAGGCTCACTGGGATGGCTTGACCGGCCGCGTTCTCTTCAATCAGACCAACGGACTAAGAACAGATTTCGACCTGGATGTCATCAGCCTGAAGGAAGACGGACTGGAAAAGGTGCGTTTGGGGATTTTCATGTTGCATAAATGTCCTAGGGCAGGGGAAGTAGGATTCAGTCTGAAAAGTAATAAACTGGTGTAGTAGAAATCTGACATATTTTGCAATATTATATCTGTTTTTATCATATTAAAATAAGGAAAAAAATATTTTGGTGAATAAGTGAAGGTGACAGGATAAAAAATTAATTGTACTGTAGGAATGTCACAAGATCTCGTGGGATTAAAACGGGACAAGATTTCTTGTTCGGAGATTTCTCGTGGGAACGAAGACTGCGATGAAAAGAAATTCATAAATCAATCACACAATAAATGAAAATAAACTACATTTTGCCGGCTTCAATATATTGCCACGTGCATGTGTCCTCATCTCCAGCCTCTAAACAGGCAGGAAGTGGGTTCACTCTGTGCATTGGTTTCAGCACCTTCACAGGTTTCTTCCATAGAACAAGGGCATGAACGGCATGAGCATGTTGACATATGTTTTTCATATTTTTTCATTGCACTTTTGTTAAAAGTAATGTTAAAATCTTGCATCGTCTCGTTCTCGTAGACCCAATTTTGTGCCTCGTCTCGAGTGTCTTGTGACACCCCTATACTATACAGTAGATTAAAACAGAAAACGACCAGAGGTGGCTCATTATATGTGTTTACAAAAATAATTAACTATTTTTGGTGGCCCTGGAGGTCACAGCGGCCTTAGCATCTGCCCATATTGCCTAATGCATCAGTCAGCTCTGCACCGAGGTAGTATTTCTAGTACCTAGTCAGTCAGGCTTCCAAGAAAGCACGGCAAGAAATAACCAAAATAATTCAACATTAATGTTAGCATATCATATTGCTGTGCCTTAGCTCCGGATGCTGCAGTATTACTGTCTACTCTTTAATCTCCACTTTGCCGCAGCACGTTTTCATGCTGCCCTCAGTCCCCTTTTGGATAAAATGCATTTTTTACAGTGGCCAACAACCACATGCCGAGAAGTAAATACAGGAACCCCCATTGTCTTCTGTTGTTGTTGTTCTTTGTTGTACAAGTTCCTACTAATTTCTTGTGAGAACATATTTTGTAGCTGAGACAAAACAAGTGTGATGCTGAGCTCTCTTAACAGATTGGGACATGGGATCCTCCAAGCGGTCTGAATATGTCTGAAACTCACAAAAGCAAGACGTCCATCACTGATTCTCTGGCTAACAAATCCCTGCGTGTATCCACCATACTGGTACACAAATCAAGCATAAATAATGTCAAAATTCATACAAAATGTCACAAGGTTTCCTCACATAATGAATTCCCTTTATAGGAAGAGCCATATGTCATGTTTAAGAAGTCGGATAAACCACTGTACGGAAACGACAGATTTGAAGGTTACTGCATCGACCTGCTAAGGGAGCTCTCTGGAATACTGGGCTTCCAGTACGAAGTCCGATTAGTTGAAGACGGCAGGTACGGGTCCCTGGATGAGGGTACGGGCCAATGGAACGGGATGGTGCGCGAGCTTATGGACCACGTGAGTTAACAGTTGCTGTCCTTAACCTAACGATCCTCTGAACACATTAAAGAAACATTTTAACATTTAACCTACCGTGCACTTGTTTATGATAAGGGGAATAGCAACGCAATTATTGCTATAGTCACCCCCGTTAGATAATGTAGCCATCTTTAATGTTTGTGGACCAGCCAGGATGCTGATGTTGTTAGCATTAGCAGCAGTGCTAATAATCCTGTGCTGAGTTGTTTGTTTATATTTAGAAACTTAGAAATGCATGTAAGAATATGATTCATTTTAGCATGGACTTTTTTTATAATGAAAAAAGTCAATATCTTTTCAAGTCTTTTGCCATTTTCTTTACAGCTAAAAAAATACGAATATAGTCACCAAATAATTCACCTTTACACAGAATTTACCCAGGGTATGAATCATTTTTAGGTAAAATAATATATTTTTGATAATTACAAAATAAAATTGTCATGTTTTCTTATTTAAAAATAAATGTACAAATTTTGTTTTAGTAAAAAATGTTTTTTATGTTTAAGTTTTTTTCTCTATTACAGTATATTTTACCTTTTTTTACCGATATTTCAGCTGAAAATAGTTTAATTAAAGTATTCTTTTAAAGGAAATAATGACTCTAAGGCAGGGGCAGGTGAACCTTTTGACTCGCATTGGGTTAAAACGTTTGGCCGACGGGCCGTCTATATATCGGTGGTCATCAAACAGAAACAGAACGACGTGCTTACGGTGCAACGAAATAACAACACAACACATCGGCACCAATTAAAGCATCACATAAATCAACTACTGCGTGGGTAATAACAACAGCTAAGTGCTAAACACAACACGTAACTTAAAGTGTTATTTATAAGTGCCCGCAAGGCATGCTGGGCAGTCTAGCGGCATTAACAATATGAACTGTGAATGATAAAACATTGGATATCAGGAGTACGTGAACTTCCCGTCCCTCCTTGTTCACTTCCCTGACGACCTCAACATGTTTTGCAATCATGTAAAAATGCAACAAACACGGCAACATGTTGGGAGAAAGAGTACCACATGCTACCCAGCATGCCTTGCGGCGAGAATATATGGGTGTAATTTAGGCATGGGTGTTGTGCGTGCACTTTTATTTGTATGCCCACACTCGGTAGGTTACATTGTGTGTCATGTGTGTGTTGATGTGTTGTGTTGTTTGGATCCCTTTTGTGTGCAAGCTACAGATTGCATCTGACTAGATTTCCTGCGCGACTCAAGCGTGCCACAGTAGCATTGCAAGTCAAAATAGTGACTCTCAACTCTCCAAGAAGGAAATTATAAATCTACAACATATACCGTCTATATATTTCTTGAAAAGATTATACATAACAACCTCAGTGTGAACTCTTTGCACTGAGGAAGAAGCTCCAATTCCTCTCAGATGAATCTAATCCCGAAAGTGCTGCCTTTGTGACTCACCTCTGACACCACTTAAGGAAGATCAAATATATAAGCTGTAATTTCCATTAAAAATAAATAGAGGGCTTGCTAATCTAACTGAACTAATGACCCTGATTATTTCCCCCGTCTGCCTCCACTCTTCCTCCTTTACGTACTGACCTCACTGGGTGTCGACAGAAATCAGATGCTAATTTGATTTGTCGCTCCGGCTTTTTTTATCGGTGGAGTCAAACATATAACCGCTTTGCCCCTGTGGTGTCACTGCAGAAAGCCGACCTGGCGGTAGCCCCCCTCGCCATCACCTACGTGCGAGAGAAGGTCATTGACTTCTCCAAGCCCTTCATGACGCTGGGGATAAGTATCCTGTACCGCAAGCCCAACGGCACCAACCCAGGGGTCTTCTCCTTCCTAAACCCCCTCTCACCTGATATCTGGATGTATATTCTGCTGGCTTGCTTGGGTGTCAGTTGTGTGCTGTTTGTCATAGCCAGGTAACATGAAACTTTCCCTACCTCCCTCCCTTACATGGCTTCCTTTGTGCTGTAAATGTTTGCCACAAATCTAGATTGCAGATATCATACCAGGTTCTAAACTCACCACAGGAAAAAACTTTATGATGATATTTTGTAATGTTTATTCAGTAGTTTAAAAAGTACAGCTTCACCACTAGCAGTGTTGCTTTAAGGACCATTTTCACACCAACCATTTTCACAAACAGTAAACAGGATAGACACTGTTAGCAGAAATGATGCTAATAATATTAAACCACTGTCGACAAGAGTTTGTAGAGGGGTGGCGCATGGGCCGAAGAGCAACCCATTCAATTTTGAGAATTTTAAAAGAAAATGTCAATGGAAACTTCCAAATCAAAATGGCACTGCCACTCTGTGAACCAGGAAGTAGCTTGCTAGCTCACAAATTGCTGCGAGAATGAACACAAATTGAACTGCTTTTAATTCTGTTAGAGTAACTTTTCTGTTTTGTTAATTGCAGTGGAACTGCTTTCCAATAACGCACAAAACAGAACACGCTTACAGCGATCAGCGTAATTAAGCCATTCATCCGATATGAACTACTCCTCTGACACTACAGTATATTTTTAAAAGTGGAAACAATGTTGTGTAGAGCACGAAATCCACAACCAGTCTTGATAAGGGTGCCTGATTCAGACCAAAAGTCAAAATAATTTAACTGTACGCATTTTAAACGACAGCACTTTAACTATTACACCCTGTCTATACAAAATAACTTCTTAAAGAGGTATAACCCAGTCAACAGTGATCATTTTAGCTGTAGCAAGGCATGCTGGGAAACACGTAATACGCCCATTCCGCAATTCTTCTGGGTTACACACCTTGCAGATTGTGATGTTTTTGTGTTGATATAAAATACTGTAGCTTTTGGCCGCATACTGAGAGAATGACAAAGAGGTCAACAATCACTCTATTGAAATGAACCACGCCAAAACAACCATAGTCGTGTGTCCGCAGACTATCAGAAACTACAAATTTCAAGCAGGAATGAATGGACACGAAAAAAACGCATATTTCCCCCTACTCCAATGCACAACAATGTCCATCCACATGAGTGAATTGAAAAAAAACTGTATGTCCACATGCTTACTTATCTATGCGTCAGGGCTAATGAGACATTTTCTCAATATATGACCATGCTAGCTACTATTTTTTTCAACCTGGATTATTGGGGCATGTCCTGTCATGTTCGCAACTTCCAACGAGTATCTGAGTGTGCTTCATTCCGCAATTATGTTGGTTGTTAAAAGGACAAGAAGTTGTGAAGGTTTTTAGTAACTTGAATATGCAGAAATATACAAGTGTTGAAAGTTTCATTATTAATAATAGGAAAGATACAAAGTTGGGGGGCTGGGGGGTAATGTCCAGTTCGGCCCACAGCCGAATGTAGGCTTTGAGTTTTGGGAAACTGTGCAATTGAGTTTGACACCCCTGCAATAGAAAAATGATCCATCCTCTATGAACCAGGAAATAGCCGCATCCACGAAGTAGCCTTCCAGTTAACAAACACAAACAAACAGTAAAATGTCGCTATCCCCTTTTTTTCTCTCTCTCTTTTATTAACATTTTCAGCTTTTGCAAACGTTTGTGCTCCATTGAGTGACATTTGTGTTATGTACAGTATCGCAGTTATAGCTATAGTTATAGCATTGCTAAAAGTGTACCTCTAATGGTAACACGGTGTTTAATGTAAGCAAATGTGTGATTGTTCAAGTTCTTCTAATGCAGGAGTGTTAAACTCGTTTTCACTGAGGGCCACATTGCAGTTATGGCTGCCCTCAGAGGGCCACTTCATTGTAACTGTCAGTATGAATATAACATCGTGACATTATTGCACAATTGCCCATGCATTTGATTATTACATTTTTACGAACATATTGATGGATACCTTGCTTTGAAATGAGAAGGGAAGTGAGAATGTCAAGGTGACCAGCGGACACTATAAGTAATTATTTTGGATAACAAAAAACGTTTGGAATATCTTGTTGCATGATTAGATCATATTAAAGTCTAGAAGAACTGCATGCAGTCCAGTTTTTCTGTCAAAATGAAACAACAAATACATTTATAAGGAAAAAGGCTGCATAAAACGATGTGGCGGGGCACATCTGGCTCCCGGGCCTTGAGCTTGACACATGTTTTCTTATGTAATGATAACAACATTAAGAACAGAATAAGAATTTCATTGCATAGTATAACTACCTGTTTTACTGTGCATATGACAATAAAACTCTTGAATCTTGAATCTTGAATTAACATTGTTAAATTGTGATTGATGCAGTTCCACTCCGGTGCTGTAGGTGGTGGTAGTGTGCATTTCCAATGAAGAATAAAGGAAAAGAAAAATCTCTCAATCTGAATCTAAATTGTCTGCATTTTATGTTGTCCATAACACACCCCTCTACAAATTCAGTGACAATTGGGTAGTTTTTGCTTAATCACACTTGCCATTGCAAAGATAACAACTTCTTGATTAGCGTCATTTAAATGCACAGCTAGGGAATTTTTGGATGTGAAAATAAAGACAAATATCTGAGGATAAAAAAGGCAAACTATTGTTATGGTTTAAAAAATAGACTCATTCCTCACACTACATAGAGCCAAAAAGTCTAGTTCTCCTGATCAGCACGAAGAGCTGTATAAAACAAATTGCTGACACTGTACAAAAACTTCTCCCTCCTGAAGCAAACCCCAACCCAAATGACCTTTGGTAGAGAAATGTGCATTAACTCACCAGGATTTGGAAGGTATAATGCACATTTGGCCAAATGTTACCGGCAAAATGATCACAAGAGTGGAAAAGCAGCAACTGTCACCTAAGTTAGTTCAGAATATGCAAATTTGACTGAATATTTTGCAACCACGCTTGGGTAAGTGACGAGCATGCAATTATATTGATATCCATCTCATGAATCTGCCAGGGTGCTTTTATTTAATTGTGTATGCATCGTGATTTTAATTGCGAGCCACGGCGGTAAATATAGCGCTTGCACGCTATTTGACTTGAAAATGCTTGCTTACTGCACGGTAAAGTCGTTGTTCCAGTTCAATGGGCTGCTCTTTTCATAACTGTTATCGATCAACCGCCTGCCAATTGATTGCACAATCAAAAAAAGAACAGCATTCATTTGCTGCAAATGCGTATTATGGCCACACTCAAATGAAAAAAAGACGATTATTATACTCTATAGTATGATGTTCATTGGAATTACTTTTTTCTTGTAAGACTTCAAGTTTTGTTCTTGTAATATTCAGACTTTATTCTCAGAACATTACAGTTATTCTCTTGTAGTATTAGAACTTTATTCTCGTATGATTGCATAGTTTTTCAGTCATATTGTAAAACTTTTCTCATATAATTTAGACTTGATTCTCACAACATTGCAACTTCATTCTCAAAGCGCTGCAAGTTTTTCCGTGTAATATGAAGCTATTCCTGCTTGATCATGACTTTATTCTTCAACTTCACAACTTTATTTTCACACCTTGACATTCTTCTCATTTCTCAGACATCATCATTTTACCTCATGACAGTATGACATTTTTCTCAGAGCATTCTGGCTTTTATCTCAAAACTTTCTGACTTGCAAGATTCTGAATGTTCTCATGAAAAAGTAGCACCATTTTCAAGTAACATATGACATCATTCTCCTAACATGACAAAACGTGTCCAGTAATATCACGGCACAAGTTCTTTTTCACGAAAAAAAAATAGAATCTTACGAGAATTGAATTGAATTTACTCTGGTAAATCTTTTCTCAGAACTGTACTAATTTTTTCCTCATAAAACCTTTTGGTTTTGTGAAAAGATGTGACAATTTCCTCATAATACATTCTCGTAATCTTGCGTTTTTTTGGCAGCATTACAGCTTGTATTGTATTGTATTGTATTGTATTGTATTGTATTGTATTGTATTGTATTGTACTTTATTAATCCCACAGCAGGGAAATTCACTTGTTACAGCAGCAAACAAGATACGCAAGTAAAGAATACATAGTGACTACAACATGGTTCAAGAGGTGCAGGTGTTGTAGAGTGTCATGTAGGGGGTGAGAGGTGTTGTCCATGATGGACGTCATAGTTTACATAGTTTACATACTTTTACATAGTGATATCCTGATGTTTTATTTTTGTAACAATACAACTTTTTCTCGTAACGTTATGGCATTTTTCATGAAACATTATGCCTTTTTTCTCATAATATCATGACGCTATCCTCACAACCGTAGTCTCGAAACATTACCACTTCTTTAGATTTATATTATGACACTATATTTCTGTAATAATGGAACTTTTCCTTGTAATGTTGTGTAATGTATGTTCTCCCCATGCGTGCGTGGGTTTTCTCCGGGTACTCCGGTTTCCTCCCACGTTCCAAAAACATGCATGTTCGGTTAACTGGTGACTCTATATTGTCCATAGGTATGAATGTGAGTGTGAATGGTTGTTTGTCTATATGTGCCCTGCGATTGGCTGGCGACCAGTCCAGGGTGTACCCCGCCTGTTGCCTGAAGTCAGCTGGGATAGGCTCCAGCATGCCCCCGCCACTCTAATGAGGAAAAGCGGCACAGAAAATGGATGGATGGAATAAATTATCGCTGTCCGTGAAAAAATCAAAAAATATTGAAGGACAAGTCATATGTAGTATTTTGGTCACTAGGCGTCAGTGATGTCACAAAGCATTGATGAGACATGACATTACATTACATTACCGTCACGCTGCATGGAGTCAGCCATGGCATGTCCGACATGACAGAGTGAAAAGCAATTCTCCTCCTATAACGTGTGGGAACGGCAAGTTATTGGCTTCTTACTTTGTCCTTCTTCCCCAATCCGTTCAGAGTCACAACTCTATCCTTTAAACATTATCACCTTTTTGGAGTAATACTATGACACTTTATTTTTGTAAAATTACAACTATTTCTTGTAATGTTATGACGCTGTTTTTGAAACGTTGACTTTTTTCTCGTAATATCAGGACGCGGGTCTTACATCATTGCAATTTTATTCTCGAAACATTATGACTTTTTCATTCGCTTTTTCTGGAACAATCCAACTTTTCTCTTGTAATGTTATTACACGACTCTTGAAATGTTACAACTTCTTTCTCATATCATGAAGCTATTCCCATAACTCTATTCTCAAAACTTTGCAACGTACAACGGCTCAATCAACAAGTTATATTATGACGTTTGATCTTAAAACAATGCAACTTTTTCTCGTAATGCTATGACACTATTTTTGATACGTTGCTACTTTTTCCTTATAATATGACGCTATTCTCACGACTCTATTCTCTAAAAATTATGAGTTTTTCAGAGGTAATGTTATGACACTATTTTTTAAACGTTTATACTTTTTTCTTGTAATATGAAGCAACTTAATCATTGAATAAAGTGACTTGCGTCTTGTAATATTATGATTTTATTTGGTAACTCGTTACTGCGTATGTAACGTAATGTCTCATAATGGTACAGTTCTTGTTTTTTTTCGTTTACGTGTGGTTCTAACACTTATTTTTCCTGCGCAAATAAACTGTTTGGAGCTCATGACATTGCGGTCTTGCACAATAAAAACGCTGAACACTTCAAGCCCCTGCTGGGGATTCACAACATCTTTGAAGCACTTCTCCCTCACACACACACACACATACAGTATATATAGCTAGTATATATTTTTATTTATCCCCGACGGAATACACGAGCCGATCTGAAGCTGGAGACAAACACTTCTCCCAGAGGACCCTTCCAGTTCTGTTTGTGCTTGAACGGATTTCTCTCGTTATTAACAGCATAAAATGATTTTCTCACATCGCACGCCTGTTTCAAGGTAGAAAATGTCACCCTGCACAGGAGAGTGGATGATTTAAACAGCATCTTTAGTGGTGACTAGTGCTGTTTTGAAGTCCACTGAGTGGCCGTTTAACACCCTTAACATTAAGTCCTCGGTCGGCCCGAGAGAGAGTCAACAGATCTATAAAAAACAGGCGGAGTAATTGAATCCGGCCGACAGTTAAAAGTGAGTGTTGTGTTATTGTGCAAGTGGAACAGAGGAGGCAGAGAGAGAATCCTTTTAGCATTCTGCGTGCAATTTGACATGTGCTCGGTTGCGAGGAGGTGACCTAATGTTCGCGTGCTCCTCATCCGCTTCTTCACGGTGAACGGCATGCCGAACACAGCTTGCAGGAATATAGACCCTGCTTCAGGCAAAGGTCATATAGAGGAGCCTGACACCCGCATGTAGAAGCTCAGTGGGTGGGACAAACCCAATCCAATCAAGCGTGTGTTGTGCAGATTTACACCCACACCTTTTATACAGCTCAGCACAGTCGCTCGCATTCACACGTTCACCTACAGCGAGCCTCGGTCTGCAGGTCTGTATTATACTAACATCTATGGGCTGCTACATAAATAAACCATCCCCTCAAGCAGCCGACTTTGCATTTAATTGAGCCGATACCGGCACCGGACAAATGCGCACTGCTTGCACAAGCACATGCACAAAACGTGCACGCGTCACCGCAAGGCCATTGTGCATTTTCACTTAACTGTGACTCCAAGGAGACGCAGCTCATTGACATTCTAGCAAATCAGCAGCTGCGATGGCGTTGACAGGAAGAATTATAGTATGTAGCGGTGGCCATTTGCAACAAGATGGTTTTCAAGGAGAATGCTAAGAAAAGAGTCGATAAGGATACACAGTCTGGGGGCGGGGGTGGGGGGTGGTGTATGCAAAAAACTTGCACTATTGTTCCACTCCAGTCCTGTAGGTGGTGGCCATGCCATGCATTTTGAACCACAGCTCCATTTGTTGGATCTGGTGGGTCTCTTAGCCCCAATGCAAGTGGACTGTGATGGCAAAAAGTGTTTATCTAGAGCTGCACAAAATGTACAATCTACTTTTTGTGGAATCCTGCTCAATAATGTGTTATTTTCTTTTTTTAAAAAAAGTAATTACAAATCATTTTAAAAATTACGAGTAAAAACACTACAATAAACTGGTGTTTCATATTAAATTGTGTTGATTAAATAGGCTTCCTACTGTATGATATGGTTGTTTATATTGTGTTCCAAATCAATAAACAAGACCAAAAAAAAAATTACCGTGTTCCCTCAATTATCACGGGGGATAGGTTCCCAAAATAGCCCGCAATAAGATTCATTTAGCCAGTTAGCTTCTTCTTCTTCTTCTATTGTTTATTTGTGGTTAGCAAGCAGTTCACACAGTTAGCTAGTTTGCTAGTTTGCTAGTGGCTATTGACCACAGCAGGAAACAGCACGAAGGAGATTGAGTGACAATGATTTATTGCCAATCAGTACGCAGAACACAATATGCGGGTTCTCCCTTAGCCAATAAGGACTGTTGTTTAGCCGGCTATTGCCTAGTGTGGGTTCCTTACAGGCACGTAAACATACTGAGATGAGGTGGAGCTGTCTTCAACTCTCACGTGAGTATAGAACTCCCTCTGCTGGTAGCAGTAGTAACTACAATAACAGACACATACAACAGAGCACCCATAGAGCGCTCTAATACACCACAAGGACGCAGAACATAATGCGCGTTCATACGCTGTAAAAAAAAAAATGCTAAATTGAACTTCCGCGAATCAGCGAAAGGTGAACTGCGATGTGGCGCGGGAACACTGTACTGACAAACTTTACACCTTGCAGGTGCCACCACATAGATCGGTTCGAATACTGATGTGTTGCTAAGCAGTTTTCATAGGGCTCAATCACAACTGCCCCACTGAGCAATAATAAACGGGATTTGAATGGTATATGAGGATTATGAGCAAGTTCACTTACTGGAGAAAACTAAAAAGCTGCGTTTTTAAGGCTTGGAGTTCCTGAACACCTGAAGGGCCCCTCGACCTTGTGTCAGCCATGTATCAAGCACTTCACCACAAACTCAGTCAGCTCCTTGATGATTAACACTAACCCATTCACCTTGCACTAATGCTGTGCCACTTTTACTGAAGCTAATTAATAAGAAATGTCCACGACCGACCTGAAGACACTAACAATCAGCCAAGCAGCCTGAAGGGGACAGAACTAAAAGTGTGTGTGTGTGTGTGTGTGTGTGTGTGTGTGTGTGTGTGTGTGTGTGTAGGTTCTTGTGTGAGTAATAGCCAGTAGGCCCATGGCTGGATAGAAGACACAACAGCTCCTGAGTCAGGGAATCCAAATAAGCTCCTAAGATCCTCACGCACTGCGACATTATCACCAGTGACAGTGTTATTCCACACTATTGATTTGTTCTTACAATAAACTAAAGGCATTTGAGAATGCCAATAACTTGATCTCAGTGAAAGCCTGAATGATTTGGTCTCTGCACAAGTTCTGACCCCCAGGCCACGCTACTGCATGCCTCACACACACGCACCTCACACACATTTTATTTATTCTTTCTCGCCTAAATGCGTCTTCAATTATGAAGGCGCATTGAGGCTGCTCTGAAAACGAAAATCGTTATCTTACAAGAAAAAGTCCTGGTATTACAGGAGCAAAGTTGCAATGCTTAATATTTGATGCACAGAGTGTGAGCAAACATAGCGCGCAAGGACAAAATTTCCTAAACAGTTAACAAAGCCTGAGAAATTATTTATTACTATTTCAGTCTTTTTTTTTTGATAGAGTACAACAATAAACACATATTTGCACACTAACAGTGTAATAACAAGCAAAAACAGAAAAGACATATTGTTGTACAAATCATTTTTACTCATGAGGAGCCCACTTGTATAAACACTATATGAAAAACAGCACTGTTTTATCCTAAAGTGCACCATTTTTAAATAACATGTCTGCAATTGTGAGTTACTTGGTGGGTGGAAGCGTCAAAGAATCCGTCTATCACGCTCTTGTGACTCAAATGGTGAAACGTGTCTTTTCCGTTTGATATCACTGGAAGACTGTGAAGTCTTTTCTGACCCACTGATGCAGCCAGGAGTGCAGCCAACGCAGTGCGCTAAAGGACTTTCACATGAGCAGCTGCTTTCAGGCACTGTTAGGGCAACTCGGGTGCTTGCCTTTAGAGAGGGAAACATGTCTGAGTCAAGGAGGTTGTGCACAGACGTATCTTCTGGTTAGCATCCAGCCTCTGTTTTCCCGATAAGGAAGTTGCGTACTGAGCGCAAGCGAGATCGCAGGGAAAACTGGATTTTCAGTGACTTGTGTGTTCTTTGTGGATGGATTGGATAACGACGCACTGAAGGGGCTCTTTCTGTCTTACGCTGTGAATTGAATGAAGGTGACAGATTCATGATTGTATTTCTGTAAATATTGACAATTTATATGATTATTTATTTAAACTCATGTTCTGGTCACTTTATGTTCAATTTGTTGACACTTTTTGTAAAAATAAATTTATTTTTACTTTTAGGTTTAAAAAAATACTATTAAAATACTGTTTTATTTATATTTATATTCAATTTGGTTAAGGACACAGGATTATTGATTTATTTGTTTATTTAAGGGGGGTTTATATTTAAAAAAATACTATTTCAGAAAATAATAAAACAACACTAGATTAGTAAGGGGGGGCCTCAAATAGGCCTAATGACACAACCGATTACAAGTATAAAGATGGAATCTGATATCCTTTCTTCTTATTTAGGCTTGTAATATTATTAATATTATTGATCACGTAATATTACATTATATTACTATTTTCTTGTAAATATGTTACTTTATGTATGTAAAATAACGTAATTCTTGTGAAATGTATATTTCCCTGTAATGTTACCTAATTGTCGTATTATTGTGACATATTTTTGTCATTTCAGGGTAGCCCTGATACTTCTTCGTATTTAGTCCAGGGCAGGGAGCATGTTATGCTTGTTTTGAATGTCACTAACATGTTTCTCTGTGCTCTGTCCTCCACAGGTTTAGCCCCTACGAGTGGTACAACCCGCACCCGTGCAACCCAGACTCGGATGTAGTGGAAAACAATTTCACGCTGCTGAATAGTTTCTGGTTTGGAGTTGGGGCTCTCATGCAGCAAGGTAGTTGCCTCAGCCTGTGGTTCTCTCTGTATCCCACTGTCTCTCAGGGTTGGGGGTGTTTTGATCCAAGCCACTAGCGACAGAGAGAAAGACCACTGGGGTCCGATTAAAAAAAAGACTGATGTATTAGAGTGTTAATTTGATGATACCCAGTGTCCTCTCTGTGTTTGTGCTTGGCCCGTCAGCGCCTAGAGATCAGTGGGGTGTGGAGTCAGGACGTGAGGTTACCTTGGGTACATGACTCTCTGGCCCAAACAGCCCTTCACCTCCTCACACTCACTGCTGAATGCATGAAAACAACCTGTCTCCGGGACATGTTCTGTTTTTTCCCTCTGCATTATTCAAAGCACTCACTTGTGTCAGCAACGGGGGGGAAAAAATAAGCGTGTTCGAAATTCAACAATTATCTTTTCTGAGAGCTTTTTTTTTTCAAGTGATTTCATCTTGAAGCGAGCGCCCCAACCGCCTCGACTGAACAGGAAAAAAAAAACAAACCTCAAGAGAGTTCTTGACTGTTTGACTGTTTTTGGAGCAAGAAATGTTATCTCGTTGTGTTTTGTTACGAGGTGCAAATAGAGCTCGACAAGTGAATGCGAGATGAGTGGCTGCAGGGATGAATACATTTCGCAGCTTAACTCCTGCCGCCTCCCTCACCTTAGGCTCAGAGCTCATGCCCAAGGCACTGTCGACACGAATAGTGGGAGGAATCTGGTGGTTCTTCACCCTCATCATCATTTCCTCCTACACCGCCAACCTGGCTGCTTTTCTCACTGTGGAGAGGATGGAGTCGCCCATAGACTCTGCAGATGACCTCGCCAAGCAAACCAAAATCCTCTACGGTGTGGTGGAGGATGGTGCCACCATGTCCTTTTTCAAGGTAGAAAAACTATGCTGTGATCATTTTGTGACTTTGCATTTATTTGGATTTTTGAATATGTTTTCCCATTTTATCATTCTTAATTGCCATGTAAGTTTGCAAAGACTGCTAGCTGTTGTTAACCGTAAGTTTTAAAAAAATCCTAACGATAACATGCACTTTTTAATGTGTTGCTTTTTTTTTTTACTTCTGTCTTTGGTATCATGTTTTGTTTGTCATCACTGATACAATGCATGCACGCAAACACACACAACACCAAAAAAAGATTCTTTTTTTCATTACAAGACTGAGAGGTCACTTGATTTTTGGTCCCACCGCATAGGACCCCTCTTTTTTTAAGACCTGTTCTGTTGTTTAAGACAAAGAAAAAGACAAAATGCATCTTATATCATCCTTAAAATCATAGTCGTAGATTGCAATAGAAAACAAAAACTAACACAAAATGTGTACATTCTAAATCTCAAAATTAGCATGGTAACTGTCTCTCTCAGTTCCTTGCTACCTTGTCCAACATTTGAGACACATTGTCTGAGCGGGTTGTCTCAGTATTGAGACTACATTTCTCCAGGTACACTGGCGTGTGATAGACAGGAAGAAAAGCTCTGGCTTGCTTGAGGAGAAGTCCTTTAGTGCCACCTGTTGGTTTGCGTGTATAAATCTCTGCACCCCAAATATAAGGCTGCTCGTAAATTGGAGAAGAAATTTGGGGTTGAATTGAATGAAGTTGTTCAGTATGTATACAATGTTTTTTTTTTACAGTATATTTTTCACGGGGGTTACATACCGTGCCTACGAGCAAAAGGCAAAAATCTGCGCATAATTGATCGCTCCTCCCCTCCAAACCCTCCTGCGAGCTTGACGTTGTCCTCCGATTTCGGATCAACGTTTTCAATAAAACTGAAAGATTATTATTAGATTATATTTGGCTCGTAAACGCTCTCTCTCCATTGTTCATTAGTGACAGAAGCTAACAAGCTAAATGCACAATCTAGATTTAAGGTCTAAATATGCGTCACGCACATTTCGAAGGCATTTTAAATGGTAAAATGTGTAGGCACTCATCACTAATTAATTAGAATCATGATTGCTAGAGCAGTTGAATCTGAATTTTTTTGTATTTTTTAGTTTTTTTGGGACAAAACTTATGACTCCACTTTGACTCCAAAAAGGGTTGAGTTTCCTATTAAATACATGCCTCATTTTTTACACAAAATCTGACTAAATACTTAGTTTGTTCTGTGCCTTACATCCTTTTTAGAAGACCAAGATCTCCACCTATGACAAGATGTGGGAGTTCATGAACAGCAGGAGGCAGTCAGTGATGGTGAAAAACATGGAGGAGGGCATCCAGCGTGTCCTGACATCAGAGTACGCCTTCCTAACGGAATCTACCACCATTGAGTTTGTCACCCAGCGCAACTGCAACCTCACTCAGATCGGAGGCCTCATCGACTCCAAAGCCTACGGTGTGGGAACGCCAATGGGTAAGTAATTCAATACTCAACTTTGGTACTATTCTGGAATTTGTGTCATGTCTTGAAAGCAAAGCAAATGGAGTGCACTACTGGTTCTGAAGGCCCTGGGCAGATTACAGTGGCAAGGCAACACATAGAAGCTGAAATGTGATTGGACAAAAAAAGTCATACGTACACTCCTGGAAGCGGTGCAGCCCAGAGACTCGCTATGGAATTACTGTTCGTAATAAATGAATGCAATTTCATGGAACAATTTTAAGCTTCTGATCATGTTCAGGCCAGCAAAGAAGGCACTGAGTTTGACTTTATTTCATTTTGATTTAGTTTTACTTAGGAATGTTAAAATGTCACTTAAACACATTGCTGGTACGTACAGTGAACATGGCTTCTACATGATGACAGTTTGACCCTGGAACAGATGAATTCACTGGGAAACAAATGCTTTGAAAACCTCCTCGGGTCATGGAACAGACTGTGCTCCACTGTACAAGAGTGGCTTTGAAATAGGAATTCAAAATATTCACAAGCCGATTCTCCCATCCCATTAAAAATATTTGAAAAAGATAACAGTTAATTGTTGAGTTAATCATCACTTTGAAAAGCAGACGGCTTAGAAGGTTGGATAAAAAGTACAAAATAAAGCTCCTTTGCGCATGTCACTTCATATTTATTCAGCAGTAGAGAAGCAAAGCCTTAATGTTGGCAAACCCTCCTAATGGTGTGATTTACCCTACTTTCATGTCACAAAGCTGCGACGCTGTGAGTGGAAGACTCGTAGAACGCAGCTCCAAAGTCAATTTAGTCCCACCCGCCCCTCGTTCCCTCTCTTTTGACACCATCTGAATTGTAGCCGGGGCATTAAAGTGCAGACGACAAAACTCTTCAGCGCCAAACAATCAGATGACAATTCCACTGCTAGCGTGTCTGTTTTTCTCATCTACTTTTGCTCCTGTCAAAACATAAATAAAAAAGGAGGAGATATTTCAAAAGCAGACGACATCAAACTTTTCGAATGCAGCACTCGCATCATTTCCACGAGGGAGTGTTGTGTTGTATGCAAAGCAGCCTGAGTAAATGCGTCCCGAGGGTGCTGGACCCAAGTGCTGCTGATGATTTCTGTCCCACTTGCCATAAAGGTTAAAGTGGTAGCCACGAGGCCAACGGGAGCACTGTGCCCGAGGCGTTTGTGTGGGGGTTAATGGCCGCATCCATCACCAGCGATATGAAGGCCATCAAAATACGGATGATTAATTCCGGCCATCCACATCTGGAGCCGGCTCGTGCTGATGAGTGCGAGGCCGTTATAGATCTGCAGAGATGCGATGATTGCCGCGGCTGTAACAAAAAAAAAACAGAGGCGGCGTCCGTGATGTATCGCGCTGCTGCAGAGCGGCGTTAGCGACTTCACACGGACGTCCTTGAGATGGACATCAGACCTCTCCGAGTTCCTTTTCATCCGCGCCATGAAGCAGTGTATCAAATATGTCCCGCTATATTTCAAACCCCTCATTTCCGTGATAAGTGCTACGCTGATAAATGCATAAAAACGACTGATTAGGATGTCTGCTGCAGGAGTTATTACTTCTCACTAATTCATTTCGCTCTCATATTGAGGGTGTTCATTACGCAGTATTTCAGAATAAAGCTGATTACGCCCCCTAAAATGTTTCCCCTGTGATAGAAAATGTCTCTTTTAATCGCTTAATGCAGAAGCGCTCTTGAAAGAAAAGGATTTTTTTTTCTCCGACTTTGTGCGTCCTTGTCGCAAATATTTCGGCGACCTTCTTGTGCCTCAGTTCTGTGTCATCTGATTCTCTGGCGTGTTTTTGCAGCAGCGTTTGGATTAACGCATTGCAAAAGTAACTCAGTAACACATGTAATTACATTACTAACGGCATTTTACTGCAATGTTAGGCATTACTAATAACATTTTTCTTATACCAGGGGTCAGCAACCTTTACCGCCAAAAGAGCCATTTTGCTTCCTCTTCCAGTAAAGAAAAACAGTCTGGAGCCGCAAAACATTACACGGCTTATGAACGTTTTATAACGTTTGAATCTTTGACAACAATAGAATTCAACTAACAAACGTGTAGCGTGCATGTGTAGGCCTGCTCGGAAATGATATAAACACTGAACTAAAAAATGATGAGACCACCCTTGTTTCTTCACTTTCTTCTTCATTTTAATGCCTGATGCAACTGAAGGTGCCTTTGTTTGGACAAATGTAACAAAGACAACAAAAATGGCTCATAAGGGTTACGTTTTTTGCAGTACAATACTGTAGCTATTCATGCAAGAACTTAAGTGACTTTGGTTATTATCAAGAAAACCATGGAAGCTGCTAGAAATCAGCTCTTCAATTCAACTCTTATGAGCTATATTTGTTATCATCATTATATCATCATTTAATAGCTTGGTGGAAATAAATTCCCCAATTAGATGTCATCATTTAAGTAGCTTGCAGCTCGTGATTGGCTCCTGCCAAAGAAAGCGTTACCATTTGCTCAGTGGTTCATGAGCATGCATGATTAGTAGTGGTTCTTAAATATATCGACAAGTCACAAGATTGAATTAGCCTCACTGCTGAAAAAGCGTCAGGGTTCAAAGTTTAACCGGAAATTACAGAGCAACAATTTAAACGCAATACATTTAATCTGTAATCACTCAGTAATATAAATTCTAAATATGGACATCAGACCTTTTGGATTCAATGTTTTAAGTAACATTTGAACATCGTGAACACGGTTTTATTCAATGTAATACAATTGAAATTAAATCAAAAATACTCCTTGTTTGAGGGCAGACATGTTGTGCAGAGGGAACAGGAAGTCACACATAATAATGGTTTGAACTCTGAGTTTGTGTTGGTTGAACTCCAAATTGTACAATTTTGGGGGTGTTCTACTAAGAAACTAAACACGGAACTAGTTAACAAACCAGATCAAGCAAACTATGAGAGTGAAAGAACCCTGAAACTTTAAGGGTTTCCCCAAATCCTGTTCCCGAATGCATCATCCACAGCTATCGCCTCAAAAGTGTGATCATAGGAGCAGCGTGGCTGAGTGTGGGAGTGATGGATGTCTTGCGCTTTTCAACATCTGTAAGGTAGTTACGAATGCACACGCCGTCAAGCTGCTCGCTCTTTTCCATTTGCCGCGGCTGCCGCTCTCCATATCCTTGTCTCTAAGGACTCATCCTATTAGCATTTATCCAAGGCCTCTTTTGTTAGGCCATCATTTATCATTTGAAATATGATGGGTTCGGTTGAGGGGGTGGGCTTCAATCAGGCGACTGTGATACTTGAGAGATCTCCAATCTTCAACTGAAGCATATGCGAGAACACGTGAGCATGCAAGTGTGGGATAAATGTACTTAAACATGCACCGAAGCTGGACTTTAAAGCAATAACATGTGACGTTTCCGTTTCAGCCACTTCAAATCCTTGGTGCATTTGTTTATAACAATGCTGTCTCTGTCGTTGCCATGGCAGCCTGGGATCACCTAGTTTAGTGGTGTGTATTATTGGTGGACCAGCCAGGACACAACTCATATTGTGTTTGTTTAATGTTACTATTTAGCGCTGTGTGCAGTGCTTGCACAGAATTGGCCCCACACCAAAACTGTAAATATAAAATATTAGTAGTAGTAGTAATTAGGGATGCTCCGATGGATCCGCCACCAATCAGCCGATATGCCAAAAAATGCCTTTCAAGCTAATCACAAAAACCGATCACCTCTGGCTTGTACTACAGTATTGCAGCCTACAGCCTGTAGCGGTCCCTGTCTGCAGTCTTGCCCTAACGTATTGGCTCGCATCCCCCTCCCACTTTCCGTCACACCGCGCAGGCCTGCCAAAACAAACATGTCTGCCGTGTGGGTGTGGATCTTACCTGCCGTTTTTGAGCGTGATATAACGTTTCTGACCTGCAAAATATCTTGCGGGGGTAGCGCGTTAAAAAGCTTGAATTTAATCCGGCCTTTGAAGAACAAACACTTGAAGGAGTTTGGAGTTTTTGAGGCTCACGGTGTCATCATCAGTCCAACGGCAGCTAACGCAGCCAGAACGCTGCACAGCACTCGTGCGTATGTGCGTGACAGTCAGGAGGCTAAGCAAATAACCCGAAAAACTCTGTGCCCCATGAAAAAATATATTTTTTACACACCACCACAAATTAATATGGAACACGCAGTGAATATGTGACAGACGTGTGCTTTAATTGGAGCGCTTTCACAAAGTATGCGTCATTTAAAGGGATAGTTGAGATTTTTTCACATGAAGTTGTGTGACATCCCCATGGGCAGTGTAGTCCATCAACGTGGACTTACCCCACACTTGGTCCCCTAAATCCAGTTCTGGTGGGATTCTGGTGATGAAGAGCGTAGTTCCAGGTAGTAGCTGGGGTTACGCAAACAACATGCGTTCAAAAGAGTAATACGTTTGCATCACAAAAATGCCTCCTTGAAAAAATCAGACCTCACAAATCGCACTGTCGCCTGTCCATTGTTGTGTATGTGACGAAGAATCTTCTGCATCTTCTTCCGCGACGGAGCGCTGCCGCCATCTTGTTTACGTGTGTGTTCCACAGCGGAAGAGGATGCGGGCGCCTTCGTCACATACACAAGAATGGACCCGTGTCAGTGCGCAGGCATACGGCAGGAGACAAATAGAAGGCAGAGTGATTTGTGAGGTCAGGCATTTTTATGAATCAAATGTATTACTCTTTAGAAGACATATTGTTTGGAGAAGCCAAACTCTTTACTTAAACGGCCCATCAACTAAGCGGAACTACGTTCCTCGTCACTGAAATCTGACCAGAAGTGGACTCGTGGGACCAAGTGTGGGGTAAGTCACTGTTGATGTACTTCACTGCTGATGGGGATCTCATACAACCTCATGTAAAAAAATCAGAATTATCCCTTTAACATTTAGGAATTAACAACCTTTTTTTTGGTTACGTATGTGGATGTCCGATAATGGTGCTGAGCAATATAGGTATATCAGATATTGATGAGAAAGCCAACATCAAGCACCTCTAGTTATGTATTATGTGTAAAAAGTGGCATTAATGTAAATATAAAAGTCATTGCCATACTGGGTTTAATCAGTGTCATCAGCTTCTGCCATTTCTGTGTGCAAATGGAGACAGCGAGATGAAAGGATGATGGATGATAACAGGAAATGATGGATGACACCGAGAGTAAACTGTAAAAAAAAAGACATCCCGCCTCCAAAGCCCTATTAAACATATATAGAATGATTTGCAAATCCATCAAGAAATTCACTGGAAACGCAAACCTTGCATTCTGTTTTTAATGAAATTATGTTTCACTGCAGCTCCTTGTTCACTTCGACTTTAGAAATGGAAATAGATGTGCTTTCACACGTGGTGCGCTGAAAAAACAAATGATAAATGAATGAAACACGCTCACCGTGTCATTTAGTTTCTTCTGGGACGCGTGTGTGAGTGGTACTATTCCGTGGAAGCAGCCGGAAAGAGACTTTGCAGTGATAACGCCTCCTTTGATCCCCCCGAGCAGCTCCCACTGTGTCACTAATACCACCATCCTCCCACTGGCTTCTCTTTCTACCACGCATCACGCCATTAAAAGTGTACACAGCCTTATCGCAGATATACAGTATGTGTATATCTGAGATGTGCAACACGTACATCCAGCTGGGCCTTTGTTTACTGTTGATACACCCCATTTGCGGCGTGTGATAGTGTGTGCAAACAGCAGCTCATTCTACTTTGTTGCCAACTTTCTGTGTTGTTAATGGGAATGTGGAGTGAGAATGGACTCACCCTGTGAATATCAGGATTAGTGGCAACTAATGGAGGGTTCCCTCTGTGCAGCCATCTGTAACGTGTCAGGTTCTATGATGACAGCAACATAAATAGCCACGTTTGCACCAGTGGAACCTCCAAAGTCCAACAGTGACGCTGGTCCATTTTTGAGTTGAAAACAAATGTTTCCCGAAGAAATAATGTGAAGCAATTTTAAGTAACATTCTTAAATGTTAGACAAGGCAACGAAAAGTTAACCACTTTATCATGAAAAACTACTGACTCTTTGTCGACGTCTGTGGAGATGTGCAGATCAATGCTGTCACCTAGTGGCATTTTATAGGAATTGCTGGAGCAGTTGTGTACTAACTGCGTACTGTCAAAAGCTCATAAGAGTTACATTTTTGGCAGTGCAATGCTAGAGCTAGTCATGTAAGAACTTAAGTGGTTTTGGTTGTTATCAAGAAAACCATGGAAGTTGCTACACATCAGCTCTTAAATTAAACTCCTATGAGCCATATTTGATATCATCGTTATATTTGTCCAATCAAACCTACCTTTCCTTGTACCAGGCATTCAAATGGATCAATAAACTGAAGAAACAAGGGTGGGCTAGTCATTTTTTCCATGACTTTATGTTGTAAACAACCGTCGGCTGCGGTTCACGGCTGCTTTGTGTGTGTGTCCCCCGACAGGGTCTCCATACAGGGACAAGATCACCATCGCCATTCTGCAGCTGCAGGAGGAAGGCAAGCTGCACATGATGAAGGAGAAGTGGTGGAGGGGCAACGGCTGTCCAGAGGAGGAGAGCAAAGAGGCCAGCGCTTTGGGCGTGCAGAACATCGGAGGCATCTTCATCGTACTCGCCGCCGGACTGGTGTTGTCTGTCTTTGTGGCGGTGGGGGAGGTCCTGTACAAGTCCAAGCAAAACGCCCAGCTGGAGAAGGTACGTATGGATGCAAATCTGGCTGAAAATGAGAACAGAGGAATTTATTTTCATTTATCTTCATCATTTCAGTAACAATGGAATTGTTCCTTTCCATCCCAGAATTAAAAATGGTACCGTCCCGTCATTTTGTATCATTCTACATAAACCAGGAAGTGGCCTGCTAAGATTACAATCAAACATGACTCCATCTTTCACTTTTCAGAAACATTTCATTTATGTTTTTGCCATTTTGAGTTGCGATAGAACCCCCGTAGAATTAAAAATGGTATGGTCCCATCGCGTTATTACACATAAACCAGGAAGTAGCATGCCAACTAACAAACATTGTTTGGCGCTATATGATTTTTTTGGTTAGGTATAGGAGTTCCTTTTCTGTTTTTGCGGTTTGAAGGATCAAATGAGTCCATGTTTTCCTGCAGTGCATAAAGCCTGTAAGACAGTGTTGCTTTAAAGATGGCCTAGATGCATGCCTTTTTTGTTTGTTTGTTTTTCAGCCCTGTCTGCCATCTCACCGTTGATTCTGTTTTTTATGTTGTGCGTCTGATTCCGAGCACATCTCCGCTATCATTAATCACCATCAACGAGACCGGGTCACCATGTTCAGATAATTCCAAATGCCACCACATCCGTGCTGACAAGCTAGTTGGTAATTTACTGCCTCCCGCCTCCTCTATTCTCACTGTCACCTTCCTCTTACATGAAACCAACAGCATTTTGTGGGTTTTTTTTGTTTTTTGCTTTTTTTGTTTCCAGCCGCCTCCGTTTTCACAAAAGGCAAAACTATATCATTCATGCAGCAGTCAAATTGGATGTATAAATGGGCGAAAAATACCTGCCGTCCAAGCCGCCTACAAGTCACACTCCTACACACTGAATGGGATTTAGCATCTGAGAGTGCAATTTGTCTTGGCAACGTTGCAGCCGTGAACATTTGATAAGGTTGTATGTCGTAACGTACATCATGCCAGGACGGAGGGTTGACATATTGTCTGGGTTGCATAACACGCCTCCCTTTAAAGAGTAGAAAAGGCTTTGTTTTTAAATGTCATCCTTTATGCTTCACAACAGAAATCGTTCTTCACCTTCTAGTCCAGGGGTGCCCATTAATTACGTCGACAGTTTGGGTCGATCGCATAAACGTCACTTTGCAGGCGTCATATGACATCGGTCAGCTGACATTAAGCTCCCCTCCTGATTCGCTCTTGCTCCCCCGCGGCAAATGGTGGACAGATGTCTCAAAGTACACACAGAGATGCAACTTTCATCTTCCGATTTTGGATACGCTAACTGAGCGCTACGACGCCTAGCTCTGTCTCGAACAAAAGTTATCCGTTCACCTGTAGGGGCTCAATGTGGAAAAAAGGGAATTGTTTGAGGGGTTTGCTTGGCGTCATGAACTCCACTGTAGAAATGAGTGCTTTTCTACTCTTCCCTTTCTTAAAGTATTATTTCATGATGAATTGGAAAAGGTGCCCGTTGCTGAAAGCTTTCCAGTATGTTGCCTTGACTTCGGCTGCATCACTTTCATTTCTTGTGTATCAGTAATGTCTGATTCCGAGTTTTTACTGGAAGTACAGTAATACATGGAGTGTGTGTCGAATGAACGCCACGGGGCTATTTTGACCGGCATATTACTGACTTATGTACACATCTTTATTGACATATTGAATTGAAGTGTGAATTATTTGTCAATCTGAACCTGTGAATGTGAAATATGAATTGTTAGTATTTAGGATAGCAGTTTAAACGTTATGTGTTTTATAGAAAGAGATGGATCATGTTGGCTTGCATGCTGAAAAAGTGCGCACACCCCGATATACATGTACAATGTACATAAATACTCATATTTATAAAGACAGTAAATATATATTTTCTATATTTATAGTAGGAGGTGGATCTTGGTCGCTTTAAAAGTAGCTCGCAGGCTGAAAACATACGTAATGTAGCTCTCTTTGACCGCATGCTCATTTTAACAAGTAACGAAGTAACAAGAAGGCATTTTAGCATAACTTTTAAGAAAAGTACAGTGAAAAAATGATACGACAATATATTGCAATCCACTAATTTAATTTGTACTACATTACACTCTTCTGCACTGTGTGCGTATTCTACTGGCCCCGCCTCCACCCACCGACGACATGAGATTTTAGCATTACTTTTAAGAAAAGTACAATGAAAAAATGTACAAAGTGTATGACAATATATTGCAATCTACTAATTCATTTCCACCGCTAATTCCATTTCCGCCGCACGGCCATTTTAACAAGTAACAAAGTAACAAGAAGAGATTTTAGCATTACTTTTAAGAAAAGTACAGTGAAAAAATTATACGACAATATATTGAAATCTACTAATTACATTTCGACTACGTTACACTCTTCTGCACTGTGTGTGTATGCTACTGGCTCCGCCTCCACCCACCGAGACTGACAAAAGGGCTCACTTCGTTCATGCCTTTGTTCTATGGAACCAACGCTCCAAGTGAACTCTTTTCCTGCCTGTTCGGAGGCACGAGCTGTAGTGCCAAAGTGTGAGCGCTGTGGGTGTGAGCAGTGCGGCATAAACTCTCCTTTCTCTGTTTATTTCTATGCAGCGATCGTTCTGCAGCGCCATGATGGACGAGCTGCGCGTCTCTCTGAAGTGCCAGCGTCGTCTCAAGCAAAAGCCTCAGCCGCCCGTCATCGTTAAGACGGAGGAAGTCATCAACATGCACACGTTCAATGACAGGAGACTCCCGGGAAAGGAAACCATGGCATGAATTTAAAAAAAAAAAAAAAAAAAAAACTCCCTTCGGTGTGTGGGGAGAGCAAAAGGGGGGACGAGGGTGACATCATGGCCGACCTCACCGCTGTCTGAGGTTGGCGGTCACACCAAGGAGGATTCCTTTTTATGGATTTGTAGAGAGATGTTTCCTGTGGAAATAAAGCTAGCTGAGCAGTGTTACCTCACTGTGAAGTTCACCTTTTGAAGGCAGCTGGAAACGCTACAAGTGGACTAACACACACACACGCACACACACACGCACACGCACACGCATAGTGACACAGGATGTAGTTTTTCTGTTCATGTCTAAAAGCCCCTGTGTGACCCCTATATGCCCCCTTCCCCTCCCTCCTCCTTAGTTTCTTTAGGGTCATTTGGAGAAGAAAAAAATAACAAAGAAGGAGAAAAGTAGTTGTTGCCAAACACGTTTTACTATGAACTGCTGTGTATATTTCGGACATCATCTTTCATTGTAGTTTGTCTTTCTTCTCGTGCCAAAGCTTTGGTTGAAAAGCCTCAATGTAAACGCTTCAATGGTCTCTGGATAAGTTGTTGTTTGAATTGATGCAGGATTTCTACAACACTTTCTTTTTGTACAAGACATTTTATAGGACTTTGTACCATGGTAGCCCCCCTCCCGAGGACACAACATGTAGCAGACGCAAACGAAGCCTTCGATCAGACTCTGACAACCGATTCCCCCTGAGAGGCTTCCTCGTTGCTCTGTAGGATTCATCCCCCCCCTCCCAGTTTTTGTCTTTTCATCTTATGTGTGTTGGAGAACATGTGGCTATGTAATAAAGCTATGCTTGAAGTCACAAAGTGTTTGTTTCAGCGCGAGAGAGAACCGCCGTGTTTGTGGAGTAAAGTTGCACATTTTGGGGAAAATTAGGTGACAGAAAAAGTTAGAAAGTCGCAAAGATCACAAGTCAGAACAATATGGGAAGTCAGAAGAAAGTTGAAATAGTTGGGGAAAAAAAACAGCAAAAATGGAAACAATTTATTTAATTTTATGAGAATAAAGCCAAAATATTAAGTCACAATTTTAAGAGAATAAACTCATAATGTTATGAGGAACAATACTGTCATTTTTGTAGCATAGAGCTTGAAACATTAAAGGTGAAAGATGTATTTTTTTTTGTTAAAGTCGTAATACCATGAGAAACAAAACAACAAATAAAGTTGTACATTTTTTTCCAAAATTAGGTTACAGAAAAAGTTCTATCATTACAAAAATAAAGTCAAAATATTATGGGAATAAAGTCATAATTCTGAGAACATTTACAAGAAGAACGCTGATATAGATGGGAGAAAAAATGGAAAAATAGCTTTCAGTTTATGAGAATAAAGACAATTTTATGAGGATAAACTCCTAATATGAGGAAAAATAACATCATTTTAGTTGCATCAAGTTGAATTATTAATGATAAAACTTTTTTTTTCTGAGAAACAAACAAAACAATGAATAAAGTTACATGTTTTTTTTTTTTAATTAGCTTCCAGAAAAAGTTATAACATTCCGAAAATATTAGAGGAATGAAGTCAATTCTGAGAAGAAGAAGAATATTGTGAGGAAAAATAACATCATTTTAGTAGCATCAAGTTGAAATATTAAAGATAAAACATGTTTTTTTTCTGAGAAACAAACAAAACAATGAATCATATTTGTGGAAATTTAGGTTCCGGAAAAAGTTATGAGCCAAATGTATGACAATAAACTCCTAATATTGAGGAGTTTATTGAGGAAAAGCTGAAAGATTAAATATAAAACATGTTTTTTTAGAAACAAATAAAACAATGATTACATTTTTGGAAATTTAGGTTGCAAAAAACTTAAGTGTGGATTTTATGGGAATAAGTCATAATTCCAAGAAGAAATTTTACAAGAAGAAAGTTGAAATAGTTGGGAAAAATCCCAGCAAAAATGGAAAAAATTGCTTAAATTTTATGAGAATAAAGCCAAAATATTAAGAGAAAAAAGTTGCAATTTTAAGAGAATAAACTCCTAATATTGTCATTTTTGTAGCATAGAGCTTGAAATGTTATCAAGATAAAAGATGTTTGTTTAGTTTAAGCCGTAATACTATCAGAAAGAAAACAAATAAAGTTATACACTTTTGGGGGGTAATTAGGTCACGGAAAAAATGATAACATAACGAAAATAAAGTCCAAATATTATGGGAATGAAGTCATAATTCTGAGAAGAAAATTTACAAGAAGAAAGTTGATATAGTTGGGAAAAAAATGAAAGACAAAAGTTGAAAAATTGCTTTCATTTTAGGAGAATAAAGGCAATTTTATGAGAATAAACTCGTAATGTTATCGTGAAAAATAACATTTTAAGAGCATAAAGTTGAAATATTAAAGATAAAACTTTTTTGTTTTTTTTTTTACAAACAAACGAAACAAAGAATAAAGTTGTACTTTTTGGAAAATTAGGGAATAAATCCTAATTGAAATCCTAATTTGGCCAAACGGCCACAGTCAGGAGATGAGGAAGATGTGGCTTCCAATCTCTGTGCTGAGTTTGCATGTTCTCCCCGTGCGTGCGTCGGTTTTCTCCAGGCTCTCTGCTTTCCTCCCACATTCCAATCCATATGTGCCCTGCGATTGGCTGGCGACCAGTCCGGGGTGTACCCCGCCTGTCGCCCGACGTCAGTTGGCCCCCGCGATCCTAATGAGAAGAAGCGGCATAGAAAATGGATGGATGGATAATGAGGAACAACAATGTCATTTTTGCAGCATCGAGTTGAAATACTAAACATAAGAGAAGCTTTTTAACATGATGAGAAACAAACAAAACAAGGAATAAAGCCGCCATTTTTGCAAAATTAGGTTGTGGAAAAAGTCCAAATGCGATGGAAATAAAAGTCATGTTCCGCTACCGTTAAAGCGGGTAACTAGATGGTGAGGTAAATCGATCTTCAGACTGGTGTGCTGTCTTTGACAGTATAATTCTGTCTTATATCTTCCTTTCAATAAAATACAGCAACAATTGGCATATTTTACACATAGTTGCAATTGGTGATTAATCATGATTAGTTCATTGGTTAACTGTGATTAATCTGATTACATTCGTAATCATTTGGAATCCCTAATTGTTATTCTTAATAATATGCAGGTATTCGGCATACTTTCTGCATTTTTCATACAGTGGAACCTCGGTTAGCGTTCAACCCGGTTAACATGTCAATCGGTTAACGTTGGAAATCTACGCCCAAGTTTTTGCCTCGTTTTGCATACAATATGGCGCCTGAGTGCAGCTATTTTCTATCACCCACCAAATGAATCTGCTTTTTATCTCATTTTGTTCGCACTTTCACTCTACAACTTTAAAAATGTTTGAAAATATTGCAAGCTACGATGCAGAGTGCGTGCCCTTCCCCAAACTGTTTGTACGGCTGTCCCGCGTTGTCGTGTGTAATAATCCATCAGGAGTACACAACTCCAGATGACCACAGCTATTTGGCTTCCATAATGATGCACGGCTCCACAATGTTCCACGCTCGCTGATTTTCTATTTCCTGATTGTTTATTGTTATTCACCTCCCGCCGGCGCTGAGCGGTCAGACACCTCCGCCTTGTCTGCACAGGTTGTGTGTGTGTGTGTGTGTGTGTGTGTGTGTGTGTGTGTGTGTGTGTGTGTGAGTGTAATGATGAAAGCTGTTTGTGGCGCCGATAAGCTGTGCAGCCACAACAGTAATGGCCGCCAATGGCCGCCCTCCAGATTGACACGGAAGGTCAGAGCAGACGTTAGCGCGCTCGCAGACGATCGTTAAGCCTGTCACACTTATTTCCATCATATTACCTCCTTCTCCTAAGTGCTGTTCGGAAGGAACGCTATCCTTGGATAACACGCTGCTCATTAGGCCATTCAGGGCTGCGATGGAAGCAAAGATGGCTGAACCAATGTGACTTTGCTTTGGCGTACACACACTGTTACCCAGCGCAGCGACACGGGAGGCTTTTCTGCTCATTTCACACTTGATTTAACCACAAAGCTCAGATTTTGACATACAATTCAAATTAGAAAACAAATGCTTTTTAGCATTTGGAAGAAAAACGACAAACGTTTATACACCTAGCGAAGTCGACTGTCCGACATGGAATAGAATATTAAATAAAACATTTTTAAAAGTCAAATAAAATTCACATAAATACATTCAGACGTGGTATAGTTAAATGCCGCGAGTATGCGTCACACGTCAACTTCGCTGTTTTCCTTTTCCTTTTCCGGCTTAGACTGAAACAGACATCATTGATCCACAGCGGAAATTGCTTTGTTTACAGTCGCTCAACTGCAGAAGAAAAAGACAAACACTCTAAAATAAACATGCAATGCAATATGAATAAAACATAAAACAACTAAAAGAATATAAGATAAATAAGAAGAAGATAAGATAAAGAAGATCTGCATCGTGTGTAAATATACGCTAAATACTGTACAAGGACATTTACACTGAAGACAGTGTTATGAATTATTCAATTAAAATCATGAAAATAAATAATACAATAAATAATAACATGTTTGTCTCACTTCCCCTGCGTTCCGTAGCTTCACTCAAAACCTCCCCAAGATGCAACAGGGCAAAATGCAAACTCCTGCAACTCTTCAACACGTCTAAAAATGTTTTGTGATACATCGTGGGGTAAACATTTTGAAATGAACTGACCCAAATTTTGATCCTTGATGAAACCCACACGTGTTGGCCATTTATTGTTCGGTGTGCGTGACATGATTACAGGCAGGTGAGGTGTTGTCCAGCTGGACGGCACCAAGAATGAACGAAGTCCTGCAGCGTTCACTTTGGAAGCGTAACTGGAAGAGTCTGTTGGAGCAAATACAAACTTTAAA
Source organism: Dunckerocampus dactyliophorus (assembly GCF_027744805.1). NCBI lineage: Eukaryota > Metazoa > Chordata > Actinopteri > Syngnathiformes > Syngnathidae > Dunckerocampus > Dunckerocampus dactyliophorus. The sequence continues at coordinate 4,362,229 of NC_072837.1, forward strand.
AATGGGAGGAGAACAAAATATGAATGTTGTGGTGGGTTTGGCCCACCTCCCGGTGCGGAAAAGCGCCGTTTCAGCAACTTCAAAGAAAACGTGATTTCGTGACAGCCGCAGACTTGAAAAAACAGCAGAATATTGACACATCTGTGGGTGCCGCCGGTACCCCCGATGAATGTTTGGGGGGTTTGGGCCACGTCCCGGGCCGGAAAAGTGTCGTTTCGGCAACTTGAAAAAAATGCCATTTCGCGACAGTGAAAAAATGGGCGAAAATCGACCCCTCGGAAAAGTTGGGTTTTTTGCCATCTTTGAGTCCCGCCGGGAGCCCCGATGAATGTTTGGGGGGTTTGGCCCACCTCCTGGGCCGGAAAAGTGTTGTTTCGGCAACTTGAAAAAAATGCCATTTCGCGACAGTGAAAAAACGGGCGAAAATCGACCCCTCGGAAAAGTTGCCTTTGCCGTCTTTGGGAGACACAAACCTGATTAGATACTTTAATAGCATAGGCAAACAAATATGGGCACGTCAATATTTAAGTGAAAAAGAAACCAAAATGGCATGATGTTGTGTCTGGAGACAATCTCTGAGCGTCCATATTTTGTTTGATGTGGAAAAAGCATGCGAATGAGGATTATGTCCACATGAGGACAGTGCAAGGTGCAAATCGTAAAACCGTTTGGCCCACCACCAACTTGTCTAATTGACTTAAGAGCGCTTGCAGCGGATTCATTCTCTCCCATCCACCACTAAGTGTGTTTCCAGGAGGATAAAGGCTCAGTGTGTGTGTTTTTTTCCTCCCCAGTGGCGAGTGTGTTGTAGTGGGCGTCAACAGCAGCAACAGAATGGAAGAGAGCAGCTTAGAATGATTCAGTCTGCTGCGTGCCCCATGAGCCTTTGCCTGACACTTCTATTTGCTCTATGTCTATTAAAGAAGCATGCTGTGATGCTTCCATCGCCAAACGTGATCGTTGTAGAAAACAACAGCCATTATTGTAAATAAGGGACTGTAGGGTTTTGTATTGATCACCATCCATTCAGGTCAGGGGAGCCTGCGGGCCATTTTTTTACGTGGTAAGAAGACAACAAAAAGGCGTAATGTACTGAGAAACTTAATAACGCTGATATCTTTAAATATATATAACGTCTGAGCACATCGACATGAGTTAGTTAGTGTGAGTTTCCCAACAATTCACTCATTTGTGGTGGTCTGCCACAGATAAATTTGCCGCTACCTGTCCGCGCTAGCTCATAAACACATCATAACGGGACTGTCTGTCATCGTAACTGGCAGCGGGACGCTAGTAGGAGGAGGGATGAGTGTTGTCAACTTAGCGACCCCTCAAGAATCAGTGTTCCCAAAAAGCGGCGCAAACAGATAGCAGTCATGTGGGGAACACTGGCCTGTTAAAAATATACGTGTGCATGTGCAGCGGTGTGAAAAAGTGTTTTCTCCCTTCCTGATTTCTTCTTTTTTGGCATTTTTGTCACACTTAAATGTTTTAGATCATCAAACAAATCTAAATATTAGTCAATGACCACACAAATAAACGCAGCATGCACTTTTTAATTGCAACTTTTTATGACAACAAGTTACTTTATGACTGAATGACAACAATTCTGCAAAGATGAGTGGGCCAAAATTCCTCCACAGCGCTTCAAAAGACTCATTGCGAGTTATCGCAAACGCTTGATTGCAGTTGTTGCTGCCGAGGGGCCCAACCAGTTATTAGGTTCAGGCAATCGCTTTTTCACGCACGGCCGTGTAGCTTTGGATTTTTTTTTCCTCCCTTAATAATAAAAAGTTTCATTTAAAAACAGCATGTTGTGTTCAGTAGTCATTGATTCATGTTTCAATTTGTTTGATGATCAGAAACAATTAAGTGTGGCAAACATGCCAAAAAATAAGAAATCAGGAAGGAGACAAACACTTTTTCACATCGCTGTAAGTCAAAATGGCCCCCACATCCTTGCCCCTGGTGGAAATAGTGAGTTAGTACAGTAAAACCTTAGTTTTGTACGCCCCAGTTTTTGTATGATTTGGTTTTTGCTTACATTTTTTGCCCCAAATTTGACCTTGGTTTTCGTACAATATTACAATAACAAACCAGTCCGTTGTTCCGTATTGCTCCGTGAAATCGAGTGGCCAAGCAAAGCACCCTACACGTCGCCGACTCACTGTATGTGCATTTTTGATGGAGTGTTGCAGCGAAATAACCCGCCATGGGGCCAAAGAAAGTTGCTGAAGGAGGTAAGAAACACTACAATTCGATCCTTCGCTCATTAAGAATTATTTCAATGTTTTCTGCATGTAAACCGAAAAGCATGAAATATTTCAATATTTTGGGGTGTCTGGATCACATGAATTGGATTTACATTATTTTTCGCAGGAAAAATTGCCTCAGGTTTTGCACGTTTCGTTTTTTGTTGAAACTTTTGGATTGAATGAATAACAAAAAGTGAGGTCCCGCTGTACTCGTCACTTCTTTATGTGACTGTTGGGTGCAAATCTGGATTAAGGTGCCGATTGGGGGAACATTTTTGTTTGAATATCTTATTTCCAAATTAGACTCGCTGCCAAACCTCCATGATTCCGTTGAATCACTCACACCGGGCCTTTTGCTTTCATCAACTGCGTCTTTAAAGTCATTTCCCCGGCAAAGACGTGGGGGCGCAAATGGCCGAGAAGAAGACGTCCATTCTCTCGTGTAACATTTGATGTGCTCCTACGTCAACTCCCAAAAGGCACGCACGCTGAATGGGCTGTTTTGGTCTTCCTCTGGAGCACGCTTGATCACAGAAAATGGACGAGAAAATGACTGGTAATGACCCCTGTGTTTTAGCCTGCACAAGAAAAGAAGAATAGGGCCCAAAAACACACTCTTGGCTGTCATTACTCATAGTGCATTTTAATGAGGGATGAATAATTCAGGTGCAATAGCGGTGGATGGAATAGTCCTGCATTAAGCCACCATGGTGCCTCTTTGATGGAGAGGCGGCCATCTGCATGTTTATGCGTGTCGCACAAACACACGCGCACACATCTAGGTTTTGTGTCGTATTCCCAATGTCTCTGCGGAAAGGTTAAAGCACACAGCCTGGAGGCGACGCAGCAAAGGTCAACATTGAGTTTAGGAATGAGGAATAGATGGAATGTGCTGTATGTGCAGCTGCTGACCTTGACAAAGAGATGCTTTATGGGATGAAATATGTGTATGCTAACTGTAAACAAAGACTTTGTAACACGTTGAGGCCGGCAGCTGGTTATAAAAGATGTTAAAAATCAACAAGGGAAGCTAAATGGCCGCAAAGGCACAGCAGTGAAGTGAGTGAGTGGGATGTGTGTGTTTGGTCATTCATCTGTGTCCTTCAACAGCATCGCTGGCAGCGTGGCGTCAGCCTGCCCTCTAGTGGACACGGTGAGGATGTGCTACCGAACCCTAACACATAGAAAAAAAGTGAACTAAATCAAAAACATAGCATTGGTATTTATGTGTTAGCTAGTTGGCTTATTCATAAACAGCTCCTGTATGTTATCACTTGGTTAGCGAGCTGTTTAGCTTGAAGGGTGGTCACATGAGAGTGCGTGAAGCTGCCCTCTAGTGGACAAAGAGTTAGATCGGGGACCGAGTTATCAAATGAAGATTCATCGAGTAAAACAAACTTAAATGGCTAAGAAACTTGTATGACTTAGTTAAAAGTGGCTCGCTAAATTGCTGTTTTATTTACTCATTCGTTCTATTAGTTAGTGATATTTGTTTGTGTAATGAATTGGTTAGCTAGCTGGCGTGTTTACCCAGTGACCAAGTGGGAGTTAGAGTCCCTCCATATATATCTATATCTATATCTATATCTATATCTATATTTACATGAAGGGACTCTAATGGGAGTGGCGTAAGTCTGCCCTCTAGCGGACACAGTGGTGAAGTGTCTGTTAAATTCAGTTTCTCTTTTAAAATTATTCTTGATGGGAGAGTCAACTCAAAAGACTTTAAACAATTATTGAACCTTATCGAACAAGTTAGTTAACTATAAATAGGCTGTAAACCATTTCTAAAGCTGGCAGCAGTCACAAATCAAACTGTTCCGCCTGGATTTGATCTGACAATTAACACATTTGTCAATTGAAAGGATGCCAGGGCAATAACATATTTGATTGAGTGCACAATTTTCTAGCGAGCAAACTAAAATCTGTTGTTCTGTTAACCAACTAAATCATTTTTAAAAACATGTCAGTACTTTATGGATTTTCAGCATGTGCTTTTTTATTTGCACAAATATCTTCAAAACTTACTACTTGAAAACGTCATAGCTAATTAAATAAAGCCGTGTGTAAACAGTTTCATGCTAGTTCTGTGTTTGGAGTCTAAGAGCACCAAACAAGCTCAAGAAATAAAGTGAGGTGTTCAAGAACTGCTGGGAAAAAGCAGCTCTCTTTCATTTTCAGCATTAAAAATGAGGAAAAACACACACACACAAAACAGTGAACACTAAAATCACATTAGTAGTAAAAAATTATACATACTTTAATGCCAAAATAATAGGTTTATTTTCCAATCAACATTTCTGACATATTAAAAAACAAGATTTACACAAATAAAAAGGCAGTACACTTTGAATAAGGCTAAAATAATAATAATAATAATAATAATAATAATAATAATAATAAGTGATCTGCACAAAGAACACTTTCCCCCACTCAATCAGTGCTTGGCTTTAAACGTCCTCCCAAAGCAAGAGCGCACACTGGCAACAATCACAAAAAAAGAAAAAATGAGGTCATTGATCAGTATGAGGAGGTACTTTCCTGGCCCAGTTGGAATTGGAGGAGTTTGAAGATGGATACGTGGACACATCGGGCCATAATGTGACACATAACATTGAGTACTTTGCTCTACAGTGAAGGTAAAGTATGTGGAATAAACACGGAGCTTTGGAGGGCAACCATGCTGTGTTAGCCTTGGGTATCATAACACGACTCCCTTGTAAGCATGGCGGAGATTGTTTTTAGGGGGGTTGTGCTAAGCTAGCCAAAAACCTTTGCTGTAATACTGTATGGTATTCATCTAGTCTTGCACTGACACCAACTTTTACACAAAAGAAGCGTGTGCTCTGTTCATGTTTATCAAATGCAGTACATTCATTGGACTAATTTGCTATGTGCTCGTAAAATGCATGGAAAAGTAAAAGTGAATGAAATACACTTTGCAACTGTAGGGGGAGCGCTAGAGCAAAAAAAACCCAAAAATAGCACTACTTAAATCTGATCTAAGAGTACTGAGTTGAATGTACGTCAGGGCTTCTAGGTTGTGCTTAACATCTTATAAGACATCATGGAAATCAATCAGTAGTTACATTGATTGGAAAAAACAAACAAACACATTTACAAGACCAACAAAAGCACTTTGTTGCAGGGAATGGCTCCGTACCATGCTCAAGCACGCTTTAACACACTGAAAGTCTGGCTTGTTTGACGCGGGCGAGCGCTCCACGCCAGCATGATTTTTAAAATGTATTTGTTTTCTTCTCAGAATTTTACCAGTTAAAAAAAACCTTTGTTGTTGTAACAATATGTCTTTATTCTTGTAATTTGATTTTTTATTTAAAAAGCTTGCATGACTTTATTGTTTTTGTAAAGTTGCAAGATCAAATATGCAATTTGATGAGAATAGCCGTGCTTTTACAAGGAAAACCAGATTTTTCCAAGATTACAGTGAAAGAAACAAATGATTTTCATTCACTGGTTCAGATTTTGGAGAATTATATTGAATTTGACTTTATTCCTGGAATTCTGCAAGCTCAAACATCTCATTTCACGGGATCGGTCATCATTTTAGGAGAAAAAATCTTTTTACGGGATTACAGTGAAGGACAAAAAAAATCTGGATTTTTTTCATTTACTGGTTAATATTTTAAACAGAATCAAATAGAATTTGATGTTTTTATAAACTGATGACTTTATTCTTTTAATGTTATTCTTTTTTTTAACGTATTCTTGTCATTTTACAGCTCAAACATGTCATTTTACGAGATCGGTCATCATTTTATGAGAAAAAAATATTTTACAGGATTACAGTGAAGAAGAAAAAGGGGGAAAAATGATTGAATTTTTTTTTATTTATTGGCTAATATTTGATAGAATTAAAAAAAAATTACAACTGAGTCAAAAATTGCAATTTCTTCTTTTAATATTACTATTTTTTCATGAGAAAAACTCCACCATTTTACAAGATTACCGTACAGCTTTAATTTTACAAAAAGTAAAAAAAAAAAAAAAAGTAGATGACAGTGGTCATTCAAAGGATGTAAAAGACTGTAAGCTTATTGTATTTATTTTAATATTTATTTCATTGTTTTTTAATTCAATGCATTTTTTATTATTTTTACAAGGCAGCCATCATTTTACAAGAAAAAAAAGTGTTTTTTTTTCTTTTTTTTTTTTTTACAAGATTACGGTGGTGATTTAAAAAGTTTGTGATTTTTTTCAATGGCTTGCTAATCGTGCAACTTTGTATTTTATTTACTTCAATCTTGCATCTTTACACCTTTATTTTTGTAATTCTATGACTTTTAAAAAAAAGACTTTAAGTCTAACGTTACAACTTTTAATATTACGATGAAAAAAAAAAAATCAAGCAATGCTTCTTTTTCATTTCAGTGTGGCCCAAATTGTCTTTGATGACCAGAAATAAGCCACAAAGTCAGGGAAGTAGCTGAAATCCAGCGGGGGACAAAGAGGGCGGGTGGTAGCCGTGCTTGAGCATGGTAGAGGACAACAGGGCCAGCGTGAGGGCATTTTCATCACAATCAAGTCTGAGCTCAATGTCGGCCATTGCATTTACAAAAGTGTAGTCTGTTAGTTCAGAAAAAGACGTTGAATGCAAACATTGGTACAAAACTGAGTGCCTCACAAGAGGGCATCATCTTTGATTATCCACGGCCGATATAAAAAAAACAAAAACAAAAGGAGGTACGTGTTTGGTCAAAGACAAACAAAACAAAGAGGTTCATCAAGAAACAGTTGTGATAAAACCGCGTCATCCCAGAATGCAGCGAAAGCAACACCTTCCCAAAGACGGCTACTGTGTTGAAAACGTGAGGAGGAGGTAGATGTGGAGTGGAAAAGAAAGGAGAACTTATGAGGTAGGTTCTTTTTGCTGTAAACCAAACAAAATGAGAAGGAAGACCGTTGAGTGTTTGGCTCCTGCGTCTCGCACAGCAAAGAAAACGGACACCAAAAAAAAAAAAAAAAAAGCGAAAAGTCAAACTCAAGAGGTAGATCACGATAGCAGTACACGAACGTCTCTCCATTGAGTGGATGATTCCCAAAAGAATGAAATACGCTTCTTTTTCTTTCTGCCTGTTTTTTGTTTTGGTAAATTCCCTGAGAACATTTCATCATCCTGAGAGAGGAGCGCTGTGTCAAAATGTAAAAAAAAAAACATCATACAAAATGATTTGTGTGTGGGTTGGAACCCTGCATTGTTGAGATACATTTCCTGGCGCATACATTCCAAAATAAAAAAACAATAGATCCCTCTTATTCTGAAAGAGCAACGATAGTGAGCCCTTCGACAAATCCTAACTTTGGGGTAAAATAAAGATAAACTCTTTGGTATAGAAATACCGCATTTCCTTTCATAGTGACCCGAAAAACACCCTCTCCTCAAACTGCACTGTCAGCTTTACAGATGCCACGTCTAAAGGCACATTCATAGCATAGGTAACACCTGTTATATATATAAATATACACACACACACACACACGTATATACAGTATATATACACACACATGTATATTTATATACACATGTACAGTATATACACACACACACATATATAGTATATAAGGGCTATCAAATGATGAAATATTGTAATATACTTCATCACAGTTTTGAATTCATCATTTGAAACTATCTGTGTTATGAACAGAAATATAAATGACACTACATGAATTCTCTGTATTTCAAGTGACCTGAACATTTTAATTAAGCTTTCACGTCTGAACTTCTGTTTTCCCAACACTGGTCTGTTTAATATTTGCAAAACACTTTAATCACACTTTGACAGCGCTATAAGGTGGTGGTGTTTAAAGACGCCACCACGTTTTGGGTGTAGATGTATATCATGGGATTTCCGAGCATACTTAAATGCAGCAAATTGTACTCCCGCAGTCAGAGTTACGTTAGTGAGAGATAAGAATATCCACTTATTGCTTGTCTTTGTCTTTCTGTTTATTTAGACCACACGTACACGCATAATAAAGATGATCTTGTTTGTTTTAACACATTGAACGTCACAAGATCATCTTTACTATACGCATAATAAAGATGATCTTGTGATGTTTAGGGTTCCCTGAATGCAACTCGCGGTAGTCTAGTGACAATGCGGAAGTGTCGTTCCCTGGAGGGCCGGACTAAACACGTGATTGTTTGGAGTTGGTTGTTGGAATTGCGCTGCTATTGATGTGTTCAGGTCAGAATAAAGTTGTAAAAGAGCGTCACACTCTTGTGGCTCTACGGGGACGCTACACTGTGCCTATGTCTGCCGTCATAATAGTGAGGCGTTGCTCGCCATGATGCGCATGCGTTAGTCGTAAACGCGCTATTTTTGACAGCCCTAATACACACACACACACACACACAGAGTAATCCCTAGTTTATCGCGTTTAATTGGTTCCAACCCGCATTAAATACATTTCCGCTTTGAATCAGTGCTAATAAATTGAATATTTTCATTGTTAGAGCATAGAAAAACTGTTTTTGACTTGTTAAATGCGAGTTTTAACATTATTAAAGCCCTGTAGAGATTAAATAAAACCCCAATAGTCACTTTTACACTCCTATTATTCTTTGTTTACGTATCATTGCTCAGGCTACGGGATCACTGTAGGGACATAACAGATGGCCGGTGCTAGCATAGCAAGCTAACTAGTTAGCCTCTGCACTTTACTAATTGTAAATATAAGAAAGGTTTTCAAATGGAGTGTGGCAGAAGGACAAATGAGACAAAAACGTACACCTTCCAGACGGAATTAGAGGAGAACCTTTTTTCTACTCGAACTCAGCCATGGCTGGGCTCAATAGCCGGTCTCCATGCAGTGTGAAAGGTAATAACGTCATGTCTCATAACTTTACTGATTGCCTAGTGACCAAAACACGGCAGAATTCTACAACTTGTCTTTCAATATTTTTTTGACTAATAATAGACCATAGTCAAACACGAAACAGAGATCATTAAACGAGGGATTACTGTATATATAAACAGGTATGTTTTTTACAATCTTCAAATAGACATGGCTGATTAACTGGGGCACGGTGTGTCTATTAAAGCAGAGATCACCAAGGAAAAGCGGTATACCAAATAGTTTTTTTTAAGTTGGTGTTGTATATTTTGGTGATACTGTATCCATTTTTAAAAAGGACACCTAACGCTAGCATGATACAAAGTCATTTGACTTGTCAAAACATTCCGATGCAACTCCATAGCGACGTAACTTTGGGGCGGAGTCGACTTCAGATACGCTCTTTTCACATTCAATATGGTCAGAGAGGAGCTGCAGGGGGGGGGGGACCCCAAAACAAACGGGAGACACAACCGCAACAAAAACGGAAGAGAGTGCACAGCTTGTGACCTCCATTTTAATAGTGTCCAGTGCCTCACCTTTAGTAACGTACGTTATGTGCTACGGAAGTTTGGGGGGGGGAATGTAGGCGTGGCTTCATAAAAATGACCAAAATAGACTAGCTTGATTTGTCTAAAACAGGGGTGTCCAAAATGCAGCCCGGGGGACATTTGTGGCCCACAACTCATTTTTTTATTGGCCCTCGGCATATCAAAAAATTTAAATGACTTCTTAATTCCTTCCAGAACGGCCGTGAATTTCCGCAAAATAAGAGTCCTTATTCATAAATGAACATTTTTGTAGTTAGTGCATAGAAACCTGTTTCGGGCCTTTTAAATGAAGTTGTTAACATAGCTAGAGCCCTTTAGACATGAACTAACACCCCTATAGTCACCTTTACACACTCATATTCCCCATTATAGTAGATGGACATGAATAAGACTCATGCTCTTGCATGTTCCCAAGGGGGATTTTATTATGAGGGATTTGTTGTTGCGCCTGCTGATAATTCAAGATAATTCAAACCTGCCAAAAATGTCTGTTGTTGTCTGGTGCTACTGTGTCTCACCAAACATTACAGTAAAATTACTGACAAATGCAGAATACTACATATTATTACGCCTTTTCTTGTGTTTTCTGAATGCCTCATATTTGTATTTTAATTCATTTAGCCATTTTTAGGACTTAAAATGATGAGACCATATTAAATTACTATCTTTTTGAAAAACCGTGATAAGAGTGAAGCTGCAAAATTTGAACCGGAATGTGGCGATGGACGACTAAATCATTTGATACAGTCAAACCTCGTTTTTCATACTCCCCAATTTTCGTATGATTCGGGTTTTGTCGATAGCTTTGCCTCTGTTTTCGTACAGTATTGCACGTAACAAACTAGCCCATTCGTCCTGTACTCTGTCATTCGGCAAAATCAAATCAACAATCAAAAAAGCACCCTACGCGTTTGACTCACTGTCCGTGCATTTTTTTAATTAAGTGTGACTGCTTAAAAAAACAAAAAACCTCCATGGGGCCCAAAAAAGTTGCGAGTGCCAACAATTTAATAATGAAGGTCAGAAACACTTGAATTTGATCTAGCCATCTACATCAACAGTAAGCTCCATCCATTTGTCATTTCTAATGATTTTGAATTAGTTTTTGCATGTACATCTATAATTATCTGTAAAAAAATAAATATCTGTTCATATTTGTGGGTGTCTGGAATGGATTCATTGCTTTTACATGATTTTCTATGGGAAAAATTGCCTTGATTTTCATACGTTTCCGTTTTCATCGAACCTTTGGGAACATATTAGTCATAAAAACCGAGGTACCATTGTATCACACTCATTTGCTTTTGCAACCCGCATGGTTCAGCCAGCCCCGCGTTCCGTCGAGCGAGCAAGCAGTCGAGCCAAAAGTTTGTCAACCCAACATCCAGCGAAACCCTTGAAGGTGTCAGGGAGTGAGGCTGACCAACGTACATTCGCACAGACACATCTTTCATGTCCAAAATGTATCGAAGTGGCGCCCGTGTTCTTTCATTGTTATGTATGCTGCCCTCAGAACAAAATTGGACACCCCTGGTCTAAAGAGCGGTTTTGTTCACATGAACATCCCATGGTATACACACGGCTATCAGCTAAATTACAGCAAACTCCTTCAAAATATGTCATAGAATCTCATTTATACAATCCTGACTTTACATATATATTAATGATTTTCAAGCCTTCATGGTCGTCTCCACAGAATGGATTTCTACGGATTCATCGCGCCTGACTCTAAGCTAGTCGAGTTATATGGCGTCCAATCTAAGGCGCATCTATCTAGGGTAATAACGAAAGGGTTAATAGTGTTGACCTTTGCAAGCATGCAAACGCTTTTTTTTTCTCCTTTTCTTTCAAGTGGAAGCACGCACACGACGCAAGCTGAGAGCGACAAGCCACTCGTTCCTGCAAGAGGCAGGATGCACGCATACTGGCCACAACATTCTATGAGAGCCAATACGAAAGCTGCATGAAAAAATGCTGCCTTTGCAAAGATAATAATGCTTATTGTTATTGATCCATTAACATTATTTTCATTGTTGCAGTTGTGACTTGAAGCACACTTAGGTGTTCCTAATATCTTGGATGTCTTAAATAATTAGAAACAGCCCTCAGTGCATTCCTACACCCCTGCAAACTACAACAACAAATAGGCGATTTTGAATTAGGGGGAACCAGATCCAGCAGGTGGCGCTGTGGTGATAAAAAAAAGGTCGCCTTTTGTGAGTTACAATACGGTTGCAAAATGTCTATCAATGGTTTGTCCTGTAATTGCTGCTTTTGCTAAACTTTCTGTCTGACGATGCCTGACTGTTCCTGCCGTCTCTCCCTGTCATTTCCCTGATGTGTGAGGCAGGGGAGCACTGTGACACAAGCTGCAAAAGTGCCAGCATAGTAAGGCTTTTTGTTTTTTTGCTTTACAAATTCTGGATAAAGAACAGGAGCCGCACCTGCTAGCTACACTAGTAACAGACCATTTGCTGTCTGTGCAATTAAGTAGGGATTATAACTAAAATAAGAACCACTTTTATCTGTTGGAAGCAGAATTTTGACAGGACTCTTGTATTGGATGCTATTACATAACATTATTAGTCAGCTAATCCCCCTTTTTTATCTAAACAGTTCCCTGGAATCCATTAAGATTCCCTTAAGATGTTTCTCCAAAGCCGAGCTAACAGTCGTAGAGGTGTGGATTATCACTTACAGGTTGTGCCTTTTAAACATCGTCTCCTACACAACCCTTATTGAAATGTGCTGTAAAAAGACTCATTTGGGAGGGACTGCATTAGCGAGGACAGTATGTACGTTAAAAAAAAAATAAAACACTGAGATGGAAAAGCAAACCAAGGCATGATTGATGCACGTTTGCCTCCTGAGCTGCACTGATTGAATACAAGATCATCCCTTGCAGTCTCCAGCCCTGTGGTGGTTGCTATGGCGCCACCACCTGTCTGCAAGGCAGGTACACACACACAAACACACACACACACACGCACACACACACACGTGCGTACCTCTCTGTTGGTTGCCATAGTTGCGATGGTTAGACAATAAAATACAAATAAAAAAAGAAATTCAGACCTCCCATTGTGTCACAGGTGTGAGGTAGATGAAGCAAGGAGGGGGGGTGCTTTTAGGATTTCCTCCACCTCTGGGTTCGGTGGTGACTTTGGGGCTCTTCAGGGGAGGAGGATGAGCCTCCCAGTGGAGATGTGCCGTAGCGTTCCTCCTCCTCTGGGGGGTAGAGGTAGGCCGACGACCCCGGGCTGGAGGCCGAGGTAGACGCGTATTGGTCCTGAGAGACCGCGGAAGGCGTGAGCGCCCTGTGCGGGCACTGAGCCACCATGTGCGTGATGCTCTGGCAGTAGTGGCATTTCTTTGGCTGGGGGGGCAGGCCACACTCCTTAGCGTGGTGGTCCAGACCTCCACAGTTATAACAGCTACAGGGGGCGGGAAGGACATACACATATTGCTTTAAAGCTGTACGTCACCTGACTTCACTGTGATGAGAGAAATGCTGCGGGATGGTGGGGTCATCTGCAATAACACCGACTCACCACCAGATGGAAGTATGACACTATTGGCAATTATAAAGCCAAACGAGTGCAAGGGGACACAATTTAAAAAGATGTCGCCAACTGTTTTGATGCCATTTTGCCATCATCATCATCATCATCATTTACACTCCTGATCAAAATTTTAAGACCAGTTGAAAAATTGCTAGTATTAGCATTTGCACATTTGGATCTTTTAAGCTTTTTATTTGGAGGTTTTGAGTAGAGCTACAATATGCAAAAGCAAGAAGGGGGAGTGAGACAAAAAGCATTTGGAACTTGTCATTTAAACAAACAAAAAAAATCTAAAAAAAAATCTAAAACTCTGCTCAAAATGTTCATTTTCTGGCATTCACACTGCCATGCCCTCCTGATGGCTAACGCTAAGAAGCGTTCTCTTTTTCAACGTGGTCGGATTGTCGAGCTGCAGAAGCAAGGCCTCTCGTAGCGTGCCATGGCTGCTGAGGTTGGGCGTGGTAAGACAGTCATTCTACATTTTTTGAAAGATCCTGAGCATTATTGAACAACAAAAGTCAAGGGGTAGACCCAAAAAAAAAAAAAAAAAAAATCACACCTGCGCTGAGCCGGAGGATCCGATTGGCTGTCCATCAAGACACAGGGCGGTCTTTGACCCAAATTAAGACCCTTACTGGTGCGCCGACTGCAGCGCCAATAACCATCAGACGGCATCTGGGGGAAAACGTTTTAAAAAAACAAAAAACAAATTCAAAGACCTCGTCTCCCTCAACGCCACAAAAGTGCCCGTTTAGACTTTGCCAGGGAGCATCAAACATGGGACATTGAAAGGTCCCATGTTTGTTTATTCTCTGATGAGAAAAAATGTAACCTTGACGGTCCAGATGGCTTCCAACGTTACGGGCATGACAAGGAGATCCCACCCGAGATGTTTTCTACCAGGCACAGTGGAGGGGGGGCCCATCATGATCTGGGGTGCTTTTTCATTCAGTGGAACACTGCGGGGTCGTCAAACGGCGGTGCTTATGTGCAGATGTTGCAGCGGCCATCCCTCATGACTGAGGGCCCTCGTCTGTGTGTAACAGCTGGGTTTTTCAACAGGACAACGCTGCAGTTCAAAATGCTCGCTGGACCCAGGACTTCACTCTTTTGGACCATCCTGCATGTTCCCCTCATTTAAATCCCAGAGAGAACATTTGGGGATGGATGGCAAGGGAAGTTTATGAAAATGGCCATCAGTTCCAGACAGTTGATGTCCTTTGTGAAGCCATCTTCACCACTTGGAGCAATGTTCCCACTAGCCTCCTGGAAACACTCGCAAGCACGCCCAAAGCCATTTTTGAAGTGATTAACAAGAACGGTGGAGCTCCTCATTACTGAGTCCTACTGAGAACATTTTTTGATCTGGCTTGGAGAGTTCTTTTTGTTATTTTTTGAGCGATGGTCTTTTGATCAGCTGATAGTCAGCCTATTTCAGTTGAATTGTTGTTTTCAACAAATTTCTTTTTCAAAGTGTTTTTGTCTCACTCCCCCTTCTTGCTTTTGCATACGGTAGCTCCACTTAAAACCACATTAAGATCCAAATGTGCAAAACGCTAATTCTAAATTCAAATTTTTCAACAGGTCTTAAGATTTTGATCAGGTCTGTATAGGTTTGCATATGTGAGCATATAGTTCATTAAATACAGTAACTATATTAAAATGGTATAGCTTTATAAAAATCAAAAGGATAATGACTGAAATGTGTTTTAAAAGTTACATAAAAAGTACAATAGTGCACTACCATAATTTTATAATAAAACATTTTATATACATTTATGATTTTTACTGTAAATATTGTTTATCATTTTTAATGATTTTTTTTCTCAAATATATTTTTATTAAAAAAAATTCTGACACATAAAAATGAACAACAACCATATACCGTATAAAGTAATGCTTATATTATTCAAAATGTGGATGAACGTCCGAGACGTACAGTATTCAGAGGAATTAGCTCAAATGGCACAGCGGGATTGATGCCCACATTCTCCAGTATACTTTAATCATAATTTCCCCTTATGGCACTAATAAAAGCATCTTTATCTAGTCTTATCTTATTCTCAAAAAGCTATAAGAAAGATTTCAAGTTGCAATAATTATATCTAAACTACTGCTAAAGTGTTAAATGAACTGTGGTGTATGCTGTGTAGAAGTAGTTCTTCCAACTGCTTAAAAAAGCGGCATTACCAGTTTTCAGTAAAACAGTGGTGACAAGTAAGGGTTGGTATCAAAAATAATTAAAACGCAAATCTAATTTATTGAGTACGGTGCTGCAATGTTGCGGTTTAACTGGATTCTATATTTTATAACACAATAAGAAATAAAAACATCTGCAGGGCCAAAGCTGCCTTTGACAACATGCATTTAATGCATTGTTAACCTTGAAGAGTACAGTACATGCATGGATTTGCACCACAATGCCGTATGGTGTAGCAATCAATGACTATTATGTCTGTATGGATCACCTTGAACGTTCCTCTGAAGTGGTGGTTTTGGTCCTTTATGCTGCGGATGTATGTACATACAAAGACACCACGTGAAAACATGACAGATTTACGTCCGTGCGGGTCCACATGTGACACTCTTTATGTTGCCTCCTCCTCTGACAAGCTGTGTCCCACCTGTCTATGAAGACTGTTCTAGAATCGTAATGGCCTTCATGGAAGCACCAATAGAACTATTCACGACTCTCTATACTTGCAATTAAAAGAGGATATTTTTCATAATTAAAGGACCCACAGATCCAGAGAAAAGAGCTATAGAAATGTGGTGTATTATCATCATTACCAAGAATGCTTCTAAATGGCCTTCACGCCTGTTCCAGTATGACACGAAAGAAAGGCCTATACATACACCGTTTGATTGAAATTCCCCCAGAGATGTCGTGGAAGGACTTCTCAATGAAACCAGCAGGGGGCAGAGCAGTGGAGACTAATATAATAGGACGATGAGGTCACCTAGCATCTCTGCATGCTGCGAGTGCTGCCTTTCTCCTGAGTCACAGTCACTTGACCACTGACACAGGATCAGTTGTCCCCAAATAGGCTGAATTATTCAGCCATGTAAAAGGACCTTCTTCCGGATAGCGTTTCCTGCCATCGAGAAGGGACTGTCGAGAAGGTTCTTCCACAGAACAGGTGTGATGCAGCTTGTGAGAGGCGACATAAAGAGCATCACATGTGGTCTCAAGCGTACATAAATCACTCTTTGTTTTTATGCGGTGTCTTCATGTGTACATCAGTTCTGCATCAGCGGCCAAAGGAACCTCTGGAGGAGATCCATATGGAGATTAGTCATTGATTGTGTGATACACTGCAATGTGATGCAGATCCTTCCCTGCGCTCTTCAGCGTCAACACTGCAAAATTGATTTTAGAGTAGCATCCATGTCGGGCATCGTGTTTGATTCCTTGGCATAACCATAGCAACAGTCATGTACAGCTGCGTGTGGGTTTCAAAGATAGCTCTGTTCAGCAAGACATGCTCTACATGCAACATAAGGATGAAAGTATTTGGACACTTTTATTCATCTGTGAGATTTGAGTTGAGTTCTTTTACCAAGAAGTTTTAGACTATTCTACTGTATACTTCATGCCTGCGTTCCCTGCAGGTCTAATGGTCAGGTGTCCCAATACTTTTCACTCACACACTTCTGTTTTATGTCATTCATACTGACCGGTCTCCCTTTGGTTTGCGCTTCTGGAGTGGGACCTTCCCTTTTGGTCTCTTCTCGCTGCCTGCGCAGGGTCCCCCACCCGGTCCCGTCACCCGCAGGGACTCAAGGCCCTTGGAGGACTTCTTGTAGGTAAACTCCACTTGCACACCCTCCTTTAAGCTTCGGAAGCCCTCCATCACCAGCTTGCTCTGGGGGGAAGGGGAACATAAAGTTGTGAAAGATTTAGCTTTTTCTTTAGCTTTTTGCCATCGATATGTCTTTTACGCATGATATCAAAAACAAACACATCGTTCATATCGATATATCCTCTATTTGCGCTGTAGCTCTGGAAAATCTACACTTCGCTACAGGTGTCATCTCCCGCTAGCAGCGGCCTTTGGAAGCAGAGGCTAACACTGAGCGCCCCTGAACAGCTACCCCTCGCCACAAGCGTCATCTGCAGCTGGCACCGGGCCTCGGAGTGACTGCGCCTCACACCTGGCTAACACCGGGCTTCGGAGCAACACACCAGGAGTGGCTGTGGCGGGCTAGCACCAGGGTTCAGAGAAGCTACGACTCGCAGCGGCGAGCACCCGTGCTCCGGAGAAGCTACACCTCTCACCAAGCACCATCTGCGGCAAACACCGGGCCGAGGAGTGTCTACATTTAAGCCACATTTAACTGACTAACAACATTTAGGTTGTCACCAAAAGGTAAACCTACGAAAACTACAAACCCAGTTCATGTAAATGATGGCGCGTCATCGTTTCCTATGGAAAATGGAGACAATGAGCTAATTGTACCCTTAATGCTGTGAAAGACGTGATTAATCAGGCATTAAACCAACAAAATTCCCCCAAGTATTTTTGAGTCGCTGCTGACATTTAAAAATGTCCTCTTAAACGGGGCACTTTGTCATATTACAGTATATTGTCATGATATAATTGGATTCTTATATGCAATTTATTAAGACTATCCTGTCTTACTTGTTGATAGAAGAACATGTTATATTGATTCTTTGACTTGTTGAGCAAAAACATTTTAAATAAATATGGCACTTTTTAATAACTTACATTGCATAATGCAGTATTTGTGTGTTTATTTGTGAAATGCATCCAGTGGCTTCCAAGTAAAAGAAACAATGTATTCATTCATTACATAAGATGTCACCTGACATACAGTAAGTTTGAGGAGAGAGCTGCTGCCAATATCTGTATCGGAAATTAAGTGCCAGACAATATTGGATTAAGGTAAGAAAGCCAATACCGAGCATGAAACGCTGCTGAATTCTCGCGAGAACAAGCTGACTGAAGATAAGATATGCACCAACTGCCGCAAGAGTGTCCACATCGGGATTTAGCTCACAGTGCTGCGTTTATCTGCTTTTCACAGAGGCACCACTTCCTATTCATTCCCCTGGGGAGGAGGGGGAAGATGTTGCAGCCATTTAATAATTTTCTCCTGTGCGTTACAACCACCATCCATCCTATCCGCATCATCACCGCTGATTGATTTAGTTCCCGCTGAACCATCGAACAACGATTTATGTCTTCCTGGTGGCACACAACAGATGCCTGATAAAGGGGGGGCCCTGCATCCGTGACCTTGGTGAACCACAGCAGATCACAGCGTTCTGGAGGTAAACACACACCCCCATATAAAGACCCAACGCCTCTCAAACGCCTGCTGTGAGCACGTGTGTGTGTGTGTGTGTGTGTGTGTAAGAGACACACTATGGTGCAGGTGATGTCAAATGTAAAGAAAGAAAATGTGCTCAGTAACATTCCCTCATTATGGCCGTTGCCATGACGACGGGACAGTATACATGAAGCAAAAGGTACTTGAGCGATACTAATGTATCTTTTTATTTACCTTTAATAGGCAACAAAAATACATCTCGCTAAGGCCAATATTTAATAATCCTAAATAATATGTAAAAGTGGAATTAATGCAGTTCATATAATTTGCCAATTGGTGAAAATGAAAGCAAATGAACGCTTTTCCCCTCACCACATCACTGCAGCTTGTTCATGTACTGTCAAACAGGCTAAAAGATGACGAAAATAAAAGAAAGGATCTCCATATTTGTTTAATTGCCATTCATCTAAGAACAAGTGTGTATGTGATTTATTAAAAGCATATTATTACATATTGTTAATGAGCATTTCATTTCAAACACATTTTACGGTAACTTTGACCTTCAATTTACAAACTGCAATACACAAAAACCGTTTGTCCTCATTTTGTTATGTCACGTGTCCCTCAAATTAAAAAAAAAAAAGGATCATCAGCATTCACAAGTGCACGTAAGAATCCATATCAACGTACAACAAGGTGGACATGTCTCATTTATCTAAAATCTACGCATGTGTGAAATGTTTTTATTGCCAATAAGACATTCGGAGAGGACAACCTTATTTATTCTCCATTTAAAGTTCAAATCCTTGCCACAATTGGCATACGTACTTAACGCAAATGTATTTATTGCATTCCCTCTCTGCAACTGGAGCGCAACAACAGAGTATAGGCCTGTCAATGGCTCGCCTATTTCGGCCATTCATGTATTGGATTTGGCTTAAGGGAAGAGTGAAGACTGCAGGAGTGTGCACAATAAACACAAGCAGTGAATGAAAACCGGAGGGATCTTGTGATCTCCTGTCACCTGTGAAGACCAATGCTTAGCATCGGGTATCGTCATCAAACTAAACAAGAAGAAGCTGAACCTTTTCCTCATCACTGGCAGGTGACACACGCGCGAGTCCTTCATAAAGCATGCATCATCTCCAGACTAGTAGCGAATAATCATTGCTGTTTAGTCTCTCCAGGTCAAAGTTGAGCGGTTTTGCCCCCTCCCACCCCCCACCTCCCCGCAAAACACACCCACTCCACTCCAAGCACATGCTACTTTCACAATGCATCAGTGAGGAAGCCACACAACCCCTTTTGTTCAGCAGCAGCGCACACATGCTGCATACGCTCCGTACAGGAAGTGGAGTATCACTTCTTCCTGTCTGTGTAAAGCTTGTGCGGTGTTTGCTTGAGTAGGAAATACAGTAAGAAAGATATGATTTACTATATAGGCCGATATAATCTTTACTTTGCACAAAAGCTAAAAGATCAACTGTGGTAAATATATTCAAATTAAAATACATTTAATTCATACTACATCTCTGCCATGAAATATATATTACTAAATATCTATATTATATATATATCTATAATATACTAAATACTAAATATCTATTATATCTATTACTAATTACACTTTTTTGTTTGGTTTTGTAGAAATTGTTTAAGATGTTTTGTATCTTTCGATTAATCAAGCATTCCTACTTTAGTTACTTTTTTTTGTTCGAGGAACCTCGAAAATCACTATTCATTGTACCGTGGTTAACTTGTATGAGAGCGACAGTTTGACTCTGGAACAGATTGTTTTTTTGATTGTACAAAGAAAGAAACTGGAGATCCAGCACCCCACGTTAAAGGTTCTGTTCTAAAATATGCCCCTGTGGTTTCAGAAAACACTCCAGATGATTTCATCAGTTTGATGGATTGTTCTCATAATTTAATCAAACCTGCTTCATTCATTCTTATAAGTACACAAACAACCAAAACATTGCATCCCGGGCAGAGGTGATCACATCGGCCGAGTGTTTGTGGGAGGGCTATTAAAAAAACAAATCCTACCCTGTAATTGGAGTACTGTCCTCCGAAATGACCTGGCGGGTGTCCTGACCCCCTCTGGAAGTTTACGCACAGAGGTCACGAAAGGGCATGGAGTGAGAGAAAGACGGGCGGGGGGAGGAAAGAGGGGATGGAGGAGTGGCCTGGAGCAGTGGAGGAGGAATGAGTGAAGGAGGAGGAGGAGGAGGAGGGAGGTCATGGAACGCCTCCAGTGCATTCTGTTCAGCTCCAGTGGAGGAGCAGCTTCTGATCAGTAGTAGTGTGTGGAAGGGGTGTGTGTGAGCGGGGGGCAGCCTGGGGACAAAACCCACATTTGATCAGGAGTCCAAAAAGGTCAGAGGTAGAAGCATCCACCCCCCACCTCTGACCAGCAGATTCCTAAAAACTAAGGAAATTAGTCAAACAATGCGCAGTGGATTCTGCATTTTTCAAATAAATGCTTAGCCATGCATTTTAGCCTGTATCCCTGTGTGTGTGTGTGTGTGTGTGTGTGTGTGTGTGTGTGTGTGTGTGTGTGGGAAGGACCGTACAGCAATCAATACAGGCTCCGACATCCTGGCTAGAAATAGCCCTCCTTTTCACCAGCCAGAGCCCTCATCATCACCAGAGCCGACAATCAATACAGGAAGCAGTAACGTGAGGGGATCGTGGGGAAGCGGAGATGACCGCCATCCTCCCCCAACCTCTTCCCCCTCCGCACCCCCCTCTCTCTCCATGGCGACCACCAGCTATGGCATGGCTAATTATGAGATTCTTTGAATCCGAGGTGGCCCAAGCACACGCGCTCTACAGCTGCACGGCGTGCCTGCAGCGTCAAGAGGGAGAGGGAGGTGACATTCGGCGGCTTTTTAGCGCACAGGAAGTGGCAAAAGCAGAGGGACAGCAGGACGTGTACGAAAAAGGGAAACACACACAGTCACATGGCTGAAAACCACCAACAAAGCCACCCTTAGGAAGCTCAAGCATCCTCTGCATATTGTCATTAGCATCCATGACCCTTGACCCCGGCCCAACGTGCCCTCCCCCATCAAACACTTAACAGCCTTCATGTTCTACTACCTCAAATTAACACACCTTCCATTAAGGGTGCATGGGCCAATATTTAATGCGAAGGAACCTGCAGAGTGACTGCAGCTACCAGAACCCCCAGGCTGATATAACGGAGCCCAGTCTCAACAGAACCACACCATACATTATTCAGTAGGAATGGCGAAGAATCACTACTCATAAAAAATGGAAAAACCTCAGGAAAATAATGACTGCTAATTCCTTGAAAAACATGGCATGCTTTGTTTTTCAATCATGAATCTGAAAAGCGGCATCGAAAATGGATGGATGGATGGAATCTGCATTACAGATCATTAGCATAAGTAGCTGCTATTTTTGTTATCCGTTAGACAAAAATGTAAGTGTGACTATGATTATGGAGTTATAACTCATCTCTACACATAGCCAAATGAGGAAGATTTTGTCATATTTTAAATATTGCTTTGGAAGTTTTTTTTCTGCAATTTGAAAAGCAGGTGGACCTGCATTAAAACACATCTAAAAAACATTTAAGCACTAATTAGAATGTGTGTTATATTATTAAACAATAAGAAGTCAACAGAATTAGCCATTTAGCTCCGATTCATTTCTTAGGCGATTGATCCGAAGCTTGTTGTTGCAAGTAATCGGGTAACTGGTTCGGCCCTCGACGAACCAAATGATTATGAACCAAACAGTTAGTGGTTTGGTCTGCAACATATCAGAAAAGATGCAAAAATATCGATCCCTTTTTTTTTCTTAAAGTAAAAGCTGATATGTGGGAATATCTTGTTTTGCCTAAAACACAAAAGACAATTGGTCTGCTTTCATGCATGACTAAAGAAATGAAAAATATTCACATCAGAGGATATTTACATTTTTAAATTAAAAATGATTACTCAAATACCAAAATGGTTGTCGATTAGTTGGCTAATCGAGTCATCGTTGATTAATTGTTGCAGCTCTAAATTTAAGTTCAAATTAGAATGAGCTATTATTCACAATTAGCTTTTATCTTTGATTTATTATAATATGTAAATCAATACAAAAAAATAATAAGAAATACTGCTAATAATACAATTACAATTTTTTTTGTGTGTTTGTTCTAGCTCATTTATTTCATGTAAAAGCTATTTTAAGGCAGTCTTGTTTTCAGACGCTACTTAACATTTCTTATATTTTTGACAATTCTGTTAGTGGGTATCTTCTATACTATGGAACAAATTATTCCTTGCCCAAACAAAATTATTAAAAGTCAAATAATTAAATGTTCACAATTTGCTTTCCTCTTTTATTGATGATATTCATTAAATTGGGGGGAAAAAAACTAAATGCAAATAAACAAATATATTTTTTGATATATGAAATGACCATATAAAACAGGCATTCAGACACTGATATGGATTAAAAAAAAGATACAAATAAGTCTCATTTTAAACATAAGGCCGACTGATACAGGATGGCGTGCTTTGCTTATTTACAAGCATCACTTTTCCAGTGGGACAAAACATTTGCACAGGATTCTTTCCCATTACCGCACGAGCATGAATGCATCACAGTGAGCTCCATGCGCGTACACAACCCTGTACCTCAACGATGGCAGACAAACACGTCACGTAGCCCCAAGAACATTACATTTGGACATAAGTTCGTGCTTGAGGCCTGTTATTCTCATAACATTCATCGAAAAAGGTGTCAATTTGTAAGTAATTACAACGTATGACTTCTGCAGAATCCTATTAAATTCTCACGAGAACGTTCCTGTTTTGTACTCTGCCAATCAAAAGGAAGTCACGTGACCAAGTCCTTTTTCCTTGTTTAGCATTTTTCACGATGTGCAAAAGAGGAGATGGGCGGCCTGATGCAAGGTAATGTGTGTACGTTTGTGTGTGTGTGTGTGTGTGTGTTGGGGGGGTATAACATAGAGACAAAGCCTGACACTGGCTATCTGGAGGCAGAAAGTGGGCGGGGCCTGCATGCCAAACAGTGACATGGACCAGAGGTTAATCTCACTAGGGGCCCACTTTAACCTCGCTGCCCAAAACATACTCACTGGTTCTCTCTCTGGCGTGCACATATGCGTGCGCGCGCATGCACGCACACACCGGAGACATCTTACAACAGTCCTCATGCATCCTGGTTTGAAGTACACACACACACACACACACACACACACACACACACACGGGGGCCGTAAAATGAACACACACTCAGGAGGGGCAGCCCACACACTGTACAACATTTCAAACTGATTACCGACAAAGGGCAAACAGCATCCCTGCCCCCCACTCTCAGCTCACCCCATCCAAGCCTCCTGTCTTTTTGTCTTTCAAGTCTTTCAAGAAATTCTTCTTTCCCCCCCCCCTAAAAGAATTCCCAAGAAGAGAGCACCCCTTCATGTCCCAGCGGGAGCTTAAACACACACACACGCACCTAAAAGGAAGTGATCAGATAGAGGAACCCTGATGAAGACACCTCCCGCTTGCTTACTCACACAAACACACTTGTCTTTCCCCACTCGTCCTCAACGTCTCTTTTTCCACATCAATCAGCAAAGCAAATGATTAATTATTGCGTTACATCTCCTGCAAACTGATGGACGAATGCAGGAATATACACCACATTTCTTTGAGTTCAAAATGACATAAGTTGTCTGATCATCATTTAAAAGAGAGCACATTAACACTGCAAATGCAGCATTTGAAGTACAGCTCTTGTACTGCAGCTCATTGAACTGTGCAGCTTTACTTCAGTCCGTGGCTCTCAGTTATTTTGTGTCATGCCCCCGCTGGGGGACGCCCACCCCTGATTTGAAATGCGATTTAGAACCTGATAATATCTATTTATTTATCTGTAGTGTGAAGACTGAATTCGAAAATGAAACCAGCAAAATGCAACAAAATGGAGAGCAGTGACGCATTCAAGCGTATTCAAGAGTCAAATCGCGGGCTGAGTACGACAAATTCATACATGTTGGCAGGTCTGCTCATAAGATTGAAAGTCCTCCCTGCCTCTCACGCGCCTACCCCCCCTACCCCCGCCCCGACAGTTCACTATTTGACAAGCAGTGACTTAAGTGAATGTGAATGGAGGGGACATCATGACCAGGCCTGTTAAGAGGCAAATCCATACATTACTATTCTCTTCCATTTGCTCTTGGTGTTACTTAAAAAGTATTTAATTCACATAACTGTGGATTGCGGCCAAGGAATAAAGATTTTTGGCACAAATCAGGATAAAGGTGACTATCAGGAAGATCTCGCAGTGAATCTCGTTTGATTGTGCAGGTGCACCCATTACTATGTACACTACCAGTGAGGCAAGCGTTTCTTTCCCAATGCATTTAAATGGGTTAAAGATGCAGTGTTGTCCGTGGTGACAGCATAGCATATAGTGAGTAAACCTATGAATCACAATTATGATAACATAAAAAAACTAAACTGCTTTTGAAACAGAAGCAATGCAGGCTGATTATTATGACATTAATCATAATATGGAAGCTACATGCTACTCTCAGTGAACCTTCTTTCTATTTTTAGACGCACATGCCATTCGGAGAGCCACTGCATGAAGTAATGCAGTGTTGGGGGGGGGGGGTGATGGATGAAAATGAATGCATATGATGGTCAATGCTGAAGGCCACCCGGTGCCAAGTCTTGCTTCTGCTGTCCAAGGTTTATTCCCTCTAGAAAAATAGGTTCTCAGAGCTTTGTTGTTATCCAGCACTATGTAATGTAGATAACGCACATTTGCATATCAGCGTTTCAGCATCCATCAGGGATGATGATGGTGTTACAACACCACGTCTTGCCCATAATGCCCCAAACGAGAGATCCGAGCAAATTAAAAATAAACAGGGAAACAGCGGCTCATCATCCTTTCCACTTTCCACATTAAAAACAAGGCTGTAAAAGGGGCAATTTAACACAGGAAATAGGATACAGTAAGATTGGCTGCAAAATCCATCGACTGTACGACCAGCGGGATGAATGCCATCTGCATGTACGGCGACACAAATAGGCTACGTATGAGAAGTATAACTAAAGGTCAAGAACAGCACCTCATGGAAAAATACAGAGTATTAGGACCACACTGAAATTTTTTAAAATGGGGAAAAAATGTCATAATGTTACAAGGATACAGTTGCGATGTTACAAGAAGAAAATCGTAATGTTACAAGAATGAAGTTGCGACATAACAAAAACAGTCAGACTGTGTTGTGAGAATAAAGTTGCAATGTTACAAGAACAAGGTCATAATTTTACCAGAATAAGGCTCTATGCTATGAGAATAAAGTCGTAAGATTACAAGAATAACATTGTAATGTTAAGTGGATAAAGTTGAAAGATTACAACAATAAATTCCTATTTTTTAAGGAGACTTATAATTTTACTAGACTAACGAATTTAATACATTCATGCTCACACAAATTTAACTGCACAGGAATAGAAACAAATAACCAAAACAAGAAGTATTTTTATACATTTCTGAAACACATCAATTGTAGTGCAAAGCTCAACACAAGTATTCCACTTTATTCCACTTATATTCGGACTTTATTTTCCTAAATGTATGTACTTTTCTCATAATATAACCACTTTATTCTCATGACGTTAACAGTACAACAGCTTTCTTGTAGTAATTCCACTTCACCCTCATATTGTTAAACCTTTTTCAAATTTTATTCTTGTGCAATTCCAGCATTTTCTTTTATTTCATTACAATGCTTTCTCTTACAATTTGCCCTCATAATTATTTTTTTGCCTTGTTTTCTCTTCTCAGTGTGGCCCAAGTACTCCTTTGTACCTTGCAGGTGTGATTAATGACGCATCTTTGCCGATGTACACCAACTCAAAATGACCGCTTTCCACCAGCATGTAAAAAAATAAACTAACCAACAGGCTTCATGAACCTTTTCAGGCTCACATTCAAGCACTTTTAAAATCTTCCATGAAGAATTTAAGATTTTCCATCCCCTAAAGACAGCAATTACTGTACATAATTATATCAGTTGATATAATATAGATTTAATGCCATAAACACAGAATGTCAACCAACAGGGACTCATTGATGTTTTGAGGTCAAACTCAAAATGATTGCTTTAACAAATCACATTAAATGAGCTCATATTGTGCGATAAACAAGTGCAAACCAACTTTCAACCGACTCACAACTTTACACCAATTAATCATGTGCGGTGACGGAATGGAAATTAAGTAGGCAAATGCTGTGGCTTTTTCAGCGCCATTAAGTGAAACTAAATGACATTTTTCACTAATACATATTGAAATTTAATTATTTCGCTCCACCACATTAAAACAGATATGCTATATGCAGGCACAATTTAACAGCAGATGGGAGAAACCATATTACACATTTTTATCACCATCTGTTTTATTATATTTAAGCAAGAGTCGACCAGCTATTTGTTTTGCAACTAAATGCTCTATTCTTCTTTTCAATTCTTGAAAATGCTTGGCATTTTCAAGAATTTCAAGCACCCGTGGGAATCCTGGAGCAAGTGTGGTTGGGTCCAAGTAGACACTTCTCCTCCTCCCTCTGCAGGCAGGAGGTAGGAGGAGGAAACTACACTTCATGCATGCGGCTGAGAGAGGAAATAAGGCGTGTTTTCAGGCTTCATGTTGTCTAGTGTAAAACTTAACACATGGGCCTGCTGTTGGAGCATCATTTTTAAGGTAGCAGTTTGTGCGTGTATACGTGTGTGTCCACTTACTTGGTGCACAAAAACATCCAGAGGGGGGTCTACAGGGGTCCCCTCGCTGCTGGTCATGGAGATAAATCCAAAGCCCATGCGGACGTTGAACCATTTGCAGAAGCCCGATCCTGACAGGACGTGGGGTCGAGTCCGGTCCCCCTGCTCAGTGGACCTGGCGGGCCCTCCTACAAGATAAAATGCACAGTTTATTTAAATTGAAGCCTCACTTGGGGGGGGGGGGGGGGGGGGGGGGGGGGAATTCCCTCCTTGCCCGTGTAAGGTTCACGGGCGGTGGTAAATCCCAAACTTCACAGTCTATCTTCCCTAAAAACATTTCCCCACTCTACCACGCTTTACCTAACAGATCCTTAAAAGTTTGCCTTCTGTTTTGTACATGTAGAGGACACACAGTCCGCTCCGAGTGTGGAGTTCTAGGTGGTACTGGTCCAAAAAGGCAGGTGTACACATGGTGATCGAGCTTCACTGGTGGCCAGAAAAGTGCGTGAAGACACATTGTTCTTTCAGAAACGCGGATGTGTTACCAACAAGGAGATGCAAATGGAGCATTTTAAATCGTTACAATCGCATAGTTTAATTTTTTAGTATGAAAATGAGGGGAAAAAAAGTAACCTTCGGCCATGTTTCCCCGCGAACCCTCTGCGGCCAAGTTGTGGTCGAGAAGCTTCTTGTGCAAGCACTCGCTGCGGTGGTCACCATGAATCCGACGTCGTGGTGCCCATCGCTCACCAGTGGGGCTCGCATGGTGCGGCCTGCGTGGTTCCGCTGGGTGTCG
The DNA here is from genome assembly GCF_027744805.1 of Dunckerocampus dactyliophorus. Taxonomy (NCBI): domain Eukaryota; kingdom Metazoa; phylum Chordata; class Actinopteri; order Syngnathiformes; family Syngnathidae; genus Dunckerocampus; species Dunckerocampus dactyliophorus. Next base: position 4,390,332 of record NC_072837.1, read on the forward strand.
GTGTCATGTCTCCTTCACGACTTCCCTTCGCGCCCCCGTCTTTCCTCCTAGCAGGCTGCACCCCCCCGCTCAGCAACATCCCCACGCTCACTCTCTCTTCTTCACTCTCTCTCCATAGACTCCGCCCCCTACACCTAGCTCCTGCGCTCTGATTGGCTCTCGAGCTGGCTGTGCCCGTTCTCGTCGTAGATACACGTGACCTTGTCAATAGCTGGCTTTTTTTTCCACCCAGCAACGCTTCCCTCATTGCTACTAAGGAGCATGAGGAAAAATCCAACTTGCACCTTTCATTTTGTGTTTGCTGTATTAGTTGTGTAGGTTTTGCTCAGAAATGTCAAAAAAAGCTCAAATGTTGCATGATCTAAAACAAAGCTACATGTTCCAGATGTATAACATAGTGAATATATCTTGTATTAAATATCATTTATTATTTTATTTTTGTATTGAACATGTTTTGGATGGGATCTGCAAAATCTCTAAAGATGTTTGATGCACAATAGTTGTAGTCATTCCAGTGGGGTGCATATGGCCAAAACATACAAAACAGGGGTGACCAAAACTTTTCCCACTGAGGGCAGCATACTTAAAAAATAAAAAATCAAAGAATACCGGGCCATGATGATATTTACAATTTTGTAGGAAGATGCTGAAGCGATCCAATATGTTAACTAAAAGATGCTAAAGTAATCCAATATGTTAAGAAGTTATTTAAAGAGAAAAATCAGCTTTGTGTTATTAGCAGCAACATTTCAACTATTTCACTTACATTAGAGCTTTTTGGTCTTTTTTTTCTTCCACCATTTAAAAAATAATTGCATTTTTAGAATGTGGTGCACACTGCACACCCCTGACAAAAAGGCACATCATCTTCACTGACTAATTATATTTGTAATCGTGCTTATTTAATCTCTGTTGGAGAACACGTCCTGATTGAGTTATCGATAAAAGCTGCAACAGGCAGACATAGAGCTAAACCGATACTGTAGATATTATACAAGCGCCCTGAGGTCAAGCAACAGCGATGACTTCTTACTGTGGGTTTAGGTAAGTGCTTAAGTGTTGAATATCTGCCATAATTTGTGCATCTTTCTTCCAAGAACCTTTTCTACTTGTCTACAGAGATCAGCCATTTGAATATGACGCATGGCAGCAGAAAAAACTAAATGAATGAGTACAGCCTTTCACTCACCGACTAACCATAAAAAAATATATTATTTTTAAAATTGTGTAGAAAATATGTGAAATGGTGCCACCTTACACAGTTTGCCTTTTGATTTCTGTGTATATTTCATTTTAAACCTTACAAGTGATGCAAAAGATCCAAATGGCCGTCCTAATATTTTTTTTTATTCAGAATGTCTACTAAAAGGAAACAGACTATTGCACCAAAACCTGAAGGGCGCAATCTTTTCTGTGTTTTTAATTTCCTGTATGCAGTCAGTCCTATAAAAGGAATGCTGCTGTTTCTTTAAATATCTTCCTATTAGGTCTGTTTTTCTCAGTGCTCTCTCCATGTTGTTTTTGAGCTCCCTCGGCATGCTCAAGTCACCTCCTTGTATCTTTTTAGTGGGCACCGCAGCGCAAGACTGAACTCACAACTTTGGAATGCGACTGCAAACCCAGAAAAACAAACCTGCTGAAAACTGTTATATGGTCTTTCGCCTGTCGCTTCCCAAATCAAGCCTGGGGAGTGAGTCACTTTGGACCTGCACATTTTCAGGAAAACACACAAACAAAAAAATATTTTGTACCACTTTGCAGTAAGGGGGCTGTTACAACAGTGTGTGTTTCAACGTGTGACCATGAACAATTGTGGTTTAGGCAGGTTCAAGCTGCTGATCCTTCATGATTGGGCTCACTATTTGGCAAGGATGAGGGAAATCTCACTGCTCTCATCCAGTGACTTACAGCAGTTGAATATGCATTTTTAAAGTGTTAACACAATTTGCACTAACCATTATTTAGTTGCTTGCAAAAACAAGGAAAATGTATGCCAATGCAATTTGGATCAGGACAATGTGGAAAAGAGAAACTTCCTCTCCTAACTCCCATCTCAATTGGTGCAAGCTTTCCCGAGATGTGTTAAGGAAAGGGGGGGGTGGACACGCTGTTAGGAATGGAACAACAACAAGCCCATCTCCACCCACTAAAGACCTACAAAGACCCACCCTCCGGAATTCACAAGCTCTACCCCCACCCGCCCACACACACACACAGTTAGGCCCAGCCCAAGCCAGACCAGGCTAGCCTAGGCCAGGCCAGGCCAGGCCAGGCCAGGCCCAAACCGGCCCAACCCCCGCACAAACAGGGCCTGTTTTTGAAGATGCTTGTAGTGGAGGCCAGACGATTACTGTTTGGGTCACAGGGCTGGATGCCAGTGTCACATGTGATCATGTCCTGCTCGGGCTCATCATGCCGCTAAGCACAAGGAGTCATTAAGGGTGACTCTGAGTGGGCCTCTGCATTTATTCAACTAATATTCACAAGCACGCACCAGGGGACACCTGGGCGGATGCCATATACTTGTATCATCCAGAAAAATTGACTAATTTTGCAACAATTTTTGAACACTGTTTTTGTTTTTGCTGCAGCGGAATAGCTTCACTTTGTTTTTGTCTTATTCATCTCATTGGAGGTTTACTGAAATACCTGTATTATTTCAAATTGAACAAGTTTGCAATGTAAACTCAGTTCTATTTAACGTTAAAATAACACAAATTGATTTTTTTTCAAAGTGAGATTTTACAAATATCCGAAAAAATACTGTTTCAAACACTGCAAATTTTAAAAATAATTTTAGTTAATTGGGTATTTATGACAACTAGTAACAGAAACCAACAATAGCATAATCATGTCAAATGTGATTTTTTTTCAAAAGCTCAATTAAATCAAAACATTTGTTTATTTTCTACTCATCTAAACGTCATTACTTATAATATAATTCTTTGTTTTTCTGTTTGCCAGGTTTTTAAAAACATTTTTTTTACATGTCTAAAATTAAAATGAGAACTTAAACCAGAAGGGCCCAAAGTCCTGCCCTGGGGCCATTGTGGCACACTACATGCTTTCTATTGGCCCCACAACATATTCTAAAAATGAAATGCAACATGACCTGCATCAAACTAGGATTAGGGCCACACTGAAAATGGACAAAAAAAAAAAAAAGTTCTAACGTCAAATATTACAAGATATTAAAAGTACTTATTAAATATCACTATTATCTTTGTCACATACAACACAAATCTCAGATGTTTTTTCATTATTAATTTTTGAATTACTTACCGCATCTCAACCTATGTTAAATTAGTTTCAGGGTGTCGAATAAACAAAAGGTTAAAGACACAAAAGTGGCCCTTCCTTTCTGATTTTTTTTTCTGTATGTGGCCCTTGGTGACAAAAGTCTGGACACCTCGAATTTAACCAATTAACTATGGTGGATTACAGATGAAGACCTTCATTTCCATCTCAATTATTGCAGATGAAGACCTTCATTTCCATCACAATTATTGCAGTCTATCACACTAAGGGGTGTGATTAAAACAAGGTTAAAAAACCTCAGCCAACCTTCTGCCTTAGCTATACTATATTACTTGGAAATGATTATAAGGTGGTCAATTAATTTGCTGACACCTGCCTAGCTCCCCATCAGCAATTCTGACAGAACGTGAATGCTAAAACACGGATATAATTTAAACTTGATATAAAGGTCTCCATTAATTACGGATTTTATTATTTACATGATAGCCTTGTCTGTTATGAATAAGTCTGACAAGTAAAAAGGCTATAAATGTCAAGTTCCGTGTCTTAATTGTGCTTTTGGGGCATGTGTTGTAACCAAATGAACCAAAATTAAGAGCGACAAGCTAAAACCGGAGGTGAAAAATTAAGCGAAGGTTTAAAGATACACTTTCTATTGAGAAAAGTTTAGTTCAAAGTAACTTTTTAGCAGATTATTCTCTAGAATAAACATTGGAAAGTGGAATAATGTGAGATCACATGGTACAAAGTGTAGTTTTTAGCAGTAAAATTAGAGTGTTTCATTGAGATGAGATTCCTGTGCTGCTTGAATACTATTCCAACCTTCCTAAGGAGAGACTTTGGACTCCCTCACCCCAGTTAACCCGACCCAACCCCCCACACAATACATGCATGCATGCAGGCAGGCAACCCATGCAGCCAGTAGGCTCCCAGAGGAAATGTGTCTTTTTTACCGTGCGTTGCTGTCAATGCAGTTCAAAGGAGTTCATTGAGTTCGTCTCTCTTTTCATTTTTTGGTGAGCAGAGGGGGTTGTTTTTGTCGCTTATTTCATGCATTCCAGCCACCAATCCTTCACCTTTTTTACATCCACTCCATGAGAATGCTATAGCTGAGTTGGGGAAAGCAGGTAGCTGGCTCTCACAAGTGTTTGGAAGTTTATTTTGACGTTTTTCCTACGCAGAAATGTGTTTGTCTTGATTTTTAACTCTTTTATCCGTAAAACTCAATTTATTGACTCAGCCTTAATTAACATCCACTTATGCCCTCATCCTGTGCTTTCTCACACCATTTGTTGTGTTAGTCAAAGTTGTAAAACTTCTTCAAATGTGTAACTGGGAGATTTCGTTCATTCCAACGTTAAATGAACGAATAAATTGCTTCGTTCTTAAAAAAGTACGCATGCGCTTTGCTGGCTTGCATGCTCGACCATACGCGTCAATTAAATAAACAAGTTGATTACGCAGTATTTTTCCCACATATAACTTAAAAACACATGTTACTCGTGGTTTAAAATCATATTTTACATTTGTGCAGCATTTTAAAGCGTTTTTAAACACAAATATAAATTAGTAGGACATTATTTTAACATTTTGTCGCCTCCCGACTTACATTTAAGTGGACAAACCAAAGGTAAAAAAAATATATATATACATTGAACCTTTTCTTTTTTTTAAAACAGTAGTAAACATTCTTGGTGGTTGAACGCAATATCGGTGACGTCATAAGATGGGAAGGGCGTCTTAGAAGAAGCCGGTAAAGCCAAAAACTGCGCACAATTCTCCACTAAGTATCTACTTCCGGCTCTTACAACGTTACTTTTCGTTTAAATTTCAGACTTTAAAGGTTCGTGCGGCTTCTTTTACTTTATTAATGTAACTTTTGACTTACCTTTCAGCCCCAAATGACATGTTAAAATTGTTTTGGGGGTGTATTTTTGAAAAAAAAAAAATTAAGCCTCTCGAGACGAGGCCACCGATTATGTTGTTTCCTGTGTTGAATGAGATTGTTAAACATTATATTTGGAAAAACAACAACAATAGAATGGTAACGGATTTGGTGTGCCCTTTCACTTGCCTGTGCCCCATGTGGTTACATTGTGGTATCACTGATAAATAAAAGTGACTTACCTGCAGGAGATGACGCCGACATCCTTCCCGCAGCTCCGCAAATAAAATGTGGCGCTACAAGCTGCACGTTGCATTGGGGCTGCCTGCCTGCAATTAAAGACATTTTCCATGCATTAATTTTTAATCGTCACATTGTAAGATGAGCAGCCCGGTCCCACAGTCGCCACATTTGTTAAGATTTAAAGTCGGCGTTAAAGCATCCACACAAAACGCTCAGACACTAAACTTTAAACTGTGAGGGAGTCCTTCAAAAGTTTGGGGATTTATAAGGGAGATAATGAGGTGCAAAATAACTCCCCCCGCAGTGTTAACATGTGCATGGTATCCCTCCCAGCATGCCGCTTTCTCCCAACCACCCCCTCTGTTTTTGGGCTTGAATCACAAATTCCGTTCAAAAGCACCAATGACTGGGTGCGATTCATCTGCATTCTCATGCATTTGCAAAACGACGCCCCTTGATTCTCAGCCTTTTAAATCATAATGTGAATTGGGATGGATTTAAATGACACAGCGCCACCCATAGGTTAGATATAGAGATTCAGCAACACATAAAATCGCGTCTCTATTCTAAAATGAGCAACTTACCATCACTGAAAGGATGTTGCATTAATACACTTTTCAAGTAACACACACACATCACAAGCATTTGGATGTACCCTGTACACAAAAGGTGAATGTCAGCACTTTTTCAGCAAGTAAAAACGCAACATATATGCAGTTTTATGATTAAACACAACTTACCAGGATAATAGTCACATCCTGCCAACAGGTGCTGCAGACATTTGGTCCAAAGACTCCTTTTCTTGTTACCACGGCGCCACCTGCTGGTGAGTTTCTGAAAGGCTAAAGAGTCATTATGATTCAATACCCGATGAAGGGAAACCATCAAAAATGTGCAAAGGCAAAAGTGAGATACAAGTTCCTTTATTGTGCATCATCCCATGTAGGTAAATGCTTAAACCAGATTTCAAATAATCTGCTAAATGCATCTTTGGGTCAAATTCAAGTATATTTGAAGATTTTCACAGCACCATAAAGATTTGTTGGATTATTCATACTTTTTTTTTAAGATGGTATGATAGTATTAAGAGATTTTCCTTTGATTGTAGTGGTGTAAACCCTGAAGGCAGGTTACTGCAAAATGTATTCAACGTCTTATTTGGGCTGAAAACCTAAAATGAGTTCAAATTGTTCTTTTTAAAAACGACTTGAATTTGTGCAGGGAATAAATGAAATGCTCAAATCATTGTTGCTTCGTTCTATTGCAGGTGGGATACTCCACATATACTGTATATCTTTAAAGTGACAGTTCCCCTGTGCTGTCATACAGGGGATGCTTTACTATATGGTTATGGGTTTGTAAATTGCACAAAGTTTTAGTGTTCCGAGGTGCTTTGACTTTGGAGAAGAACCAACACATGTATCACTGCTTAAAAAAGATTTTTATTGTGGCTGCAACATTGTGTTTTGCTCCCTTTCTAAAGGTTAACAATCAGCATATGTCAAGAGGTAGAAATCTGTCTGACTGTATGGGGAATGACGCATGCACATACACACACATACACACACATACACACACACACACACACACACACACACACACACACATTTGTACTAATATTTGTAGCGATGCTGCCAACATGCAGCAGAATCACCACTTTGCACAAAGTAGTGTCATGACAAATAAGTAAACAATAAATAATATGTAGGCGGACCATCCGGTGACACAGGAAGTTACTACACTCATGACAGCATCTGATTGGCTGATTACAGTAAGTCTGCCTCCAATTTCAATCATCAGTGTTGACATTAGGAGAAAGATGTGGATGTCTTGTCCATAGACTTGGGGTTCTTTCAAGTTCTTTTAGTTGGGGGGACTTGGGCAGTAAAAGGAAAAGGCGGGACAAAAACACACGTTGAAGGGAGGCGTGACTTATTTAACCCAGGAGATTTTGAGACAGCGAGCGATAAAAGCGTAGGTGTCGGCCACCTCCTGGATGACCTTGCTGGTGGGCTTGCCGGCGCCGTGACCCGACTTTGTGTCCACGAGGATGAACAGAGGGTTGGCCTGCTTGGTGTTGCGGCCCACAATGTGCTGCAGGGTGGCGATGTATTTTAACGAGTGGAGGGGCACCACCCGGTCATCGTGGTCACCCGTCAGCAGGAGGACGGCGGGGTACTGGACCCCGTTGTCTTCTGGGACTCGGATGTTGTGGAGTGGGGAGTATCTGAGGTGGGATGGGATGGGGAGGGAGCATATATTCCAAGAAGTGTAGAGGAAGTGTGGGGAAACAATGCGAGACGAACATTAAGTGTGTTTTCCTTTTATGGAACTAAAAAGGTTCCATGCATGTACAGTAGACCCTTCATATGTGATTACATAGTTTGTATTTCAGAAAGTTTGCAGGGATAATATAGGGAATCAAGTGGAAAGATGTTAAACTGCAGGTTAACCTAAAGCAACTAAAAATATATATTTTATGCAATATTGTGTCGGTTAGCACACTATGTGGAAAAACACTTAGTATTTTCTGCCATCTAAAATTGATATAACTGATTGTCTATGTTGAAAAAAAAAAACAATCAATTAATAATGCCCATCCTGATTAGCAACCATTAAATAACTGATAGCTTACTGATTTACTCAAAAATGAACATGGCCAATTGCTAATAGGTTGGCTTTATCCTGGGAGAATGGTACTTTCAGTCTACCAGTATTATAATAAGAGCAAAAATGGCTCCATGGTGACCATGTGTTCCACTTACTTGATGAGCCACTCAAACTGATTTTTGTCTTCCGAGCAGCCGAAGTCAGTGGTCCAAGCGTGGCCGATGGTGAACTTGTGGAATTTGAGCATGTCCATGACGCCGACCTGAGCAACAGCGCAGCCGAACAGCTCGGGTCGCTGGTTCACACACGCCGCTGGGAGGGAGGAACATATGTCAACGATGGATGAGGCAGAAGAAGGAGGTAGTTTCGTTACACCCTGCTAGTGACATACCTACAAGCAGGCCGCCGTTTGAGCCTCCGTTGATGGTGAGTTTGGATGGAGAGGTGTATCCCTCCTTGACGAGATACTCTGCTGCACACTGGAAGTCTGTGAAGCAGTTCTGCTTGTTGGCCAACATACCAGCTAAAGAGAGAAAGAGAAACTAAATTATGTGATTTACAAAAATCAAGCAGCACTAAAACACTCAAGATTGTCAACAGGGTGTGCCCTCATCAACACAAGCATATAAGATGCATCTTTGGTCATATGCCAAAAGCGTCCCTCTATCCTCATCACCTTTGTGCCAGGTCTCGCCATACTCGCCACCTCCCCTGATGTTGGCGACGGCCAAGACTCCGCCCAGGTGCCGCACAAAGATGAGACGGGAGACGCTGTAGCTGGGCGTGATGGAGATGTTAAAGCCGCCGTAGCCGTACAGGAAGCCCGGGTGGGAGCCGTCCATTTTGATTCCCTTCTTGTGAACAATGAACATGGGGACTTGAGTGCCGTCCTGGGAAGTGTAGAAAACCTGGAGAGGAAACATCACAAGATGGAAATGGCAGTGCTGACAAGACAGGAGCGCCACATGACCACCATTTATTAATATTACCTGGGTGGTTTGGTAGTCTGAAGGGTCAAAGCCTTTGACCGTGACCTCTCTGAAGATGTGAGGCTGCAGAGGCTCCTTGGTCAAGTCACAGTGGTAAATGATGGCTGGATGCCAAAAGAAAAAAATATATATAATTATTTACATCTAATACAATTATGAACTACCCAAGCAATACAGTAAAAGCCCTGGTATTTTTAAAAGGAGTTTGAACTAGTTACGACAATTGTTTAACCAGTATTTGATCTCTAGGAATTTGGTGTGAATCATGTGCGACATGATGGATTTCAGTACTTGGTAGCAACCAGCAGAGAGCGCAATGAGTTAAACTTTTACTTAAAAATTCATTGGAATTAATTATTTTTATTTATCTATTTCTATTTATTTCTAAATGGCAAAAAATGTTTTGAAATCTAAATAACATCATCACAACATCTTGCAATCAAACCAATATAACCACAGGTGAGTGGTACCTGGAGAGAGGAAGGAGGTGAAATAGTAGAAAATCTCAGAGTCTCTCTTCCGTCCCGTGAACCCGACCACAGAGCCCACATCCAGAGGAAATGTCCTGAGCTCCTCCCCCGAGCTCAGGCGATACATTTTTAGGACATTCTTTACGTCGTGGAGGAAGCACACAAACAGGTAGCTGGAGTATGTGCAGGTGGCGAACACTGCGAGTACGGGAGAGCAGAACATGTGAAATGAAAAATTCAAAAGGATTTAAGGCGTGTTTCAAAATGCTGCTCACCGATGACGTCCTTGTCATGCTGAGCGATGAGCTCGGCCCACTTGCTCTGAGCCGGAGAGGCAAAGTCGATGTTGATGAGGCGGTAACGTGGGGCGTCCAGGTTTGTCTTGAACGTAAAAACTGTGCCTTCATTGGTTACGTACTCGTACTCGGCATCAAAGTTGTCGATAAGCTTCACCCATGGCAAAAGTCCTGGATTTACAAAGAGGAAAGATGACCACATCAAGATAGAACCATATATTTGGATCACACAAAGAATTAAAAAGGATTAGGGATGTGTACTGAACCTCTGTACTGTAATGACACGGTGCCAACGTAAACGGTGGTAATGAGCCAAAAAACAGTTATTGTGCTTCATTTAATTTAGAGGCGCTGAAATGAGTCAAAAATGAGGTATAGTTACCGCCAAGTCAACTGTTTTGACGGTAGCTTTTCACCTGTACAAACAACGGTAAGCGTCGAGCTAAAATGCTCAGGCCGAAACACTCAAAAGGTTGGTTGTCCTTCACCTCAAAAGATGCAGACTGTACAATATCACCTGCAACAAGTGCTTTCAGGTGATATTGTACAAGTAACGTCTTGTAAATAACTTCATTTTGCTCAATTAACACACGACTCTTGCATGCAGGATTAATCGTTCTAACGGTAGTCTAACATCGCCACAACTGTGCGACAACTTGCTGCGTTGTGTTCAAATTTTCAGTTTAATTTGCATGGTTCTGTATAGTTGCTGGTTTTGCTATGATAATTATGACAATTTATTGTGGATTTTATTTTATATTGAATGGTGAATTTATTACTTAGTTATTATTTACATATTTAAATTACTTTTAAAATTATGTTCAACTTGCATGTCACAAAATTCGGTAAAAATAAAAAGATATGGAATAACATGTAAAAAATACCCCACTCTACGTAAGATGAAAGCGTAATGGCAAACATGCCTGTAATGCCCTGAGGGGTAGTCTTGAGGTCGCAATACCACAGTCTGTTGACAGGATCACAACCTTCCCTGATGGACAGCAGCACATAGCGTCCATCGTCCGAAACCTGCACAGTTCACATGTGCGCCATCAATCACCTCTGAACACACAAGTTCCAACTCATTTTAGGGAAAGAAAATACCTCAGCTCCACTCATCCACTTGGGGTGATCAGGAAACTCGGCGCACAGCACGTCTTCGGACTGCGGTGTTCCTAAAATGTGGAAGTACAGCTTCTGGTGCAAGTTGGTTGAGGTCTCCGTGCCTTAAAATACAATGCAATATGGGTTAATGGTGTGAATAATATGAATTACATCTGCAAAATGGGAAAATTAGGGATCATCTTATTTTTTCTCCTTGTGGTTCCTGAAGAAATTTGTCTTGACCTCACCATCACTCTTGCCCTCCTGCTCAGGGTAGGAGTTATAAAAAAGGCCCTTCCCATCATGAGTCCAGGACATGCAGCTGAACTTGACCCGCTCCAGACGATCGTCCAGCGGCACGGCACCCTCCACACGCAGGAAGTGGATCTCCACCCAGTCCGACCCGCTGGCACTAGTGCCATATGCTAAGTACTCCCCATCTTCTGAGAATGCGTAACCTTACAGAAGGTGGGAAAACATCACCACAGTTAGGAAAACGAAGCAACAAGCAAATGTATTTTTACAAGTCTTGGTTGTTTACCTCGCAGGGCAACTGTCCCATCATCAGAAAATGTGTTTGGATCCAAAAAGACAGTAGGTTCTGCATCGAGGCTCTCCTGCACATACATCACACTCTGGTTCTGAAGGCCAGTGTTGTAGAAGTGAAAGTATCTGCATAACAAGATAGATGGTCATTAGACAAATGGAGGCTCCATCAGGGCAATACAGGAAGCCAACTGTTTTTCTGGAAGTTCGGTCTGGGAAAGGGTGCACTCACACCACTCTGTGCTGGACTTATTATAATCTTTAATAAGCAGCAGGGGGCACTATCGCATCAATTACATAACGCATCCAGGCTGGTCACCTCTTCTGAACTTTAGGTGTCAAGTGTCCCCAAGCATAGAGCAGACTGCCTGGTCTGATTTAGGATGCTCAACTCACCTGCTTCCCCTTTTGAAGGGACAGCTGTACTTGGGATAGTCATACAGCTCAGTCATGCGCTCCTTGAACAGATCTCGCACCTCACAGCGCTCCAAAAAGGGCAAGGTGAGCTGGTTCTGAGCACTGACAAATGCCTGGTGGATGAACACAAAATTAAAAAGTATAGAACAAATCGTTCATGTCTTGCATGAAGCTTTTATCATGGAAATGTATACATAATGCTTCATTACCTGTGTCTTTTCACTGTCGGGGTCTTCCAACCAGCTGTAAGGATCCGGTATTTTGTAGCCATGATAATCATCCACCTAGGATAGACATTATATACTTTTGTCAAAACAGCTCGTTTCGCAATTCAACTTCCAATTATTAAAAGCAAGGGCCGGTAAGTGTTTGCGAAGTGTGTGAGAAGCTGTCAATGTGCATGCTAAAAAGGACTCTGTGCTAAGCTAACTAGCATGCTGAACAATAGTACAGCCCCAATGAATGAAACGGCACAATAATGACAGCGTGCTAGGCTAGTCGGCTATCGGTACTTACAACCGCCTCGTCACGGTAAGCAGTCGGGTACTGAAAGGCCATTGTAGAAGTCAGTTGTCGGGAATCACTTAACAAAAAATGCCCCAGAGACCGAAGTGGGTATTTTGAAATAGCTCTCCGGAAGAAGAACATAAACTTGAGGAGCAAAGAATTTTGGTACAGGATGGGCTACTATGGCTGTAGTTCGATTATCCAGTCAACAAGCACCGTCAAGAGGGGACAACAGTCAGTTTTGATGAAGGAGAAAATGTAGAGCGCCCTCTAGCAGCAGAAAAAAGATTGGCAAAGTGACAACGCATTCGAATACCTTATCGAAAGTACGTAAACCAGGGGTGTAAAAATAAAAGATTCAACTTCGATATTTTGTAAAGCAACAGATATGCTACAAAGTTATATATTTTTTAAAATGAATCTCAGCTTAGTGATATAGGTATTATTAATATCAACTTTGGCCTGTGCTCTTTTTCACATTTTTGTTGTCGTTTATTTCATTTTCAAAATATTTCAACTTTCTTAAATAATGTTGATACATTTTCTTCTTCTAATATTATGACTTTATTCCCATCATACTCTAACTTTTCCCCAAGCCCAGTTTCCCCCAAATTCCATCTTTATTTTGTTTTGTTTGTTTCTCATAATATCACTTAAATATATTTAACTGTATGCTATTAAAATTAATTTTTTCCTCATAATATGATGTTTTTCTTTTAACAATTTGACTTTATTCTCGTAAAATTACTGCTATTTTTTTCCATTTCTGCTGTTGTTGTTTTTTTCTTTATTTTCCAGCTGTTTCAACTTTTTTCTTGTAAATTTTCCTCTTGAAATTGTGACTTTATTCCCATCATACTTTGACTTTATTTCGGTAACATTAGAACTTTTTTCACGACCTAATATTACAGAAATGACAATATTATTTGTTGTTTTGCTGTTTCTCAATATACAATATATACAACTCAAAATAACATTTCTTTTCTTTAATATTTCAACTTTGTGCTCCTAAAATGCTTATTTTTCCTCATAATATCACAACACTATTCTTGTAAAACTACAACGAGATTACAACTTGTTTCGCGTAATGTTTTGACTTTATTCCTGTCAAATTACTGCTGATTTTTCCATTTTTGTTGAGTTTTTTTCATTTTCTTGTTAAATTCTATTTTTAGAATGTGCCGTGGGCCAATAAAAGAACAGACGTGGGCCGCAAATGCCCCCCACACCGCACTTCGGACACGCCTGGGGTAACCGGTTGATTTGGTAAGCTATTTACCCTTAAATACAGTAGACTTTGAATTTTGTGGGTTGTGATTGTAAAAAAAAATAAAACGTACACGCCTCATGTGTTTATCCTACGCAGCGTGAATAGTGCCGTTGTAAATGCTGACCTTACACCTCCAGTTAAAGGTTATCTTTGTCCACTGGGGACCTCCATCATCAACTCTTATCTATGTGACAGAGAAGGAGAGAGACCTCAACCTCTCTGCTCCGCTTTCTTTCTGCTCATCTCCACCTCCCATCCCTCCCTCCCTCCTTCTCTTCCTTCCTTCCTGGCTTGATCAATCAATCTCGATTAGGCTATAATTATCACTGGCGCCCATTCTTACACAAGGCAGATAGAGACAGATAAGGCGAAATGAAGCAACATATAACTGGAGGCATTTTGTAAAAGGCAAAACACGTGTTGTTGTCTGCGACATGCAGGCGATGTTTTCAATGGCGTCCTTACAGCTATGCAGATAAGACACTGGAAACAGGTTTTTATGACACTGTCTGTCTCGGCTGTAAAAAACAAAACACACACATTGTTTGGATACCAAGACTGATCAGACGGTGGATATGTCCTCTGGCAGGTTCCACACTTTCAGATATACTGTAACTTGACACATGTCAGATTACGGTGTATTGAAGTGAAAGTGAATGAAGAGGCCACGGGGAGGAATGTTTCCAATGAATCTGGCTTGTTTTTGCTTGCTCCTGATTGGTCGGTATTAATGGTAATGCTCTAAGGTGGACGTTTTGGGTCAAAGGATGCTCTCGGCCTCCCATGCTCCACCCACTTCTATTCTTCTTCCCTACTTAAAATCAGGAATACCCTACTATGCAAAGAGGATGTTTGTCTCTGCCGGATGTGGGTCACGGAAGCTTTGTCCTCTGACGCCAACCTGGGGGAGAAAAACACTGACACTTTGAATGAGTGTGTTTGCCTTGAAAAATGGACCTCTCATTCTCATTCAGGGAAGGGAAGCAGGGTTTTGACACGGGCTGGTAGCGTGTGAATTAAAGCTTCTTTTTCCGCCATTATAAAGAGTCAACAATGATGCCCCCCCCCACCCACACACACACACACACACACACACACAACATACATACACCCCCACAGGAGGAAACACCTGTCCCTGGGGAAGAGGATGAAGAAGGACGACCACCTGTTGTGTTTTGGGGCGATGGGTCACCACCAGGTTAAATTGAATGTCCTCAATCTGACACAAAATGTTCTCACAAGAATTTAGTCCGATTTTGTCCAAATAAAGACAGTATCATTGGTCAAAAACAACATATTTTGGGGAGTTTATATTTAAAAAATTACAGCAAAACCTTGGATAGTGTCATTCATTTGTTCCAAAAGGTCCAACTTTAACCAAATACATTTTTCCCATGAGAAATAATGCAAATCCAATTAATCTGGTCCAGAAAGCCAAAAATGCTAACACAAAACACGTTTTTATAGTTTTACAATTATCGTTTAACCTGCAAAAAGCAAATTGAAACGCATATAAATACATATAAATGATGACCGAAAGGGATAAATGAACATTTAAGGTTACTTTTACCTTCAATGAAGACGTGAGTCTTGATGTGACTGTTCCCAAAGGCACAAAGTGGCAGCAAGACACCATACGGACAGCTTCTTCCTGTTTTACCACGAGTTATTTCATGAATTCAATAGTGTTTCTCACCTCAGTAACCCAAAATGGAGCCAAAGAACGTTTCGAGTGCCAGCATTTTGATAAGACGGTGAAAAACACCACTGAATTGAATTGAATCCAATAAATAACTCATGACAAAACAGGAAACTGATGCCCGTGGTGTGTCTCGCTGCCACTTTGTGTCTTTGGGAAAAGTCTCATCAAGAATTACATCTTCAATTAAGGTAAAAGTAACCTTAAATGTCCATTTGTTTCTTTCATTCATCATTTATATGCATTTAGAATTGGTTTGTGCATGTAAAACTATGAAAATGTGTTTTGTGTTAACATTTTTGAGAGTTATTTACTGATGACATCATAGGAAGACTACATAGCTGACTTCCAGTCCCGGTTCCCATTTTGTAACTTAGCAAGCTAGCGTTTTTGTTAGAAGCTAAGGAAGTTTAGTGATAAAAATACATGAAGAACACAGTTGGACTGATGCAGTATATTAATAACACAACAAGGTGCATGCCGTATTGTACGCTAACTGGAAAATGTACGTAAACCGAGGCAAAATTTTGGTGTACATTTTTTGCATTAACTGAAACACATGGTCGGATGCTAACCGAGGTTTCACTGTATATTATTATTATTATTTTTAATAAATTGTTTTTTTATTTTATTAACTTTTCAACACCACACCTGTTGTTCAAAAATGTATTCATAAATAAATGACGACTGTTTCGTGGTTGACTATGGCCTATTACTAGTAAAAAAAAAAAAAATCTGCATATCTGCAAATTTGATGTATTCTTGGCCTAAATGGAAAATTGCCAAGCATAAAAGGGACCAAATGATCTCAAATTAAAAAAACAGGTTAAGGGATTAAAGGACATTGACAAACAGTAGTCTACACTGGCCACTAGGTGTCACTAGTAACACACACACCAGACTTGTTCGCGGTCAATGCACGTTTTAATTATCTCACAACAGGCACAACAACAACCATCCATCCTTACCCTAATTAGGGTGGCGGGGGTATGCTGGAGCCTATCCCACAGTAATAATAATCATCATCATCACAATCATAATAATAACATGGGGTACTCTTGTGGCCATACTCCATCTAAAACTCAACTGTGAATCCTCAACGTCACTTCCTGTCCACTCGTCTGGAAGACATTTTTTAAAACACGCACACAAGCACGAGTCTTAAAAAGCTTATTGTCTGTGATTATATCTACAATATTGGGTAATATGAGTGTAAAGGTGACTATAGGGGTGCTAATCTATGTCAGGAGGGCTCTAATAATATTAAGACCATATGTACAGTAGAAGGTTGTAAACAGGTTCTCTATGCTGAAACTACAAAAATACTTGATTTATAAAAAAGGAATCCTACTATTACGCGGATATGAATTTATCGCGGTCAGGTCTGGAAACAATTAACCGTCGTAAACGAGGGTTTACTGTATTCCTAAAACAACTGCAAACCTCATCGCTAAGCTCAGATATGTTGTTATCAGCAGCAAGGAAACGACTCATCTCGTCTCATCTAAGCTAACAACCTATTTTAAGTTTTCTTTTTAAGTCCGGCCTTCGTTCTAATAACAGTAGTTTAAGGGGATGCCAACGCGACACAACAATGCTCAAGGATGCTTTTAAATACGGAGATCACAGAGGACAGCTTCCTGCCTGTTTGTCTCATTCGGCTGTCATTAGCCACCAAGGGCCAGGACAACAGTCTACGCTCTGTCCTGTCCCCATGCGCGACGTGCTCCACGGTTGCTCCGACCCGTTCCTGTCGGATGTCAACAGGAAGTTACTGAGGGGAAATTACCAAATACACAATAAGGTTTTCCACTGCACGGTACCTACTCGCTTAGCAACGTACTGCTCGCTATTGACGTGTTACCATTAACAAAA